>NC_134369.1:13343666-13651833 GCF_035582795.1 Mycteria americana
CTTATCGCTCTCTACAACTACCTGAAAGGAGGTTGTAGAGAGGTGGGGGTCGGTCTCTTCTCCCAGGTAACGAGTGGTAGGACGAGAGGAAATGGCCTCAAGTTGCGCCAGGGGAGGTTTAGACTGGATATTAGGAAATTTTACTTGACTGAAAGGGTTATCAAGCATTGGAACAGGCTGCCCAGGGAAGTGGTTGAGTCGCCATCCCTGGAGGTATTTAAAAGATGTTTGGATGAGGTGCTTAGGGACATGGTGTAGTGGTGGTCTTGGTAGTGTTAGGTTTACAGTTGGACTTGATGATCTTAAAGGTCTTTTCCAACCTATATGATTCTGCGATTCTGATTCTGTGATTTTGTATCTACTATTCCTGCCCCTCCCCCCCATAAATCTATGCCAGAGGCAAAGACACACTCTCAAACATCAATATGCAGCCCAGGTTTACATCTTATGTAGAGTATATTTATCATAAGTATTCAAAAGATAGTAATTTATCCATATAGTTTCACAAATATTCCAAGCAGCATTTTTGCTGGTTTTAACTGGGATAGAATTAACGTTCTTCATAGTAGCTAGTATGGGGCTATGTTTTGGATTTGTGCTGGAAACAGTGGTGGTAACACAGGGATGTTTTTGTTACTGCTGAGCAGGGCTTGCACAGAGTCAAGGCCTTTTCTGCTTCTCACACCACCCCACCAGCGAGTAGGCTAGGGGTGCACAAGAAGCTGGGAGGGGACACAGCTGGGACAGCTGACCCCCACTGCCCAAAGGGATATTCCATACCATATGATGTCATGCTCAGCATATAGAGCTGGGGAAGAAGAAGGAAGGGGGGACACCTTTGGAGTGATGGCGTTTGTCCTCCTAAGTAACCATTACGCGTGATGGAGCCCTGCTTTCCTGGAGATGGCTGAACACCTGCCTGCCCATGGGAAGGAGTGAATGAATACCTTGTTTTGCTTTGCTTGCGTGCGTGGCTTTTGCTTTACTTATTAAACTGTCTTTATCTCAACGCATGAGTTTTCTCACTTTTACCCTTCTGATTCTCTCCCCCATCCCACCGGGGGTGGGGAGTGAGCGAGTGGCTGTGTGGTGCTCAGTTGCCAGCTGGGGTTAAACCACGACAGTATGCTGATTAAATTAGCTATAAACCCCTTTTTATTGATGTAAACAGAGGTTACCTTTGATACACGAGCTAGCACAGCAGATGTTTCAGTTATCCCTAAACTTCATTTTGACCAGGGAGTGGAGGAGACAAAGCCCCTTTCTGCCTTCACAATTTCCTATCTTAATTTATGGGTTCTCAGCTCTCTACAAAGCCTTAACCAGGCTAGATTCAAATAGAATAAAACACGCTCTGGCTTTTTACACAACCCTGCTGAGGTTTTCTAAGTCACTTATGAGAGTTAGATGCTCATTTTCCATTAAAGTCAGTTTGAACCAGATACAAAAATCCTCAGTGTGGCTTTGGCCTAATTGTTTAACAATAAAACATCCACATGCTCTTCTTAGAGGGAACTCAGGATCTTCACATTAGGAATGCGATTAAGTATTGCAAGCAAAATTCAGCAACTTATTGTTTCAATGTTTTCCTTGTATTAAAGCTACTTATACATGTCTGTATATACCTCTACTGAAACAGAAAAGTACCTCTTTCTTAAAACAATTTTATCCCAAAAGATCTGCTTTACTTTTGTTCTCAAACTCAGAAGAAAACAGCTTTCCTCTGTAACATCAGTGTTTTTGTACTCTTATCCCTTTGATTTTTATCCACTCTGGGCATAATCGCCCATAAAGAAGAACGTGCTCATCTTTCTCCAAAAGAGAATAATTTCTTTTTCAGAAGCAACTACTATTAAGTACAATGTCTATAGAAAGACATCAATCCAGGTAAAGAGATACTAGCTTGCAAATCTCTTGTCCTGTTCCCTGCTTCGTTGTTCACTCGCTCAGATCCTTTAAGTCAGTCCATTACCTGCAACCTCAGTTTCTCTGTGCATCTGTAAAGGGATAACTGATATCTCCCTACGTATTCCTGAGATCTGCACATTAAAGAAGCAAAAGTTACTAGATGTTTGTATTAAGCTATTTGTTATGACATGTACCTTTGCAGTTTTTTTGCATTTCTTTCCTGACCTGGAAAAGATGTGATGGGCTGAGATTCCACTTTGAAGGCTGATGACAGTTTCAGTGAGCAGAAGATAGAGCCTGAAAAGTGCACGTGACTTGGGGAGCTCTGAACTTAAGAAGGCAGTACCTTGTGTTTGTTCTGCGCTGACACCTCTAGCCAAGCAAAGAAAAGGTGTTGACACTGGAAGGAGCTGCAGCTGTGCTCCTTTGCCAAATATGAGGTGAAGCCCTGAAGGGAAGGAATAGCAATGACGTATGACCCAGCAAAGAGTATTCAAGACTACTCCCTCGAAGTTGCTGGGACCCTCCAAGGCACCTGAAAATTCACCAGCTGCCAGCTGGGCACTCCTGTTAGATGCTCAAAGCATATAGGTTTCACAGGCCTATTAAAGCAGGACTGTGCAAGGGCACTGTTATGTTATTTTTTGTGATGCAGCAGAAGTTCTGACTTTCCTTTTTCTTGTCACATTTCCTGTTGTCCAGTGATTGCAGCATCTGTCAGGTTACACTTTCATTTAAACAAAATAGTACAAATATGTTTACAGTTAAACATGCCACATAAATACCTTATTTTACTGCTTTATTAAATGTGTAACAAATCTGTTTGGCAGCCACCTAATAGGAAATGATGTATAGGTCTCTCTTGCACATTTACTGGGCTCTAAAGTTTTCAGGTTAAATTGGGTTTTAGATAACACTTTCTCTGAAAAACCTTTCAAATAACCTTATTTCTGAGGTGCCTTGGATTCTGTAGGAACTCTGTTAGTTTTTTATGTATGCCACCTGCTTGAATTGCTAGAGTGACTTCAGTCCCCTGAAGCAAACCTAGCTGCAACTTTTCCAAAATACATTTTTGTACATTGTAAATGGATTGCACGTGGGTAAATTTTTTTTTTGAGCTACGTGGATAAAATACAGAAGGAGGAGAATAAGCAGATAACAGGAGCCTTATTTACATCCTCAACTGTGCTTTGGTTTCTGCAGTGTCTTTTTACTCATGCTTGGTACAACAGCTTTTCTCCTGTCCCCTCTGTTGTGGAAAGGATGCAGGCTGGCTAAGTGAGCTGCTCTTTTTTCTTCCCCCAGTAACTTTTCTGGTCCTTTTTCTACATTCATGTAGACACTTCCACAGAGCTTGGATCATGAGCTGAGTTGGCTGATCTTTCTTGACAGCACTTTATTGTATTTACCAAAAGTTTCTTTCAGTACCATACTAGATTTGTTGCTACTCTGGAAACTCTCTCCTTTCCTTGTAAGCTGGTGGTGGGAGATGGTTTAAAAAAGAGACCAGGCTGGAATCTGACCATTTCTGAGTCAGATGGGGAAAGAAGGAACACTAAGGGGACAGAAAGTGTTTTCAGCTTGTGTATCGTGAGACTGAATGGAGGTGATTTAGTATACTCGCTGCTTGTTTTCCTCAGAGCTGTTCTATGGCTTGAGGGAATCTCTTCTGTAGTCTCCTTGGCTTAGGCAGTTTGTGACCTGCCCCCTGGCCCCACAGCTGCTCCATCCTCAGGCGGTTTGGGCATGTCTTTACACTGGGCCAAATGCCAATTGCATATTTGGGACTGAAACCCCATCTGTTTTTTTTTGAGCCAGAAAAAAAAATCCTGAAAATGAGTCTGTCCTTTTTGTATTTTGTAAAGGATGTTGTTCAAAATAGGGGAAATAGGAGTTTAAACCTTGAACTATATAAATACTTGAGTTATCTCAGCAAAATGCAAGTGCATTAAAGTGTATACAAACAGCATGATACTGTGTTAGATACTGTCTTAGAAGAGGATAGTGAAGTAATGGAAAAAACTCTCAACAAGGTGAAAATGAAGTTAGATCTTCCCAGTAGTTTTGTTTCCCATTTGGAAACCTGATCCATTGATTGTTTTCTGTACTATGCTTAGTAGGAACAGCAAGTGAATTGAAAAACAGGGACAAACATACATTTTTCCATGGCTGATATGTAACAAGATCAGGGTTATATATCCTTCTCTAAGGCTGAGTGATGCCCAGTTGTTGTCCACCTGGGAGCGCAGTTGTAAGAAAACCAATGCCTTTAATACATTGGTTTTCTGCTCCATTTGTCTAGAAAGCAGCTCCTGGGGGATCACTGCACTGTGAGGAGCATGCTCCTGTTGGAATTTGCGATTACCACCTACAGTGCTCTTCCTTACTGTCAGGCCAAATCTCAGTCTTTTCTGCAATGATGTTTGAAAGACTGCTTAAGAAAAGTAGCCTGCATCCCACTCCCCTGCTTCTCAGAGTATTTCTTACTGCACTGAATGTAAAAGGGTGAAAAAAAAATCCCAGTATGATAGTGTTTTACCCGTGCTTAAAGAAGAATGTAAACTTTTCAGCAGGGTGGGAAGCAGTGTGGAATCTGCCTTTGAATTAAGACTAGTGGGTTTGGCAAATCAAGGCGTGTGATGGGAAACTAGTTTTTGCAAGGTCCTCTAAGACTTTCTGACTAAACAGTTTCTCATGAGCTAAACAGTACTGGGAAAGGCTTGCTATGTGGGTAGGAGACCTCCCAAGAGCACGTTTGGTTCTGTGATTCAGCATATGGCATCTGTCCCCTGAACAGAGAAGATATGTATCAGTGGTCCAGCAAGGAGCTGAGGGCAGGGTCCTATTGGAGACCATCGTTGTCAAGTAAGATGTGGATCAAGTGCTGGATTTAAAGTGACTTAACACTTGTGCCTGTCTGCCTGAGGAGTTATTACATCTCTTAGATTTAAACAATCGTGCTAGGCACTCTGAGATCACAAGAATGTAATAATGATTGCCCTGCAACATTAAAGTGTCATCTAAAGATAACACAAGCTCAGCCCACCAACATTATTAAACAATCATAAACAGTACAGATTAAGTTAGCCAGTAAATCAAACCAGGAAAAAACCTCCCTTCTACCCTTACCAACCCCTACAGAGACTTGCTGCTTTTGACTCCTCCTTGGAAGATTACCAAATTTGGGATATTTCTGACCAATTTGGCATAGCACCCTGTGCTTGATTTAAATTCTGGTTTGGTTAACTGCCCTTTTGCCTCCACAAACTTCCCCTCTTGCTCTAAATGGATACAATAATATTTTTTCCTTCGTGCCCTCTATACTTCTGTGGCTTTGTACTGTTAAATGAGTATTATGCTTCGCTCCAGAGACAGCTGTATTTCAGCAGTAGATTAAGCAATTTGTGCGAGTGCCTACTTCTCAGTATTTATTTTTCAAAGGTGTTGCAAGGTTATTAATTGTTAAATGCTTTGAAATTCTTCCTTGAGGAATATCATATGACTTGGAGCAGCATTTGAGTCAATGAAGGCATAAAGTTGTTTCTTGTATGTGTTTTGAAGTCTTCAGGTTGTATTTGTGCAAGTGGTAATACCTATCTCCAATACAGTGCTTTTCACTGCAATTCTCCAAAGTGCTTTGCAAAGCTGATCAGAGCCATTACTAGAGCTAATTGAAAGTTTTTTATTAAATGAAACATGATTAAAATATGCTATTTTGATGGTGCTGAACACTTTGTGGAATTAAGTCGATGCTAGGAGAGCTTCCTAAGGAGTCAGAGTGGGCTAGAGGCCTAACTGAAATGGAAACAAACCCAGTAACTGCTTTTTATGGGGAAAATGGATGTATCGGCACAACTGTCTTTATTGTGCAATGCAAGGTTTTTTGGTTTCATTAAAACATTAAATAAAAGCGAAGGATGAAACTGTGAATATTGTAATGTCCTTGAATGACTTTAGCCAGTATCTCCATTTTGTAGATTAAGAAATCAAAGGAGAGGAAAATAAAATTCCTTGCATGACTGGAGTTGCCTAATATGCCAAAGATGGAGCTGGGGTCTTGAGTCCTTCGGCCACAGAGCTACCTCTCTGATACTTCACCATAGTTTAAAAAGGTACTTGCTTTGCCACTTTTGCATAAGCACTATTATTTTCTTCCAGAAATTAAACTTACAGTTCCAAGCAAAGCAAAGTGTTTAGATAAATAAGGACAGTGAATTTCTCCTGTTCAAAGAAAAGGGAAGATAGGTCTACCTTCAGCTTTAAATGCTTACACTGTAAATGAGAACAAAACATTAACTGTTTCACTGCTGATATATTGCAACAGTTCTGACTTTCTCAGATTAGGAGTTTGAGAGCAGAGTTGAAACTGGAATTAATTTCCTCGATTATAAAAAATAAAATGGATTATTGCTATTTCTCAGTATCTCTAACAATGCACCTGTTATGACACTACAGAATAGATGGCAGGAAAATACTAAAATATACCTGTGGCAGGATGGATTTCATGTTGAAATTTTTGAAAGTAACTGATCCAGCCAAGTAATGCTGTGCTGCCCCACTCTTTTAGGTCATTCTAAAAGACAACGCTTACTCTGCATCGCTTTGCTGTTTATGAAGTGAAAACAAGGTACTGCCTTCAAGTCAGAAAAGGCCTTCCTCTAGCAAACAGCAGAGATTCAATGCCCCATTTATTGTCTTGACATTTTGTTTTAGCGTTCCAGTTTGCAGAGCGGTCTCTGGAGGTTTCTAAAGTATGCATGAATAACAGAGAGAAATGCACTCCTATTTTCTTTTGGGAACGTTGGGGATTCTAGCTTGGAGACAGGCCTGGCTGTCTATCTAAACTCATC
The DNA here is from genome assembly GCF_035582795.1 of Mycteria americana. Taxonomy (NCBI): domain Eukaryota; kingdom Metazoa; phylum Chordata; class Aves; order Ciconiiformes; family Ciconiidae; genus Mycteria; species Mycteria americana. The sequence goes on from NC_134369.1 coordinate 13,350,425, forward strand.
TCTCATTCCTATTGGCATTGGCAGGAATCCAGGTGGTATAGCACCCTCCTACCTCATCTTCTACTTTTCCTTGCATTTTGTCTCTATACCTACCTTCATTGTCCATGCCATGCTGTTCACTAACAACTCCACGATCTCCTCGGATGTCTTTTCCATTGGCTGACTTTTATTACCTTTATTCATAGCCCAGTGTTGTCTACAAGCACCAGTTAGTGATTGAAGCCAGATTTCTTGGTCTTCCCACATGCATAAACTGTGTGTGTGTAAGCAATAACAAAGGCCCCTTTTTGATTGGAAAAAGGCAGATATAAGAAGTAGACAGGAGGAGGAGAAATACATGTTAACCTTCATCCATTTATTGGTAGTATACAAAAAAAGTGGTCAAATGTCACCCTCTAACAATTCTCAAAGGTTGTGGGGTGACTGGGCTCTAAGCAGGTTTATGCAGTGTTGGTCTTGAAAAATTATGTATGGGAATCCCCATCGCGTATGGGAGAGAAGTTATGTTTATATCGCAGAACATAAATGAGATGCTAATTTGAATAGCTTTGTAGCGTGGAATGTCTCTTTCCTTCATAGCTGTACATAGTTCAGTGCTTCCCCTTCTTCCTGTCCTCACGCCTGAAGAATGCAGACAAATAGCTGAAAAAGGTTTGTCTCTAGTGCTGTTAGGTCATTAAGGTTCTTGGCCAAAAAATATCCCTGACCTCCCCGGTCAGAGGAAACCGCATCAACAGCAATAGTTTTAAGGAGATTATAGCTAGTGTGTCTCAGCTGTTGTGTATGAGGCCTAAGGGGACAGAGCAAAACCTGCTGTAACTCCTGTTCTCATCCTTAAGCACGTGTCCAGTGAAAACCTTTATGCTTCATTTCACACAAGGATAATGCCTGCGGACGAAACGGAGAGGCATGCTTCCCGTGTCCATGTTTTTGTAAAACTTCAGGACACTGCCCATCAAAATCCTGAGAACGGAGGGTCTGTTGGCCTCTCCAGCTGAAGAAATTCAGCTCTTTGAAGGAGCTGGGCATCAATTATGAAAGTGTGTAATTGGCACTGAGCTGACTGTGCCACAAGTTTTTGCCTTTCAAATTTCAGGGCAAACTACTTCCAACAAATCCATGCATGTGGACATGAAGCATTTTCATTTTTCTATCGGGGAGCAATCAGCACAGCTTTCTGCTATACGGCCAATGCCTCCAGCAAACTTTCTCTGAACCAGAGCTGCCCTGTGGTCTTGCAGCACAAATGAACCTTTGACAGGTGTGATCTGAGAGAGACTGTTTACGACAGACACTGGAAATGTTGTCAAGCTGGCATCAGGGGAGCACCTGAAAAGCTCATACTTGATCAAGGAGACTCATCAAGAGCCAAATCCCAGGATCTTGAGTTCCAGCCAGCAAACAGGAATTCTGCAGGAAGCAAAAGAAAAATCTTGTGGAATATTCTGTATTCTGCCTGCATTACAGCAGGCTGTTTCTATATTTCTCAATACAATCAAATACGCTAAATCACGTAAGTTTTCTTATCAACCTCTTCACAAACAACAGTGGTGGCATATGCCTTATCTCTGTCTTCCTCGTAGTGGATGCTCCTGGTCCTTCACAGTTCTCACTGATCGTTTGGAGTTGTCTCTGCAGTTATAGCTCACTGGGGTCTGTGCCCAGGTCATGTTTTAACCTTTGGGACCCAAAGCTTCTAACATTGGATTTGAAGGCAAGAGGGCTCTAGGGGAACATCTTTTTGGTTCTTAAAAATTCTTCTGTTTCTGTTTTCTTGTTTGTGGCACTCCCCTTTGTATACAGACCTCTTCCAAACTGCTCCAGTTTGATTTTATTTTTTGTTATTTTTTCCCTTGTGTTTTCTGTCATCTTTCTTTTTGCCTTTGGCTTCGCACTCCTCTGAAGAATATTTTTATTCTGTCTCCACATCCTCCCAGTTCAGTTGTCTCATGCACCTGCCCTAGTTTTTCTTGTGCTATTTGTACTGTGAGTTGTTGGATTTTTTTTTAAATTTTATCAAGAAAGTACTTGAATCTTATTGCTTTATTAGAAAAGCTCACAGTAAAGTACTTGATCGTGTTTCTATATGGAAGGTGGAATACACTGACTCTGTATAAACTGAGCCCTCAGTAGAGATTCCCCTGACACTGGGAATCCTTTTCCATTGTCTCTCTCAGGAACCTGGGAAGAGTAATGGAAGAACATGTATCTTAAATCCAAATCAATGTGCAATTCACATCTGTTATTTGAAAGCATAGTGCTTCACCCTTTCTGATAAAGAACCCACATACGGGGTTCTAATCTGACATAATCTTCAAATGGTTAATACCTGATTAGTTTCAGATAAACTTTATTTTCTTGCAGTTGTTGTTGTTGTTCCTAGTCCCAACCTTTCCTGTGTTGTGAACCTTCTTGGGAAGGTTTGCTCGCAGGCTAATTTCACCACATCCAGAAACCTAATGATTTAAACTTCTGGATTCAGTTCCAAACAGCCTATGTTCCCATAAGGCTTGTGTTCATTGCTGAGCATTGTTTTATGTATTTTCTTTATTACATTAAAGACCTCTTGAATGTGGTCACCGTTATGAACAAGTATCTGCAGAACTGAGTATCTTCTGGGGAAACTGAGTTTCGGTTCTTTGAGCAAGCATGTAGTGTTGAAATGGAGCAATGCAGACAGATGTTAGAGCCCCAAACGTGTCCTCATGGAGAGAACATACAGGATCTCTCTTCTTCCTCCAGGTTTCCCTCCTGGAAACCTGGACTACCTGTGGGACTCCCAGGGCACCCATGCCAGCCCACTTTTGCCCTTTATTATTAACTCTTATTGTCTTCACACAGAACATGAGTGTGTCTTTTGTAGGCATGTGGACCAGAATGACCACCAAAGGCTTGAGAGGCCAATGTTGGTGAGCAAAGCCCCCTCTTTTTCTTCTGTGGGGGAACCCCCCCCCCACAACCTACCCCCCAAAAAACCAAAAACCAATCCCCCCAAAACAGAATATGTAGGCAGTGACACTGCAAGAGCTTTTGCATGGCTATTTACAGAGACAACACTTTTTGGGGGTGGGGTGGGGTTGAGGTATACTTAACTGTGTATACTTTAGCAAGAAAATATAAATTGTCCAGATTTACCAAGGAACAGTAAAACTCCCTGGTGTCTCATTACATGTCATTACACACGATGGTTTCATACCTACCAGAACACAGTGTTTGAGCTGAAGTCTATTGAAATAAGAGACTGTCATTCTAATGGTTTGAGTAAGTAGACTTTGGGTAAAGCTCTTGAGAAACAGCAATGTTGCCTGAGACTTGGAGTATAGTTTGTTTTCTTTTAATGAACAAGGCTTTCTCCATGGCTTTTCTTTTTGAAAAGCGGTTTTTGCTATGCAGGATATGAATTGTTGCAGATGGATCGGTTCATTGATTTTGAAGGTATTGCCTCTTTACTTGACTAAGCAAGCAAAACTTTGCTACTAGCCAGGTGGTGGCTGAGATTGTTACAGGCCTAACATATTTAATGAGATAAATCCATTTTTTTTTAGCAGAGGGATATTCTAATTAAAAGGTAGAGTTTGGATTCTGCGTGTGCACACTACTGCTAAGCACAGGAAAAGTAGTGAGGTTAGCACTCGTACTTTGCTAAGAGGCATGGACTTCACTGACTTTTGGGGATAACCCTATCTGAATTGGAAAAGAGGAAGGAAAATTCACTTTGGGATAACTTTTTTTTTCTTCTGGAAATATAACCTGAATCATTGTGTCAAATGAAATGTATTTTTTAATTTTGAAATTAAAGTCCAACTAAACTTCAAAGTACAATTTTTGTTTTGAAATGAAATCTCAATACACCTCATTTTCTAAAATGTTGCAGAAAAACATGTCCTTAATTATTTACAGGCAAAATATTTCAGTGTGGATTTTGTACCACCAAATCTTACTTTTTGATGAACAAAACATTTAAAGCAATACAACTTGCTTGAATATTCTTGTCCATTTTAACAGTCATGGAAACATCCAGATCATTTAGTCCCAATTTCTTCTAGATCCCTGTGGCATAGTGATTTTTTTAAGGCAATCTCTGCTTTCTGAAAATTGAAACAAAGAATGCAGGTAGGTTATTGAGAAAGTAGAGAGCTGTATATAAAAATGGTACCTCTCCCAAAACAAAATGATCTATATCCAGAAACAGTATCTTTGTTTTCTGGTGGCATATAGTATAGGAAGCCACTATGAAGGTGCCTATGCAGTTTATACCCTTTTGAAAAAAACAGATTTGAAGCTTGCATGTGCAACTTCTCTGTTGACCATATACACCATTTCTGGCTTGTATTAGTTTTGCACATCACTACATCACTCTGCAGAACCTGCAATAACTTCTGAAAGTTCATACAGTGCACCTGATTATTGGTGTCTTTGTTCAGCAGAAATCAAGTCTCTGGATTTCTTTGCCTTTCAGAACAGAAAAGAAAGAAATGAATGAACAGAAAAGAAAGAAAAAGATTTTTTTCCTTTGTTTGAAAGGATGGTGTGTAAAGAGGAGGAGTGAATATTCAAAACCAAAAATAAAACAGCTCTAAAACCGGACTCCAGTTTTCTGCCAGTGCCTCCAGCCTGTGGTCCCAACAGGCAGAGTAATACAAGGCCAGAGTGCTCACAAGGATTGCTGTGTATCCTGAGGAAAGCTCTCTGTTGTAGCTCTAGTTTTGCTGTGGGGCTGCAAAGAAGCTCCCTGCCACATTGCATTTAGTGAAAATGGCAGAAGCTTTTGGTAATTTGTTTCCTCAGAGATAGCAAACTTAAAATAAGTTTTTGTTTTTACCCTCAGGTTAGCTAGGAAAATCTGCATAGCTGAGAATCTTGCTAAGTGTGAACAATTGAATTTAGCCATCAGCCCTTTCTGTGAGCAGGAAATTGTATGTTTCTGTGATGCAGTATTTCTAATCAAAGGAAAGATGCTAGCTTGCAAAAGTGCCTTTCCTGTTCACTACATCTGATTGTGTAAGCAGGGATATTTTGAACTCTGCCTGAACCAGATTGGTATCTTACCCTGGGGAATTAATCACCAGGAAAACCAGTGACCCAATTCCCCAAAGCTGCTCTGATACCAGCATAGCTGCTGCTGCTTAAGCTCCTCCATGGGTCAAAAGCATGGTGCTGAAGGCCTCTGGAAAAGATGTTCTGATACCTCCCCTTCCTCCAAAATTCACCTTTAACATCAGCCTCCCTGGCTATCCTGTGATACTTGTCCTAATCATGCTCCAGGGTCCACCAAGCCAGGGAGGATGACCAGCAAATGAAAACAGAGCGTGGTGTGTATGGTCCTGTCTGGAAGCAGAGAGCGAGGGCTGTCCTGCGAGGGAGGATGAGCCAGGAGCTGAGGGTGACCACAGCACAGACGGGACAGTGCCCTTGCTGACCATGGCACAGTCCCACAGTGCCCGAGTGAGGCCAGGTTGGTGACAGTGACAGGTCTCACTGGTAGCACAGTGATTGCTGGGCAGATGCAACAGGAAGTAGCTGGGTGCAAGTTCAATCCAGACAGCAAGTTGGGCCCAGCAAGGACAGGGCTGGGGGCAGGCAAAACTGCAGCATGGCTCAGCCTGAGCTGAAACTGTACTTCTGGGCCCTCGGGCAGCGGCGGTGTGGCTGGAGGTCCCAGGTCAGGCTGGTCAGGGCATTTAAGGGCTGTTGGTGGCACTCAGGGCCCTGACAGCTGCTCTGACATGGGCCAGACACTGACGTGCTGATGGCCCGTGTTATTTACCACGTAAGAAGTCCTTCTGGGCTCTGTGAGAGAGCTCAGGGAATAAAGCACTACTGAGTGAGAGTAAGGAGCAGTAGGGCTTCCTTTCTGGAGGCCAAATTGTGAGTTATGAGTGTACCCCAAGCCAAAGCTAGGGAGAGCCCAACATTTCACTTCCTGAGGGGCAGACTGAGAAATGGGTTGAGTCCTGATAGGCTGGAGTTGCTGTCTTCTGCCTGTTGGTGTCCCCTGCAGTCCCACGGTAAAGCTCCTCTGCAGCTGGGGTGGGTGATCCATTCCCTTCCTCCCTCACATGGTTGTCCAGGACTGCCAGCGTTCTCCACTGTTTCTGCCCACTTGAGTGGGAAAGGACATGCTGAGTTAGCAGAAGCCAGTGTCTCCTCTGTGCTTCTTGTAAAGGCACGGGGCGGGCAGGGAAGGGCGTTTTGCATCTTTACCCGAGCAGCTGTTCCAGCTAGTCCTTGTAATAACACTTCACACGTGCCTAAGGTTAAACTGTAAACTCCTCTGCTGGCATATAGTTGTCTGCTGAGTAATGGGGACTGCTCCTCTCTGGAGACGCTTACTAGTGCAGGATAGGCATATTCTGCCCTGCTGCTTTTTTCAGTTAAAGCTTTCCAAGCATTGCTTCTATCTGGCAAGATAAAATAAAGGCTTCCATTAAGGCAAGCTCCCTCTGTCCTGCCTTCTGTCCTGCACTGTCTTGGGGTATGGGTGGGATGATTCCTAAAGGGCCCATGTTGTGGTTTAACCCCAGCCGGCAACTGAGCCCCACACAGCCACTCGCTCACTCCCCACCCCCGGTGGGATGGGGGAGAGAATCAGAAGGGTAAAAGTGAGAAAACTCATGTGTTGAGATAAAGACAGTTTAATAAGTAAAGCAAAAGCCATGCACGCAAGCAAAGCAAAACAAGGAATTCATTCACTCCTTCCCATCAGCAGGCAGGTGTTCAGCCATCTCCAGGAAAGCAGGGCTCCATCACGTGTAATGGTTACGTAGGAGGACAAATGCCATCACTCCGAAGCTCCCCCTTCCTTCTTCTTCCCCAGCTTTTATGCTGAGCATGACATCATATGGTATGGAATATCCCTTTGGGCAGTGGGGGTCAGCTGTCCCAGCTGTGTCCCCTCCCAGCTTCTTGTGCACCCCCAGCCTACTCGCTGGTGGGGTGGTGTGAGGAGCAGAAAAGGCCTTGACTCTGTGTAAGCACTGCTCAGCAGTAACAGAAACATCCCTGTGTTACCACCACTGTTTCCAGCACAAATCCAAAACATAGCCCCATACTAGCTACTATGAAGAACATTAACTCTATCCCAGCTAAAACCAGCACAGCCCACAAGACTGCCCTTGGGTGGTGGCACTGATGAACTTTATTTGTTGGACCAAATACAACAAAGTGAAAAGCACAGTGTTGTATTTGTATTTTTGTGGCATCTTGCTGTCTTACTCTTTGTGTGCTAATTACATTTATGCATGCCAAAGAGAGGGACATTTCTGTGTTAATGAAGAGTTTGGGTGAATATAATTTTTGGAAAAGGGGAGAAAAAAATGCTTTCCCTGAATCTATTTCTTTAGGACCAGTTGACATTCTGCCTACACACTAAAGGAGCATAAAAATAAATCTGGTTCAGTGTATGGTTTGTTTTTTTTTTTAAATATTAAATAGAGCTGCTGAAAAGCCCAAGTGCAGAATCCATGTGGATAAGAAAGCTGGGAGGGAGAAGTGTAATCTACGGAGCCAAGCATCATCCTTTAGGTGGCCTTTCCACTCTCTGACACCAGCTCCAACACTGGTTTTGTTGGCATGTGGCAAATTCCCAGGGAATGGTATTTCCAAGCAACACGAGCTTAGGAAACAGTGTCTGTCTCCTCCAGTTTTCTCTTGTTGGGTGTTGGATACACAGTGCTCATGAGCTGTCCTGGCAGGAAGGGCTCAGGGTGTGGTGAAATCAGGTTCCTGCTGTGGGGAGGTAATATGCCTGCCCCGCAGCAGTGCAGTGGTGCCTCAGGTGTCAACAGCCCTAGAAGGGTCCTCTTGGGCAGTCAGAGCCAATGCCGTGCTATTGGGAGGTGGATGTATCCCTTTTAAATGATGCAGCAGGTACCACTTTCACCCTGTGGTTCTGCTTGTTGGAAAGCTGTTCCAGTACTTTGCTAGTCCAGTGGTTAGAAATGTTTTTCTAATTTCTAGCCTAGGATTATTTGTGGCCAGTTTCTGTCTAATTTGTTCTTGAGTCAATGAGAAGGAAACGAATGCCGAGTGTAGTGAATGAGGTCTGCCTTGAGAGCTTGTGGAAACAGCTTGCTGAGCAGGTCACTCTCCTGGTCTTGCAGCTTTAGCCTGGTAACTCTACACTTACCTGGAAATATTCAGTGCAGTTCTGATGTCCTTTAAAATGAAGGAACATCGGTCTGGTCCCAAACTTGGAGAAGCCCATGGAAAGGCCCATGTTGACTTCAGTGGTCTTGAGAATTAAGCCTTACAAGGTTTGCATAGAGTTGGTGCCAAATGCATTTCCCACCCACAGTTCAGGCAATGAACATGTGTGCACAAGGCTGGTGCAATTATGAGAGTTCAAAGGGAGCTGTACAACCAAGAAGAAATATTCATAGGCTGATCTGTGCCTCAACAGTATACTTTCACACAGCTGCCCTCTTGTATTGTGGAGCCTCTCCAGAGAAGGGAACATCAGATGCACCCTGGTCCCCCAGGATTATGAGTTGTACACAGATGTTCCCTGGGGACTGGGGTGAAGTTACTGCATGTGGGCTTCCTGCGTGCTTATTTTGTGAAAGTCCTGATCAGGTTGTTTAGGTCAGGAGCACGCAGCAGCTTGCTTGCTTGCAGTTTGATCTGGAAGAAAGGTCTTTGGTAGCATGCATTTTTGCAGTAAACATGGATATTTTTTGGGAGTGAAGCTGAAGTGTAGGCAGGACATAATGATTCATGTAGAAACAGTTATTGCAGGAATGGCTATGGAGGGCGTTACAAGTAGAGCTAGTGAATGGGAAGAAGGTGTTTTCAAACACCATAACCTGTTGAGAAAAGCCTGATGTGCAGATCAATATGCTAATATTTGCTCCAGGAAGATACCAGAAAGTTTTGATGGTGTGAAACCTCATGCCCTGGGTTGGTGGACCCCTTCTAAGTTGTTCTTGGTTTTCATCTCCAGAAGTGCTATTTTTGGAGTATGAATTCCTCTGATTTCTCAAACATAGCAGGTGTGGGGCTGGGAAGAGTTGACCTTCAGTAGGTAGGATGTGGTGTTCAGAACATGGGGTTTGTCACATCCTGAATCCCTGTCTCCCTAGGGAGACTACAGCTGTGTCACGCCCCCAACACGGTGGCAAGCATCCTGCAAGAAGTAGTTGTCGGCTTTCACACAGGGAGAGAAAGCTATCATTGAAACTACAAATGGTCATCAGATGTCTCTCATTTGTGTCATTAAATGTAGCATTGCAGACATTTGGGTCAGGATGTGCTTCAAATTCCAGTCTGGTTGATTTCTCTTTACTCTTCTTGATCTTTATGCATCCTGTAAGGGCTGCCATGTTGTGGTCCACATGCTGCTGTGTTTTGCTGGCAAGTGAAGCAGTTCGTGTTTGCTCTGTATACAATTACAGTGGCTAAGGACACTTAAAATGAGAGCTAGGAGTGTTTTGTCACAGTGTGCTCTTACACAGTGTGGTTGTGTGGGAGATGGTGGTGATAAATGCAAAAGAAGAAAAAACAACTTTTCTTTCTTACTCTTGTCAACTCTACCAATTTTTATGTAGGATTTTTGTTTTATATTAGTTTGGTTTTTTTCTTCCTTCTTTTAAGTTCCCGGAGTTCAGTGATTATTAGAAATCTTGACCCTCTCTGGCTTTTATAGTTACATGAGAAAGCTTGGAAACATGAGTCCCAAAGGCTTGAAATCTGTAAAGCTAATAGAAGGAGTCCAACCTTTATTTATACCTAAAGTTTTGTGATTTGTTTAGGTAATCTCACAGCATCTCAGGGACCTGTCTCAAGGCATTGAAGTACTTAATCTCAGTAGTACAAGTTTCTTTTTGTTCTCACTGTCCACTTGCTGGTGTGGTGTCGGAGGGAGAGCAGGAGGTGAGACTGTGACTCAGACTCTCTCTCTTTGAGTTGATAGGCATGACAGGAGAAAATTGCGTCTACCTGGAGTGGTGAAGCAGTTGCATTCACTGAATGGAAAGGAACCATCACCTTGTCTTGGGGCAGGGGTGAAGTGATATCTTTCACTATCCTTAACGTGGATAGGTATATACAAGTTATATACCTATCACCATTGTGTAACCATTATTATTTACAGTGCAGTTACTTTCTTACTGATGTCACTGGAAATGTATTTAACATTGCTACCACCTCTTAACATGGCCAAAGATCTTGCCAGAAGAGAACCTGGTAGTCCAGAATTCCAGCTGTATGTAAATAAACAAATATTTCAGTAAATCCCTGAGAATGGAAGCTGGGGGCCTTGGCATGACAAGCAAACCCACCAAAAGTGGATTTTTTTTTTTGTTTGTTTTGCATTTGATTTTAATAACAGGCAAAATTTTCCAAGCAGTAGGATTGCACATACTGTATGCAATTTGTCAAAAGAATACTTTCTCTAGAAGGAGAGGAAAAAAAAAAAGAGGAGAGAAGGAATAACTTTTCAGAGAGAATCTCCTACTGCTTTTGTCTTCCATTTAAACTGAGGTGCTAACTCATAAGCTGGAAGCTTTCTCCTGCATCAGGATAATGCAGCCTTCTGACCATGCTTTCCACTTTGCTCCTGTTCCAGTAACTGCACTGAAGTCTGCAGTGAAGGTGAGCAGGGGTGTTTGACCAGGGCTGTTTGCTACCCAGGCACTCCCCTCCTTTAACGCCTGCTTTTCAGAGCAGAGCTTTGCAGGAAATCAGATGTGATTGTGCATTGAGTCTTTTTTTTTTTCCTGCCAGCCACCCAGAAGAGTCTAGTCTGATTTGCTTCCAAGGTTTTTAATTGGGAACAAAGTGTTTTGAGGTTTCATTTTCAGACCCTTGAAGGTTTGATTGGTCCTTGGCACCTTTCAATGCCTATCCAATTTTATTTGGTAGAATGCAAACAGGTTGAAAGCATTGAACTGTTTAAAAAAAAAAAAATCCATCCAACCCTCCCCCAACCCCCCTGCCCCAAAAAACCCTTCCAGGATTTGAAGTTTCATAGAAACTTGCCTGTTGATTTAATTCAGACAGTAAGGCATGCAGGAAGAAGGTCTTTGCATCAATAATAACCAAGTGAGTGGGGTGTAGCTAGTTGCTCTGCTGCGTGGTTTTTGGATAGCCTGTTATTTGACTGCATCGTTACAGCTTTAAAACTGGGCAGATTACCAGGCTGCTGTCTATATTTAAATGGCTGTATGCTCTGGGTCAGCTTTGGAGCCCAGCAGCTGGTATGGTGTTTGCGTTTTTGTGGACACATTAATGACAGGAGAAACTTTTTGCCTTCAAGTGTCTGTGGATAGAGTTTCTTATCAGTCATTTCAGCACCTGATTCGCAGGTGCAAACAGGTACTTGGGCATCTAAAACTTTGGCTAATTGTAGGTGTGAACTGTGACTTCAAAACTAGGTACTACCCACCTAATGAAGCAGCCTCTATTGGGTAGGTGCTGTACCTTTGTAGAGAGCTAGCATGGTTTACCTTGCATTACTTTAAGGTTACAAGGTTAACCTTGTATTGCCTAATATGTGTTTGTTTTGTTTTAAAAAACTTTTACAGGGCATTAGTTGTTTCATCAATGGTCTCAGTCTGCAGGTAGTAGTCACAGCTTTATGGGCATCAGAAGAGCATTAGTCACCTACAAACGGTAACAATCTGCCTTTATTAATAACTACATCATTATGATAACTCATGAATTAGGCAAACAAGTGTTATAATCCTGCACTGAAGCATTGAGATTTTGATGTAACTTTGGGTAGGTCGGTGGTACCATGTTAAAATTGAAAGCTAGGGTTTGGAAGGTCTTATTCTGCCTGCGCTCTCAGCAGCAGGCAACAGGCTGCACCTACGCTGACATGGTGTGCACTTGCGGGTGGGCAGCGCAAGCTGGGTGAGAACGGGGGTGGCAGTGCTTGGCTCCCAGCCCCAAGCTTGCCTCTAGGTGACCTTTCTTTCTAACTGAGGATTGCAGAATCTTTTTCTTCTGACATCTACCACTCAATGATTTTGAGGAAAAGGGGCAGCAGATCAGGACAGTTAAAGTAAGCTAAATATAACATTGTCACGAATCAGAATGGCTTTACTTTGCCAGAGAAGAGTCATGCTTCACATGTGTATGATCTTTCTTTGACCTAAGCTTAAACCATGAGTTCAGGGAGCAACCATTTATAGAATTGGTTAGGTCTGTAACTCAGTGTGAATAACAGGATGGTCTGAAAGAGAAAACAAAGATCCTTGCTTCTCAGCAAAGATGCAGAATAAAGACTATCAAATTCTCTTGGGTTTTCTTGTTGTTACTGGTGTTTTTTGTGCGTGGTTTTTTTTTTTTTTTTTTTTTTCTCTCTTGTGGAGCAGAATTGGTGGGGTTTCAGAAGTACTTTCAATCAGTGTAAACCATTTCCTATTGCATTTGGCAGCTGTTCTCTCAGTGTTTGCAGATGAGGGGCACAGCAACACTCCTTAAGAAACAATTGCTTGTGAAGAACAGATGAGTCTGAGGTTCTGGTTAAGGGAAAACACACCCCCATAAATTACTGCATCAATATATATCAAGACTTTTGCAGTCTGTCATTGGAGCAACCATTGAGTGGGATTCTGCATCCCACACTTGAAAATGGTCCCAGCTCAGCCAAATACTTGAGCATGTGCTTGAAAGCTAAGCATTGACTTTAGCAGCTTGCCTAAGGGCTGATTCAGGTTTCATGCTGGTCTGGAAGGCCGCTGTAGTTCTCACAACTGTTCTCATATGCTGTTTCCTCTGGTAAGAGTGGACAGCAATATTTGTGTGCTTCCTGTGCTTGTGAAATACAATGATCACTCCTCCTCCCTAGCAGTGCTAAACTCTCTCTTTTGCAATGAGAAGAAAAAACTTATTACGTGGCTGGATCACCGGGGAGGTGTTTGTGTGTGTGGATGGGTGACATCCACTGATGTGGTGGTGTTGATCTGGAGTGAGTTGGCCCAGATTCGCGTTTGCTCTAAGTTCACTGATTGTGAGTTACGGTGTTGCTGTGTGCATGGCACAGAGGACGAAGTTGACACGGACCGAGAAAGTTATGTTAACTAGCGTAGCTGCCTCCTGTTAAGGAAGGAGAGCCAAATCAAAAGATATGAAGATGATTATTCAGGATTGAATAACACTCTTAATTTTCCGTGCCACCATCTGAGACTTGTAACATGTGACTAGTCCAAAGCCTGCTAGGCAGTCTGCTGCAGGGATGATATGCCTTAGTCACAATGTCTCACCCTGAATGGGCTGAGATGTGGTATTACTGTGCTGGGTATGGATATTGCCATAATTATTCCCCTCCCTCCCCAATGTTTTTTAAGAGGAAAGGCACTAAATCAGCCTCAACATGGCGATGACTAATTGACATCCCAGAAAGTTAGTTACTGTGAAGGGTGGGAAGCTGGTGATGGTTGGGGTCTGTGCAGCTGTAGGGTAGGAGATAGACTGCAACCTATTGAGCATAGCTATGCTGACTCAGGTTTTCATACAGATTGCTGGGAGATCAGATTCACCATGTGTGTTTGTTCCTTCGGTATTGATTCAGCGTGCTAAAGTGAAGACAGTTCAATACAGAGGTAAGAAAGAGAAAAAACAAGGGCTGACAGACATTTTGTCATTTTTGGCGAAAATAAATGTACAGTATAAACCAGTTCTCAGAGCTGTACGGCCCTGCCTTTGTGTTTTGAGAGTGCACATGATTTACTGCAGAAATCAGTTTGGCATAGCATAGCTGTGCAGATTCAGCAGGACCTACCATTATCTTGTCATGTTTTTTAGCAAACTGACTTTTACAAGGCAGCAATTCAAAAACATGAGAGAGAAATGTGCTGAACAACCCATCCCTTCTTGTCCCCTCATCCAGTGTGTGCTGGCAAATCTGCCACAGCTGCACCCACGGGCATAGTGGTGCTCGGCTCCCTCGCTTGCAGGCTTTGGGCATTCTGCATGTGTAAGCTGGTGTGGGTCTTGATTTTATTATTGTGCTCTCAAACTCCCAAGCTGCTGACTTTTCAGCTCAGTATGGCAGTTCAGACATGGCTTTCTGTCATGTTTCACTTTACAGACTTAATAGGATTTCATTGGTACAGCAAGAGTAACAAACGCACTGTTAGCAAAATTTTGCAAATCTTGCTGCTTTTCAGCTCTACTCACCCACAGCCTGCAGTCTCAGACAGACGAAGAAAAATGGCCAGAAAGCAGCTAGGTTCCTGGGCTTGCCCTGACTAGCATTGCCTTTCACTGCCTCTGAAGGCAGGGTATTGAGCTAGATGCACCACGAAGGGCATCTTCTGTGTTTTTCAAGTATGTCTCTATTCCAGTGTCAGCACTGAAGTAGCCATGGATACAGTATTTCTGCATTCTCAGATGTTTGGCAAATGTGCCTGGATTTTTGTTTATTTTTAAGGGGTTAATTTAAAATGTGTAAAACTTTCCTACCTTCTGGGAATTCAGGACATTCAGTCCATGTATGCCTCAGCAAATGGCTTCTATTTAATAACATCTTTGTACATTACCATTAAGAGATGGCTATTAATGAGAGCTAAGCTGTGGATGTGCCCAAGGGTGAAAAAAGAACAAAAAGTAAGACTGAGGGGAGAGGAGATGGGAGAAGGAAAGTTCTTTCTTTGTGCAGGTTTTTTGCAATGGATAATGTGTGTGAAGGGTAGGGGTGGAGATGTGCTAAGGAGCATTCTGAGATAACAAAATAGCTTGGTTACCTAAACAGGGTGGATTGAAATGACAGCCCTACCCATTCTTCTCTCTCCCTCTTCTGTCAGCTAACCAGTGCTCAAGCGGCGGTGTTCATGAGCTGTGCACAGCTCCTTTTCCTCTTCCCTTGGGTTTTGAGATGAAACTGCAGGGCTAGTGGTGTTTTCCCTCCAGCTCCTGAGCTTAGCAACTTTTGTGTCAAGAAAGTTAATTGGCCAATACCACTGCCTGCTCCTTGCAGTTTGACAGGTCCTCTGCCACCAGCGTGTGCCTGTGTGCCACCACACTCCATGAACCTGCTCAACAAACCCTGTCTCAAGCCACAGTGGTCATTTTCTTGAAGACATTACTATTTCCTCAACAGAACTTTCCTCCGTAGAAAGTACTTGTTTCCTTTCTTTTCCTCTGCAGAAACTATTTGTCACTCGAAAGACCCATCTGTTTTGAAGGTTAGCCAGGCAGACCAGAGATGCCAGTGAGGGAGACCCATCCTGATGCAGCAGGTTTCAGATCCCCCTGCAGCCTGTCCTTTATGTAGATTTTACTTCCTGTTGTTTAAGTAATGTCTTAAAATCTTTTGAATGGCTCACCCAATAGAAAAAACTCTACTCTGTATTAATGGTTAATGGGTCTTTCTAGCAGATGTAAAATCCAGTGAAACATATACAGTTTCTTTGGTTTTAACAGGAACAGATGATTTAATAAGCAGCTATAAATCTCTTGGGAATGTACAGACATAGTCAAACAGCACACTTCTGCCAGATTTTTCACTGACTACACTTAGAGCCTATGAGTCATAGGGGTCTGCTCCACTCTCCACCTCAAATGCCTGTTGTTGTTGTTTTGGCCTTTAGAGGTGCTCTGTGCTGCATATGGGGGTTTTTATCACTTCTCCTGTTAATGGGCTTGCTCCTTCATCCAGCAGAGTGTTCAAGCAGTCGACTCTCATTCTCTGTGTGTGCATGACAGTGCATGAAATTTCTTTTCCATTTCCTAGCCCAGCTTGTGATTTTAAAATTGTAGAGTGAAAATGTTTCTGAGGATTATATTAATACAGCCTCCTAAATGGTCTTAGTAGGGGGAATCTGGTTAAATTAAGAGTGGTGTAGTCAGCCTCTTGCTTAATAAGCAATGCTTTCCTTCCAGCAGTCTGTGGCCACCTTATGAAGTTTAATAAATTTAACTGTCATGGTTTAACCCCAGCCAGCAACTGAGCACCATGCAGCCACTCGCTCACTCCCCACCCCCGGTGGGATGGGGGAGAGAATCAGAAGGGTAAAAGTGAGAAAACTCATACGTTGAGATAAAGACAGTTTAATAAGTAAAGCAAAAGCCATGCACGCAAGCAAAGCAAAACAAGGAATTCATTCACTCCTTCCCATGGGCAGGCAGGTGTTCAGCCATCTCCAGGAAAGCAGGGCTCCGTCACGCGTAATGGTTACTTAGGAGGACAAACGCCATCACTCCGAAGGTCCCCCCCTTCCTTCTTCTTCCCCAGCTTTATATGCTGAGCATGACATCATATGGTATGGAATATCCCTTTGGTCAGTTGGGGTCAGCTGTCCCAGCTATGTCCCCTCCCAGCTTCTTGTGCACCCCCAGCCTACTCGCTGGTGGGGTGGTGTGAAGAGCAGAAAAGGCCTTGACTCTGTGTAATCCCTGCTCAGCAGTAACGAAAACATCCCTGTGTTACCACCACTGTTTCCAGCACAAATCCAAAACATAGCCCCATACTAGCTACTATGAAGAACGTTAACTCTATCCCAGCCAAACCCAGCACATATACTAACAGTATTTCTAATATATTCAGTTATTATCAGGTCTTTACAGATAAGGAAACCAAGACAGAAAGCAGTGGCTCATGCTGAATTGCAGGGGAGGGTTATATTTCGTAAAGTATCGAAGTGCCATTCCAAATGGATGTAAATTGGCACTGTGTTTTACAAACGTCTTCCTTTATATTGTGTTGGTTTGCTGGCTTTCCATAAGTGTCTTAGTTGTCTAGGAAATGGAGTTGCAAGCTCCCGTTTTATTTTACAGTTGGTTCACAAGCCATGTCAAGTACCTTTGGGAGCCACTCTAGAGGAGGTGAGGTATTAGAATTGCTAAGATTTGCTCCAGGTCACACCCTGGTAAGCCAGAGATGAAACTAGTGTTAAAACACGAGGCTTTGTATGGAGCTTTTAACCACTGTGGAGGTTCTTGCAAGACAGGTGCAGTGCAGCTTACTTTGAACGCAGCTGGATGGAGGGGATTTAAAAAATGGCCCACAGCATAGTATTTTTGGTGTTTTTTTTTAATCTTGCAGTGCAAGTATCTAATATTTTAGAGTGAGACCAGATACAAAATCTTTGTCTAAGGTAAATGGTGCAAAGTTCTGACTTTGTCATATGCAGGCAGGAAAAATCAGGCTCTCAATCTTTCACTGGCTCAGGACTGCATTTGCTTTTGTTGTACTCTGGGACTGTGTGAATGGTGAGGAAAGCTGCTTATTTCAGTGGTAAGGATGACAAAGAAACCCTGTTCACATTTGGCCTTTTTCAGGCTGAAGGAAGTATCAAAAATGCATAGATGTGAAGCAGGTTAAGAAACTAGAAACAGCCTTGGAGGCTGAGTAATGTATAGAATTGTAAATGTGATCAAAGATACGTGAAGTTTATAGTGAGATTGCAATTTACTGCATCGTTCCAATACTGCTTGCTTCTGATTTCTCAGTGCTTCAGGAAGCCAAACAGGTATTATGTTATTAGGCGAAGAAAGCTATCCAAGGTCACATAACTGGATGGTGTTAAAATCAAGAACAACATTTGATTCTTCTGACTCCTTGTTAGGTCCATTCACATGGCGCAGGAAGCAGAGTAGAGGGTTTCAATCCTATGTAGATGTGCAAAAAAACCCCGTTCAGCTCTTTCTGGCAAACTGAGAGTGTTGCTTTATGCTTTCAGTAAGCACAGAGCTCTCATGTTTACTGATGGGACTTTCACATGTCAGGAAATTAGAAAACTGGAGTTGTGATCAGCATGTCTGTTCTTGAATGGGGAATTTTCCCCAAAGCAAGTTGTGATGCATGCTCTTAATGATTTGAATCTTACAGTTCAGACTTTCCATAAGCTGCTTCCAGCATTGTAGGCACTAACCTGTGTTTGGCAGTGAACATACACACACCCAACTGCAAGGGTAACAGCTAGAAGTTACATGATTAAATCTCGGCTTAACTCTCTGTGATTAATTGGGAATTGCCAGTGCCTTTAGATGTCTACTCCTACTGTGGCGTTTAGGTGGAGATGTTGGTGCAGCGTTCAGGGCTCATGCTGTTGCGGGCCAGGTTAGGGATTAGCTAGAGATCAAGACTTGTAGTGGAGCTTTTGCTAGCACTTCTTCACTGGCAGCAAGGTCTTCTGCAAACTTTCTGGTGTGTGGTCTTTGCACACTAAATGGCTAACACTCAGCTTGTGTTGTGGGATTTCACCATTTTCGCAGTATGAACAGCAAGCAGCAGCAGTTCCAGGGAGTTGTCCGTCCCCTTAAAGCAATGTACATAGCAATGGGAAACATCATGTGACTACATGGACCTTATCCAGTGTTTTAAAGGAAAAATTTCTATAACAGTGTCCTGCCCTATATAAGCTGTATAGTTTTCCCAGACTTGGAAGAAAAGCACTGGATACTTTCCCAAGTTCCGCCCTTTTCAGTTTGATGTAAAAAGATGTCAATTCTTGCTTTTCTTTTGTCTCTAAAATGGGAAATACTTTAATTAAAAGAAGAAATTATGCTTTTTCATGGCGAGAGGCAAAATCGTATCTCTGACCCATCTGTTTTGATGGGAGTAAAGCAGAATGTGTACTTTCTTTTTTTTTTTCTTCTTAAATAATAGCTTCTACTGTTAGTGGTGAAGAGGAGACAGGTAAGTGTATGATTCCCTAGCAGCCTAAAAGGGGGGGTCAGGAGAGTTCTTCCTTGGATGTGGGGCTGTTTTCAGAGGCTTTCCCCAGCTCTGTTTGGAAGAGTGCACAGAATTGGAGGAAGAGGAATGACCTTGCTTTTAAGGCATTCATCTGGAGCTCGGGCGCTGGGAGCTGAATTCCCAGTGCTGGGACTGGCTTCCTCTGTGGTCTGCAGTATGTTGCTCAGGGGATGTCTGTGCTGCACAATGGAGCTCGGCACAGAGAGCCCTGGAGCTGACTCCAGGAGGTCTGCACAGCCCCACAGCGCAGTGGGGCACTGAGTGGAGGCATGACCTCCTTCCCCAAAAAATACAGCTGCACTAGTTCAAGCACTGCCTTGTGCTGTTGGGGCTGTACTGCTTCCAGTTCTGGAGTTACGATGGTTGTGGCTCATTTGGGCATCTCTGTACCACACTCCATTGCTAAACCTAGGAAGCACTGAGGTACCGAGAAACTAACACATAGTTCACAAAATATTTTTGAACTGTCTGCATGGTCTGGTTTTGGACTTCTTTTGTTTTGCACGAGCTCGTCCCAGTCACTGCACTGTCACTGACTTTGATTTCCTCCATGGCTGTGGAAACCAGCTAGAAGGAAAGCTTAATTTCAGCTGTTTCCCATGCCCAAGCAAATTGTTTTCCAGGAAGAAAAACGTTCTGATATCCCTTGGAGTTCAGCTGACCCCGACTGCCTTCCAGGTCCCAACTGTGATCTCAGGAGAGGCAGCAGAGCCTGATGCTCAGAACCCAGTTGGTCACACACTGTTTCTGAGGGGCCACTGTGCAGCCTCACACACAAAGCCACTTAACTCCTTTGTTCCAAGCAGCCATGCTTACCCGGCTTTGTAAAGCACACTGAGGGGCCACGAATGAAAGAATGAAAGGAGTTGTATATTAAAAGCACTATTTTGTTTATCTGCTCTATCCAAAATAGAGAGGAAAATAGCTTTATTGTCTGCAGCTTGAAAAATCTGCCTGCTGTGATGATTATGGCAATATGAAAGACAAACTCATTAAATGCCTAAGAAAACACATGCTGTCACTGGCTTTGATTTCTGTAGGGGTGTAGGTGATGGGAGTACTGCTGGGCTGATGCTCACAGTACCCTTCTTCCCCAGAGATGCTAAGCAGGGCTCACAGGCAACCCCCCAGCATGTGACCAGCAGTTCACAGGGTGTCCAGGCCAACTTGGAGGTTCAAGTCATGACTAAAATAAAGCAAGCCAACGGCAGAAGTTAGCCCACAGATAAGTCATTGCTTTTTGTCCAAAAGAACATCAGGCTGACACTTTCTTCTTAGAGTCTTCTTGGCTAGTAGGCTTTGGAAGATAAGATCTATCCAGTCGGAGGGGGTTGCATAAACTTCCTGTGAACTTTCATAGTTGACCATCAAAAGGAATCACAAAACATGTTGTTATTTATTTATTTATTTAGAAGTTCAAAGAGTGCACAGCAAAATTAGTTGTGATTTTTCTCATGTAAACAAGGTGATATACTGGTTGCTCAGCCTTAGGCCCTCTTATTTTCCATTTTGAGTTTAAATTTAGAGCTCTTTCACAAGGGGGGAAAAATGCAATAACCCAACTGCCACCCATGTTCTGCTTCGGAAACCAGCACTGCATTATTGAATATACCTGTCCTTGTATCCATTGCTTTGCTAAGAGATGCTCTTCCCTTGATTAGCTCCGTAGAGCTAATCTAACAATAGAGATCATTCCCAAGAGCATCTTCTTCTTTGTCCCACTACCTGAATGCAAGTACAGGAAGGGCTACCTTAACAACAATTTGAAAAGTGCCTCTTCAGGTGGGGATTTGGTTTAAAGGATCTGTCTTCCCTCATTTTTGTGCTCTGAGAAGGATTCTGCCCCTCTGTTCCCATTAAGTCAAAGCTTTGTAGCACTTGCTCAGACGTACACAAGATTTAGCCCTCCCAGAGTTATATTCTTGAGTCCTGCTTGCATTGCAATTCCAGGTGTGAGGGGATCTGTTTTTTAAATTGCCTTCTAGTCCCATGTGTACCATCTTGTGTCGCAGGATGTGTACTGTGAACAAGGGCAACGGGAACTTGTCCTTTGCCTTTTACTTAAAAGAAACAGTAGTGAACTACGACAAATGGAGATATCTCGCATTCATGTAGGGTCAAATCGGAATTCCTGTAGAATTTCAAGCAACTCATTGACATCTCTTCTGATATGGTTAGTTCCAAGAAGAAGCCTGCTTGTCTCATTTGCCCCTCTTCTTGGAACATAAATCCATGCTTGATGGAGATATATGCAGTAAAAAAAGGTTTAGGAAGAGACCAACACCTATAAAGGGCAAAATTTTCTTGTTTTGTCCAGAAGGACAAATAGTGTCCCCTTGGGGGCTTTCCCCCTCCATCAGTTTTGGTCCTACAGCTTCCTGTCTTTCCTTTTCAGGCGTGCCTGGGATACAGCACAGCCATGCACAGGAAGGGTGTTGACTGGACTGCAGATGGGTTCCAGACAGGGCTGGCTTTGGAGAGTTAAGGAGCAGAAGGACTTATTTACATGAGGTTCCCACCTTTTGGTTATCCCTGTGGCTTGGCTTGTGCCTTGGCCTGGTGCCATCTGACACAGTTTGCAGCACTGGGATGTTGAGAGCTGGCTGAATTGGCTGCCTGGGCCCAGAGCCAGTTTGTATGGCTTGTTCGGCTTTGCACCACTTTCCTAGCAGGGTGAGCTGTAATATGTGTCTCCTGTCATGAATCAGACATAGGCATGGGTAATTCTCAAACCAGGCATTTACATGAGTTAATTCCACACTGTTCAGGTTTAAAGTTGTTTTATTAAGGAATTATTCAGCTTATTGCTCAGCAGATTTTCAACCTCATTAGTGTGTTTAGCATGGGGAGCGTGTCCTGGTTATATCACCAAACAAAGCCTTAAAGCTTTAATTGCCAAATAAAAACTCTTTCCATCTCTCTTTCTAAAATATACAACATTACTAAAGCACCACTTTGGTAAAATATTATAGCACATTTGGCATATTTTTAAGTTCTTTTGAAGTTAATGTTTAAGTGCTTTACTGAATCAGGGCCTAAAACAATAATAGCCACAAAGTTAGGCCACTTTATTTCTGAATGAGTGTTTGCACAGGGGTTGAATGTGTGTCAGCTTCTTGTCATGACCCCCCAGGTACAGATATCCTCTTGGTTTCACTGAATCACTTAGCAGCTTTTGCAAATTGCTGTCTTGTACCCAGTTGAGATGTCAGGGTCAGACCCAAGTATGGCAGGCTTTCATTTGCAGAATGAGATCAAACTGAAATGGGATATAGGGCCATAAAGGGATTGGCAGCGTCTCAAAGAGTGCACAGCTATGATTAGTCATTTCCTATATACATATAGTGTGTGTGTGTATATATATATATACACACACACACTTCTTTTTTTTCTGGGTTAGTGAAATCA
Source organism: Mycteria americana (assembly GCF_035582795.1). NCBI lineage: Eukaryota > Metazoa > Chordata > Aves > Ciconiiformes > Ciconiidae > Mycteria > Mycteria americana. Next base: position 13,372,479 of record NC_134369.1, read on the forward strand.
GTACAGTGCTTCAAACATGATCCTCATTGGGCTATTAAAGAGGTCATGGAAATTTTTAATTCTCCTGCTAGAAGAGAGAGTTGTGGAAATACTATGGGTAATGGATCTGATGCTGAAATGGGGAAAGAAAACAAGTTCATAGCTGACTGATTGTAGACCTACACCTGTGCAGTCCCATTGCAACTGGGGGGCTCATATATTGGGTCAGCTCCTTTGCTTTATTGTTTGCAGGGCCATGATATACTTTTGTACTATTTACTATGATACCACAATCCTAGCAAAACATGATGCAGTGGGGCCAAATTGAAGTTAATGTGCCACTGAAGTCAGTGGAAGTTTTATTCATTTCAGTAGAATGATGCTTTTGGGGTCAGAGGTGTTATCTTGTGCCACTTGCTCTATTGCTGTGCTTTTATGCCATTGTGTTAGAGTGTTAACAATAAAGGCCAATGCTGTGGACTGTTAATTCAAAGGAGAACTCAATGGTGTTGTGGCACTGCTCCGAAGAGTATGGTGGCTGCTGTCCTGGTTGTCATCTTCTTGTCCCACCTGGGGGGACAGAATGCCCTATGCAAAAGTATTGAATGCTGGGCCTCTAAATAAAGTGCAAAGAGCACAGTTTTTGTAGTGCATGCATGCTTTACATTATGAGCTGGTTGGGGTCTTTTCCCTTATTTCCATACCTCTGCAAGTCACTGCCTGGTGATGAGGAAGTGCTGCCTAGCTCTCTGCCTCTCACAGTGAGGTCAGCAGGAGCTGCAGGCGCTTGCCTTTCCACGCTATTAGTTTAAAAATGTACTGGGACAGGCTACTTAAGCTTCACTTTTTGCTGTTGAGTCTTAAATTTATCTAAGTTCAAACAGATACATATCCATTGAGGTCACTGGAAAGATGGTCAGTAACTGTGGTGTAGAGGTGACATGAGAGGAAGAGAAATGAGGTGGTCATCTTCTGTGGGAAAGGGGCAGAAGCCCTTCTGAAAGGCAGAAAGTTTTTTGAGGAGGGGGGAAATATCGTAAATCATTTTACAAGAGTATTTTTATGTGGAACTTCATTTTATTTAAAAAATGCAAAGGAGAATGTTACTGAAGTTGGTGCAGTGATTAATCTCCGTTTACACCTACCAGAAATTTGTGCTGCTGTTGTGGGCTGCTTAGTCTGTAGCTCATCTCTGGTTTTGTCTTTTTAAATCCCAAAGTTGATGTTGTGTTTTCACCTAGTGAAAGTGATAAAATTTCATGAGTCGTTTAGGAGCAAATCTGATTTTTGTTTCCTCTCCTGGTGCTGATGATGGCTGCTTGATTTGGAAAGCGTTCAGTAAAGAATCTCAGACCACGCATCTTGTGGAGAGAGCAGCTCATATTTCCCTTTCCAGTCTCAAGGGCACAGACGCCAGGTGTGCCCCGGTGAGGACTCTCTCGCTACATGCTCATCCTTTTCGGTGCATGTCTGCTCCTGCACGCTTCACGTGGCTTCTGCATCCTGTGCTTGTGACCGCAGAGCGTAGGAAGGAGTGTGTTCAACCAGTCAGAAATGGGAAGTGTTATCGGAAATGAGAAACTAAACATCAGCCATGTGTGAGTAATGGGTTGTCTGTCTCCTGCAGGGGATGAGGATACATATTCTAATGCTTTTTGATTGCAGCGTAGCCATGACACTGTAATTAACCTAGTATCAGCTGTTCATCATGTCCTCTGTTTATGATACTAAACTCTGTCCTGATCCTAAATTTCGTTCTGAGGTGTTGATGTGCTCAAAGAAAAGCCCAACGAGAAACAAGTAAAAGGTGGGAATGGTTCTTGTTTCACTGGGCCAATCTGAACAAAATATTTCACCTTTTGGCAAGGGAGTGTATTAATGAAGCTTAGAATAGAAATGTACTTGTCTAGGGTCTTCTGTGGTAGTCACCTGCCCAAGACCAAAGCTTGGGCCATAGTTTAACTACTGTGCTTTGTACCTACATATTTTCACATGCATAATATATTCTAATGACTTCATTTGTTTTGTTTTGTTTGGAACTATAAACTGTAACTGAGTGTATATGTAATGCAATGAACATTTTCAATTGTTTATAAATGCTGGCTTGCATGCTCCCCTGAGATCCTTGCCATATATGCAGATGTGGTCACCTAATGAAGTGCTACAGAGCCTTGTGATAAACTCTGGAGTGGGACATGATGCAGACGGTTGGTACATACTCCCATGCTACCAGTAATGAGGTCTACAGAAAATCTGAGACTGATCAACCATTTTGCTGTCCATTGATCTATTCCTAGGTTGTTTTTTTATTACTTCCATGTCTTTGAGCATTCCCTTTGCAGTGATGTAGGGTAAAACATTCCTTTCTTGGGAGGAGCTACCCGTCTCCCTCTTTCCCTAGTTACACTGCTGAAACTGTGCCCACTTGCAGCATGCGGTGAGTTTGACTCAGTCATACACCAAAGGGAACTTTTCAAGAGAAAAACATGTCATAATTTTTTATATTTGGCTCCTATGCTTCTGCTGGGCTTCACTGGTGCATTCTTAAGGGAAATTAGCATGAACTTGCAAGCTTAGCATGTGGTGCTTTCACGTCTAGAAAAACTATTTCATGTGATGTCATTTCAGCATCTTCTGGATTCTTGACAGCTGAAGTAGCTGTCTTTTTATATTAATCTACCTGTTTGCATGCAGTTTTTGGTAACAGTGTAAAATATGCCTCATGTATATGCCTTTGGGTAGTGTTTTTGATAGAAAGAGCGGTGGTTTAAGTGTACAGTCTGCTGGGAGCTCTGTCATTCACAAAATTTAGAGTTTTCAGAAGTACAGTCAATAATATGCTCCAGTGTAGTTTATATTTTGTAATAGCTATATGGAGAGACACATGTTCCCAGAAGACATCTCAGCTATCTCACTATTTTTTTTTTTAATCCCACCTTTGCTATCATGTTACAAACACAACCAGAAGAGTAATATGTTGGAACTCTTTTATATCTCCTCATGTATAAACCTAGCTGTGTTGATTATGTAATGCATGTACAAATTTTCTTGTGTTCAGCTCCCTAAATAACGTATAAAGGATTGCATATGCTAATTTTATTTTAAGTTTTTAATGCAGGGTGGAATATTATAACAGCATAATGAAGTGGTTGACAGAGAAAAAAGAAATTTATTTCCTACGTAGTATGGCATAGCCAGCTTTGCAATTTTATGCCCGCTAGAGGGACTGTTGCTTATACAACTCATTGCAGAAAGCAGAGTCATGCAGTCCCTTTAGTATCTTTTATGAAGTTTTAAAACTTTGAATGACTAACTCTGATTAAATCCTCTAAAGAGTAAGTCTCTAAGCTATTTCTCAAAGTGTAAAAACTTCGGGCACAGTGCTGTTCTTCTGAGTCCAAATACTTTTTACTGAATTTCCTTACTAAATGTTCTTTTTCTTTCTTTTTTAAAAAGTATTTTCTGTTTTCTTGATTTATCAGTCCAGGCTTTCCTATATGACGTTGCTGGGGATTAATTTAGAATATTTTGTCAAGGAAAAAATGTTGTGTGTCTTTATTTGTGTTTGGAATAAGTTTTGTTTTGCAACCATGGTGCCAGTGAATATGGTAAATTAATCAGTTCTTGTAGTCGCAAACATCATTGAAATAGATTTCTCCTTTAAATGGGAGATAGTGAGTTTTGGGTAAGAGGCATGTAAACTTATAGTCAGTATGAGAAAACTTCCAAATGTATCTGTTTTTTCTCGTTTGGCTGGGGGATTTTTTCTAGTTGTTTGTTAGAGTAGCATGTTCCTGACCTGCACATTTTTCTTCTTAATTACAGAAACATGAAAGAATACAGGAAATCCTGCATGACCACGATGAATACCTGTGCTAATTAAGTCACTGGCTGGGTACTGGGAAAACAGCAAGGTAAGGAGTCAGGCCATGCCAAGCAGCATTTCTAGTAATCTGCATGATTGTATTTCAGCAAAGCCTTAGTGCTTTCAGATATCCAATTCATAACAAGTCAGCCAAAGACAAATAGCCTGCAGGTTTGAACGCAATAGATTTACTTTTAGTTCAAAGCATTGGCAAGAAAACATCTCTCTTTTCCTTCCTGGGGGAACAAAAGTACAAGTTCTGTGGTAGTTTTCTTTTTTTAAAAGGCAATATCTCTAATCTCAACAATCGATTCATAACCAAAGCTCAGCTTCCTGGGCTGACTCTAGGGAGGGCTTGGAGGAGGGGTGGAAAGCTTCAAAAACTTAGCTGATGAAAAGGCATGCTGTTTTGTGGATGCCTCCCAGAATTGTTTAAATCTGTATGTGTGTGTATGCGCGCGCGCGTATGAAGAGAGAGAGAGAGAGAGAGATCTCCATGACAACTGGCCCGGCCAGTCTGTGTTCTCTGCAATCATTTTAGCTGGAATCAGTGCTGCGAAAGGTCATATGAAGGAGTTGTGGGAAGCACAGCAGGTATTATACGCTAAACGACTGGTTTTCTGATTGCCTCAGATAATAAGACAGAGTTTTGTCTGGGAAATACAAATCTCAGAATGGAGTGGAAAGGGAAATGCTCCAAATTTCAGGTAACAAAAAATGCCTTTTTAATGTTATTTCCTCCCATTTTAAAGTTTGGTGGTTTTTTTTTTCCCTGTGGTGTTTACTCCCAGCCGAGTGTCTGAACGAGCTTGGATTCCCTAGCTCTGGGGAATGATGTCATGCGGCAACAGTTGGATTCTATTAGCCAGGGAAAGAGGAAACATCCTGCATTTTGGGGGGGGGGGGGGGAGAAAAGAAAAAAGATACTTTGGCTCTTTGTTGAATCTTGTGCAAAGGCTGCAAGAATTATTTAAAAAAAAAAAAAAAGTTTCTAACAAATTAATTCCCAGAAAATGTCATTTAGCACCTAGACAGCACCAAACTTTAAAACCCCTGCAACAATTACTCCTATATGCAATAAAATAATTATAGAAGTGTTACAGAATTCAGAAGACATTTCTTTCTTCTTGGATGCTCCTATATTCATCTTTAATGAGAAAATTAATTGCACTGTAATTAAGCAGAGGATTTGGAACCTCCACGCGCTTGGGATCCTTTAGCAATTGTTTGGAGAATGTGCTGCTAAAGAGTTTCTTCTGGGTTGGGCTCTGTCTCAAACTGCTGCTTACGAATAGATGATGCTGGCAGCATTGTTCTTAATAAGGTTTTCAGTCCTGGACTGTTTTTCATAGCTTGAAACCAGCCTTTTTGCGAGAGGGTGGTGGGGGAAGAAAGCAGAAAGCTAATAATTTCGGCAATTTGAAAGGGTCTTTTTTCCCCCCTTTCCTCAGAGACATTTGCTAAATGCTATATTCAACACTCAACATTAGGGTAGCATGCATAGCCTTTTAAGTGGAAAAATACCTAATGATTAATGTACAACTAATGAAAAGACTTAGCAAATTCATATAATCCTACTTGCTTGAACAACACAAAAATATGCTGTACCGATAACCGTGATGAAAAGATTATGTCACCCCTATGCTGTTTAAACTCCCCTCTAGCAGATGCTCGTTTCTACTTTTATGCTGCTTTCCTCCCTTCTGTGCGTTTCAGGCATGATCCAAAGCGTGCTGGAGTCCATGGGAGTTTTCCTGTCAGCTTCAAAGGGCTTCAGATCAGCCTATGCCTGAGAACTTCTCGGCCTCTGTTTCAGTCTTTTGACTGTAGGACCAGGCCACAGGCTCTCCGCTTTCTTTCTTGAACTTTCCAAACAGAAGGTCTTTTGTGTTCCTCCAAACAATGCCAGGCGCTGCTGACTGGCTTCAGCGTGGCTGCTAACACACGCTGGAGATAATGGTGATGCTTATTTCTCCTAAAATCGTCCTGGAAGGGGAAAGTGCAGTGAATGGAAAGCGGATCCTTCTGTCCCACCTCCCCTACTCACAAGTGGCTGTTTATGAGTGTGTGTGCGTGCGTGTGTGTGTGTGTGTGCAAATTGTCCCTTGATTAAAGGGCAGTATCATCTGCTTCAGGGAGGAGTTTGAGGAATACTTTAGGGGGAAAACACTGTTATCTGCCAGTAGAGCACTCATGAGGGAGGAGCAGGCAATCTTTCTACAACATGCATACAGAACTGACAGCTGTCATCTGTGAACTGAGGGCTGATCAGCACTGTCTAACACTTTGTGTCCCCCTCTTGCCTACCAGATTTGACCAGCTTGATCCTATAAATAAAATACTGCTGTTAGTGAATATCCATTAATAACCTGGTTAAATAATTGGAAAAAAATAATAATTTTTCATCTGTTTGATGGTTGGGAGCAGTTTAATAAGAAATCCTTGTGCCATTCTTGACTAGGAATGAAGTATCTGTGGAGCTGGTGTTTTAATTCGAGCCATCCTCCTCCTTAAGAAGGAACACTGTGATGATTACCCAAGTTCAAGGCTCATTTGCGGGAAAATGCTATTTGTCCCTGAAATTTCTGAGACAGAAAAAGATTATGATTTTCAAAATCAGAACCACTGCTTTTAAGTGCTTACATTTTACAGATGGTCAGCTTGAGACTCGTGAGAGATCTCTGCAAGGTGTTGCAAATTGGGCATTCCAAAGGCAACAGTTGCTTTTTGGCATTTATCTGTTGTGTGGTGTGATGCAGTGGGAAGCCTGGTGAGTTCTCTCCCAGTGTTTCTGGATCAGTGGCATTTCCCTTAATGGCCTGTTTTGTAGTATTTACATGTTACTTTGAAAAGTGATACAAGGCATCATTCCCATAGTCCTTTAATATAATTTCCATATGTCCTTGCATTCTGAATGGTTCCAAATGAAGTTTGCTTATGTTATATACTATGTATACCTTACCAGTAGGAAATAATAATAAAAAAAAATCAATAAATCATAATGTAGTTATAACTACACTCATAACAAGATACTGACCTGCTATGGTTAGGCATAAATGTAACCAACAGCACATAGGCATTGGCACACTATATTTTTTTCATCCGTTAAGGGAGTAAGCAACTCAAGAAGGCTGCTGCTATACCCAGTAACACATGTGGAGTTCTTGCAGCAGTCTGTGCAGGCGTAGCAGCTCTGTGCTCAACACAGCTCCTGTGGACAGGTACTCTATGGTCCTTAGCCCCGCGTTTGCAGCCTGATGTAGTTGTCACTTTGTAAGTGCATTCATTTCTGTATCTTGAAGCGAGTTGCTTTTGTTGTCCTGACATAAATCTCCTCGTTGGTCCCATGCATCCACCACATTTCTGCCAGTGGCTCTATGCCCACATTCTGTCTGTGGATAGTCAGTGGCTCTGAGTTTTCTAGAGAGCTTAATGTGTTTTTTTCATAGGATTAGTTGTGTCCTGTCTCATTGCACTTAGAAGGAAAGGGAAAGAACATGGCAGAAATCTTTTTTTGTTCTCTCTCCTTTATTATCTAATGAGTAATTTTTATATTCTGAGTTATAATGTTTTAAATGCTTGTTTTATCTTGCATAAGGTCATCTTTTGTGTAACTGCTCATACTCCTTGTATCCATAGGTTGACAGTGTATGTTTCCCTGTTGTCTGTTGCAGTGAGTTCCAGGTTAATTGCTATGTTGACATAGTTGTCTTTATTAATTGGAAATACACTGCTTTGTTTGCGAATGAGATGAGGCTATCTAGAAGCCTAGGACTGACTTTGTCTGTATCATTCAATACTTGTTTTTGCTCTTACTCTCTTCTCTAAATAACTCTAGTCCCTTTGATTTTTCTTCTTAGGGAAAGTCTGTGAGACACTGGAAAAACACTGTAGTTGTCTCTGTTTCTGCTGTTTTCTTTGAAGGTCGGGTGATCTTCAGAGCACCTGGTGTTACAGTTGTGGACAGATGCACCATTAAATTCTTGAACATGAGATCAGTATTCTCCATCTGTAACCTTACTCTGACAATAGATGGAATTCATTGATTGAAAACAACGGTGCTGCGTATTTAGAAGAGCTGCTTATGAGGATGTTCAAATCTTTCCTTATTTTCTGTAAGTTAATTTCAATTCCAGCAGTATGAACAACTAGTTCTCAAAGTTGTTTCCTCTCATGTGCTGTTTTCTGGTCATGGTGACTCTGAGTGGCTTTCTAAGGTGTAAAATGTGACATGCAGAAGGATTTGTTCTGAGCAGCTCACACTGAATATGAGTGTGGCTACCTTGTAATTACAGCAAGAACCTTGAAATGATTGCACTGTCATTCTATTCTGCAGTGCAGGCTCTCATTAGTGCTAATCAGTGATCTCTGTTCTGTTTTTGCATCTTTGACCCAGTTACTTTGCTGAACCTAACACAGTTGCTAGTGTGACACAAAGCAGACTCTTGGCACAGCCCTGATCACAGAGCAGGGAGAGATCTGGCAACTTTCACACAAATCCATTATAATTAAGGCTTCCGGTCTGGGATTTAAACTTCTTCTCTCTCTTAAAAGCCTGAGAGGCTTTTTAAAATATTTTTCAGGCTGAAAATGAACCTACTGCTGGTAGAGGCAAAGTCCCCTGATGGTACTAGCTGCAGGCAGACCTGGAAGAGACAGGTGCTGCTCTTGTTTCTTCTTCAGGCTTTGCGAACGTGCTTCTACCCTAAGCGCTTTTTGAACAGAGCCTCCCAGTTGTTCCTCAGTTTCACGTGACAACAACAAAGTCCCCTAAGCAGTTAGAGGAGTGTTGCACAGTTGGCTTTCCTCCAGTGCCAGCTCTTATTCTGAGTTCAGGCCTCAGGTAGCATTAATCCTTTCTGCCCACTTGGAGCCAAACTGCTGTATGCAAGGGGCTGTTCAAAGGAGTCCATCCTCCATCCTGTCAGAGGCATTGCTCCCCCCTTGAACTTTTTTTTCCCCATCTTGATGCAGTTTGATGACAAGAAGATGAATCAGACGCTAAAAATTCTGCCAATGGCAAGAGCACAATTTGGCATCCCTTGTGCAGCTGGCATCCAAAGGATACAAGCCATCAAATTATCCCATGCTCCTGGTCCAGCTGAGCCTGTTGGTTCATGACCAGAGCATCCCTCCCCTCTTTAAAGAGTGCTTGAGAGTTAAAAGACGTCACTAAGCATTTACCACATTATGGACATACTGAGGACAGCTGGAAAATTTTGACAGTACAAAACCTGCTCCCTGCAATGTTATTTCATACCTCCTTGGTAGAGAGCAAAAAGCAATTTGAGAGCTGCAGCAGTATGGAAACATTTGCAGCTGCACAGTTCGCATTCCCATGTTTCAGTCTCTCACAGGCCCATGCAGACCTTCTATTATTAGTTTTAAAAGGAGAATAGCTGACAGCTGATTAATTTGAACGGCATATTCCAGAGAGAGCTGTTTTATGACTGAGTTGTCACGAGTGGCAAGCCAAGAAAGTATTGACTAAAGTTACAAAGAAAAATCTCTGATGTAGAGCACAATCCTGTTTATCCAAAAGATTCGTAGGGGACAAAACCATCTTCATACAACTCTGCTGTCAACATGTTCAAACCTGTGCTGGGGGAGGTGAGAAGCCGAACAGCTCAGCCTGTTGCGTTCATCCCCTAACAGTTCCTGGGAGAGCTCCCTGGGGTTTCCCGGCACATTGTCGCAGGGAAGGAGACATATCGCAACTCAGTCTTCAGAAACCTGCCTAAGAAATAATTTCAAGTGACTCATTCTGGTGTTGGTTTTTGGAGAAGAGTCAAGTTGGTTTCAGAGGGAAGAGTGAAAAAAACCCCCACTTTAGGACACTGGGTATGCTTTCTGTAATCAGCTGATGGTCTGGATTAGAGCCGCTCCACTGTGCCTGAGACTGGGTTTCACCATTGCACTGACCCTGCTACACTCATGCTCGGGGCAGCAGGGTTGGCTTTTGGGAATGTATGAAGACCTAAGGGCAAACATTGGTTTTTCAGTGCTCTTTTATTAGCAGCAGCACATGACAGTAGGTTGCAAGTCGAGTGGTATCACCCCGGGACATGCACAGGCAGCTGTCTGGCCACCCCTTTCGTTTCCTGTGGAAAGCAGTGCCCTTGTGTGCCAGCTGTAAGCAAGACCCTGCTCCCAGCCTGGGCAGCTGAAGCACAGCTCTCTTTCCTTGATCTGAGGCTTTAGTGGAGAAGGAGAGCCAGTCCTGTCCCTGGAGCTGCGTAAGATGATGCATTTAGGTCTTCCCTCTCCTACAGCAATGATCCTCTGCCATGATGCTGTAATGTCATAGGACTGTTCCCTCTGCCTGGCTCGGGATACTCTCACGAAAGGTGAGAGCGAAGAGTGGCATGAGGCGAGAAGGCTAAACTGCCCCCCGTCACCATGGGCTGGGAGGAGACTGCATGTTTTTCAGTGTAGAGAGCTTGTGTCCTTGATGGTGATCAGCTGGGCAGGAACACTGTTCCCTTGAGCCAGGCCAGAGCTGCTGTCAAGGCATGGAGGAGGTGGTCCCAAAACACATGCAGAGCTGAGGTCCTTACAGACCCTGCTTGTTGCCATGTGCTGCCTCCCCCCTCCTCACGTAGTGACCAGGGGGACAGTGGAAGGGGTAGCAATGAGAGTGGGGCTTTTTCACTTTCTATCCAGCAGTTGAGCCCAGGTTCCTTTTTCAACAGAAGTCTCCCTGGAAATGAGATTTGTTTCATGTAAATGTTGGGTGCAGGCAGAGGTTGAACCTTATTGCATTTAGGAATGCTTACTTCATGTCCTCATGTTTGGAGCTCTGTGTGTGTGACGAGGGGGCTGCTACACAAGCTGGTTGTACAGGGGACTCCATCAGCAGGTCTCTGCTGTGCCAGGCTCAGTGGACGGTATAATATACTGCCAAATTTGGCATTTGCATTAAGATCTGTTTTCCTCTCATGTGGAGACATTATCCAGTTTTTTGCTGAGACACATCAAGAGCTAAGGTCCCTGCTGTGTTCTATTTACTATTGGCTGACATGCATGGACAGTAGAAAACAAATGTGAACATGACTCTGTGCTGTGTACTACAATAGCACAGAATTGCTTCCTGGAGATTTATGACTGTCTGGAAGAACAAGGGTTCCAAGGGGCAGCCCGAGGTTGTCAGCTGCAGCACCTTGTCAGCAGCTCCCCAGCGCAGTTCCTGTGCCTGTGGCACTGATGGCTCTGATAATGTGGGTGTACCTACCTATTCTAAAAAGATGGCCAGATCCTCAGGTAGAGGAAGATGGAGCCAGTGGACTTATGCTGAAGGTTCCTGTAATTTGTCTGGAAAATCTGTGCAGTTCATGTTCTGGATATGGCAGACTGATTGCAAAGTGGCCATTTATCCGGAGATTTCAGGTGTCAGTCAATGGCCACTCCGGCCAGGCTGTGTGATGTCCTGAAATCCTGAACAAATGGCCACATTCCTCTTTCTCCACCTGAATAAAATTTCCATGTGCAAAACCAGGCTGCATTAGGTGAAGCTTTCTTGTGCATCTGCCTCTTGCTGAGTTGTGTCAGGTGTGTCATTTTTGGTGGTTGTGCTGCTGGTGCGGTGTATGACCTTGCCCACAGTAGCAGTGCACGTGGGCTTACTGTCTTCTGAGATCTGGCATCACGTGCCCCTCAGGGACACAGTGACAGGACAGACTCCAAAGTGAAACACCAGTGTTTCTGAGAAGGATGAGTTCTTGCTGCCTGTATTGGTGCCAAATGATATGCTGTCTTATGGAAGTATTAAAATGTTTACTTTTAATGAGAAAGTTTTTGTCATGAGAAAAGGAAAAATTTGGTGCTTGTAGTGAGGGAACAGTCGGCTACTCCTGAGTCTGGGTAGAAAAGGGAGATGCTAGGAATAGGTTGGAGGAAGAGTGAGGAAAACAGCCAGCTGGTTATCTGTGAAAGAGGAAAGAAAACTTCATTAAAAGGTAATTTTCGATGAGTGGTTGGCTTCCTGCAAGGTGGGCAGAAGAGGAGCAAAGTCAAAACCCAGACTTCTGGCTCAGCATAACACTTATAATTTCAACATTTGCTTACAACCTGATTTAAAAGCAAACCAACCAACCAACCAACCCATCATTGCAGATTGGGAATCCTGTAAAATATTTTTTTGGTAACATGGACATACGTTGTTCCCAAAATAAAACAGTCCAGGACCCTTGCAACGGCGGGGTGATGTTGAGAGCCTGCTAGGCTGTTTCACTGCTGCCCACTACTGAACAGGAGCAGCAAATCTGTCAGCTTGGACAGATTGCCCTTGTGACAGTGGCTCATTAACAGTTGTCACATCAGTTTTGTTTCCATGACAGCCTCAGGTCTGACGAATGTGCCAAAGCTGTGAGTTATCAGCAAATCCCCCAGCAAATCCCCTGCTGGCCCTAGTCAGGAAAGCATATGGATAAGAGAAAATTATTCTTCCTGCTCTTTGTTACTGACTGATTCTGCTCTTTGTATGTGAACCGGCCAGCTAGGACTAGTTGCATTCCTCTGTAATTTGCAGTACCTCCTGTATGGGGCTGAACCAGTGATGAATTAATACCTTTACCTTGTTAAGAAATTTTTATCCATTGTTTCAGCAACCAAGGAAATTCTAAAGGTCAGATTGAAGTTTTGGGGAATGGAGCAGAAGCACCAGTGTTCTGACTACTACAGGGCAGGCTTGGGCACCCTTGAATCAAACTGCCTTTTTGCAGAAGGGTTATGGAGATTCAGATAGGTATGTTGGCCAGGGTTGAACCTGTAGGGTAAGCAGTCAGACTTGTTCTGTTGCACTTATTAAAAAAAAAAAAAAAAAAAAAGCAGGAGCATTTTCTTTATATTCAACAAATACCTCCCTTCGAAATTCCTCATTGAACACTACAAGATGAAGCAATCTGCAACTGTTTGTTATCTGTAGGTTATCTATTATATATTGTATGCCAAATCACACTCATACATAAAATGAGCAAAAAAAGGATAAAACTGTAGACATGCAGAGATCTCTCTCTAATCATGAATGTATCAATCTTGAAATCTAGCAGGATCTGTAATATAAGTATTTGCCCCTCTTATGTAGGGAATGTAAAAGAAGGGAAATACTAGTTGAATAAATTAGATAATATGACATAAATAAGAAAATGAGGAGGGCTCCAGAGCTTTGTGAAGGATAACATGATTGCACTTTCCTGGATAGAATCAGATCTGCTTACAAGCATTCAGTCCATCTCTGCAGGGAATTGCAAACAGGATGCAGCTTTGCTAATATTGGCAGGTAATGGGTTTTTTTTTTTAACTTAAGTGATAGACCCTGGGGCTCTGTATCAGAAGGTAATGAGGTTGAATCCTGGTGCTACACACAGCTCTTGTGCAGTTTAGCTGATAGCTCTGTGTGTGTGCGTATAACGTATGTATGTATGAATTACTGCTCACCTCAGCTATCTGTATTAGCAGACTCCAAGTAGTAGAACTCTCACCAGGAACATTTTATCTCCAAACCAGGTAGAAGCTTTTGTCTGGGAGATCCTAACTTTGCCTGAGAGAGATTTCCAAGAGAGTAAAGGCAAACCTACTTAGTTCAAGACTCTGTTCTGGCACTGACCATCTCACTTGACTGCAGCAAGCCTGTGCACAGGCAGTACTTGAGCAACGCCCTGGCTTGAGGTTACCAGTATTACCTCTGAGATAGGAAATGGTGATGCTTCAGCTGCTCACTAGTGCACTGTCGTTTATAGTGCCACAGTTGCGTCATTCCAAACTCTAAGTTGATGACTTTGACTGAAACACACATAGGCAAATACATTTATTTTAAAATGATGAGTAATAAATCTAATTATTATTTATCCAGTTACTGCTATAAATTAAGTCAATGCTTTTTCAAGCATTGTTGGAAATTCTAGACAAAGCTTCCAAGTGAAACATGAATCCTATTTTATAGCTTGTGTCTGCTAGGTGCAGAGGGGTAAGCTGAATAAAAAGAAATAAAGGTATACCTCAGAAAGACAAAATTTGTTGTGTACTAATGGCAAATATCTACTCTCCTGATCTCCACAGGAGCAATGGCAGAGAGAGGGAACAGATCATCTTTATGACTGATCAAGCATAGTCAGTAGGGGAATGAAAGACAAGGGATGGAAATGCGTTTGTTCTCAAAGAAAGCCACGTACCTCAGCATAGCTGGGTATTTTGTGAGGGAATACCTTTTGTTTTACATTTTTAAGCAAAAGCAAATCTCTGTTTTGTGAAAGAGAGAAGAGACTTATTACGAAGGGAAGGCGTTGCTTAATGAATGAAGTATTTATCTGCAAGATTTGAGATTCTATTGTGTCTGCGGCATTGAAAGTAGAAAAGGTACCATTTGAGGACAGCAGATCAAAAGGAGTCGACAACAATTTTGTACTGTGTGAACTTTGTGGGTAGCCTGATGGACATCAGTGTGACTGTTTCCAGAACTTCAGTCAGACTTCAGGGGGGAGCCAGTCACCAGAGCAATGCCAGACCCAGCCATAGTGAGCCTTGCAAGGGGAACCTTTGCTGTGAGCTGAAGGGCAGCTGGTGGCCGTGGTATGCAGCATTACCGATTGTATAGTGTATTCTTTTTCAAAACTACAGCAAAAAGAAGCATTAGTTGACTCATGAAGTTTACTGCAAAGTTTTCTTCCTCTCCTCATAACAATCAGTCCCAGCAAGTTACCTCTTCCATTGCACCTTTCTGAGATGCAGTGATGGTGTAAGAAACTGTGTGAAAACATCATCGCAAACTCAGGTTGCCACAATGTTTGAAGAGAAACTACTTAAGTGAGACTAATATTTTAGTTTTTGTTTGTATAGTGTTCAGGATGCTAAGTCCTAATCTGTGGCTAAGTTTGAGGTAGTGGGTGTAACAATAACTGCGTTAATAAAGATCAGGCCTGATAAGCATCACTGTTGAATTGAGTAGAATGTTGCCTTTTTCTAGCTGTAGCTCTCCAAAAGATACACACATTTTGATTTTGAAGAGCCATTAATTTTCTTTTGGTTAAAAGGAAGGGAGAATGAGTCAATGCATATCCATTTGCTCACTACTTACTCCCAATCCTGTCACAAATATGTGGCTAAAAATGCAGTACTTACAAAATCTCTCCATCCTGTATCTCAATGGGAAGTTTGCATTTCTGTAGTGTTTCTGTAGCCAGCACATTCCTGCAGGCAGTGCAGGCAGGGAAGTGGAAAACCGGCTTCTTAGAACTGCGAAAAAGTGCTTCACCTCTTAGCTATCTGTATCCTAGTTTAGAATTTTTATTCTGCCTTTAAAATCTTCCCCCAGAAAAATGAGTTTGAAGCCCAGGCAGTATTCCCATATAAGTGACTGAGTCATCTTCCTTGGGAACTGAGGGATCACTGTTGCCTGGAGTTATGGTCTTAATGACCAAGATGAACGGATAGTTAGGAATTAATTGTAAATTTATATTATACTATTTGTTATTGTTTCTTTTGAGTGTAGTCATACAGGGAGAAAACAGACGTCATTATTCTGAGACAGGTTTTCTTTGTATTGATGTAGTAGCAGCCAAAACAAAAAATGGTGGGACTCACAAGGAATAAGAAGGAGAATTAATATTCAGGCTGTTGTAATGCTAGGTGTCTTAGTCCCTGTAGTAACATATTCTGCAGCAGCCAGAGAACAGCATAAACGTGATGACCCAGTTTGGAGGCAAAATCATTCTTCAAATTCACAAGTGCCCTCTAAAGACACACAGGATCAGTTTTCTGATGTATTTGAGCACTCGATCCCATAAGGAAATTTTAAAATTGGAAGAAGCAGTTTGAAGTTCCATTGAAATAAAAATTAATTTGGTTTGTTGATGGATGTGGCAATTCCACTAAACAGTCAGGTACCTGGAAATCTCCTCTTTACTGTGCTTTTGGGGTCTGAGGACAATGTTCTCAAAAGCCCTGAGGTCCCACTGACTTCCACAAATATTGAAGTCCTGGGTGCTCTGAAAGCAGAACTCAAATCCTGTAAGCTCCTCTGCAAGGTGTTCCTGTATGCATACTCTGTGTTCCCCGATGGGCTAAAATACTGTATCTTCAAACTGTTTCTAAAGTCATAGGTCAAACAGAAATTGTATTTACTTTTTTCAGATAGTTGGAAAAAAGTTTAAAAGTTGAAAAAAGTGTATTTTCAGGTAGGCAACTATGTAGCCATTTCACTACAGTGAGAAAAGTAAACAGTTTGCATTTTAGATGGAAAGAGACATTGAAACCAAGTTGTCCTTCTGAGCCGTGCAGAAGCTGGCTCAGCAAAGCCGAAGTGGATCCATTTGGGAGTCGTGGGGCTTTGAGCAGCATTCCTTCACAGTCGTGAAACTGAAGAGCCGTGAGAAGAAAACAAGAGGTGGAAAAAGTGAAGAAAGAAAAGGGGTAAGGGGGGAGCATCTGCACCATACCAATTAAGAGGAATGTTCAGTAGAACAACAATTGAGAGAGATTTTTATGTTTCCCCATCATCAAAACCTTCCAATTAATACACTTTTTGAAGCAGTTAGTGTTTTACAGTTAAATTTCAAGTTTCCCCTACTTAAACATAGCTAGGTGGATCATATAGGCTTGGGGAAGAGTGGCTGGAAAGCTGCCTGGCAGAAAAGGACCTGGGGGTGTTGGTTGACAGCCGGCTGAACATGAGCCGGCAGTGTGCCCAGGTGGCCAAGAAAGCCAATGGCATCCTGGCTTGTATCAAAAATAGCATGGCCAGCAGGAGTAGGGAAGTGATCGTGCCCCTGTACTCGGCACTGGTGAGGCCGCACCTCGAATACTGTGTTCAGTTTTGGGCCCCTCACTACAAGAGGGACATTGAGGTGCTGGACAGTGTCCAGAGAAGGGCAACGAAGCTGGTGAAGGGTCTGGAGAACAAGACTTATGAGGAGCGGCTGAGGGAACTGGGGTTGTTTAGCCTGGAGAAAAGGAGGCTGAGGGGAGACCTTATCACTCTCTACAACGACCTGAAAGGAGGTTGTAGAGAGGTGGGGGTTGGTCTCTTCTCCCAGGTAACAAGTGATAGGACAAGAGGAAATGGCCTCAAGTTGTGCCAGGGGAGGTTTAGATTGGATATTAGGAAAAATTTCTTCACCGGAAGGGTTGCCAAGCATTGGAACAGGCTGCTCAGGGAAGTGGTTGAGTCACCATCCCTGGAGGTATTTAAAAGACGTGTAGATGTGGCACTTAGGGACATGGTGTAGTGGTGGACTTCGCAGTGCCACGTTAATGGTTGAACTTGATGATCTTAAAGGTCTTTTCCAACCTAAATGATTCTATGACTCTATATATTTGCAGTTTCATATCTGAGGCTATATTAATAATCCTAGATATTCAGGTAAAGGTAAATGTGACAAATATCTTTGTGAGGGAGTTAACTTGCCCCTAGATTAGGGGCAATAGGTCTGTGATGTACACAAAGCAGCGGATCAGGTCTCAGAAAACTATGTCTATGAGTAGGTGACTATACAGATTTTTCTTCTTCCTCTTTCCCTAGATAAAAAGGACTATATCCAAAGGACCTGTGCAGGATATCATATTCAGTTCTCTTCTCAGTCTGAAAGCTGTTAATGGGTGGGAAACAAATCGCCTGCACTTCCAGTTTTGGGAAAGGCATGAGGACAAATGCCCTGAAGGGTAAGAGGTGTGTAAGGCTGTGAAGAAATAAGGAAAGGAAAGGCTTTAAAAATAATTGAATAATTAGATCTAATTCAAGTGATGATTCATAGAACTTGGTCTTGGCTGTCATTTGGACAGAAACTTTGGAAGAAGCAGTAGCCAAGAGGTGAGTGAAAATGCACCACAGTTGTTTTGGCATATGGCCTTCCAAAATAGATGCTGAAGCTTCTTCTGATGGAACTATAGCTGCTGTGCTAAAAATATTTCTTACCTCAGTCACAAGAACTGAGTTTAAAAAAGATATTCTACAGCGACTGTAGTCAAAGCAGGGTTCATTTTAAATTGTCATCCATCCTGTAAAACAATTGCCCAGTGTCAGTCAAAGAGAGTTTGAAGACTTGAAGGGATCTAGACTGATTCACTGTACAGGTTATTAGGTGACCAAGTAGATAAAATGTAAGAATGCTATGCAAAGGAGATGTGGTGGTGGTTTTACACTGGACAAAACACATGCTTTTAACTTACCAAATGGAAAGCTTTTTACTGGCATGTGAAAGTTTGGTTAATAGTTAAAAAATTAATAAATTTTACTGTAGAAGAATTCTGTACATGGTGGCTGTCATCATTTCCTTTGACTTAATTTAAAGGTTTCTGTTAACTCAAGTCTAGTTTCTGTTTCTCCATGTACTGTGGAAATCTGATTTGTGGTGTGTTATGAGTATATTCTGATCAAGTTAGAGATTTCTAGTGCAATAAGCTTTGTGAGAAAAATGAATATTTAGAAATGACATATTAAATCACAGAATGGATTGCTGGATTTCATTCTTGGGCTGAAGGACCATGTTATCAATTTTAAAGAGTTTGCACCTTTTTTTTTTCTTTTCTTTTCTTTTCTTTTCTTCCTTTTCCTCTCCCAAAGGTGGAAATTGTGCTAGCCCAGGAGTTGATGAGATTTTGTTGTAGTTATTTAAATTGCTTTTAGTTTGTGGTATCCTGGCATCAGATGCTTCTCTCATCTTTCTGTATGCAGAGAACTATTGATGAAAACTTTGCCAGCTCTGTTGCAATTTTTGGTGTGGTCTTTTTACCAGAGCAATATTTTAAGACACTGTGGAAAACTGGAGACAAATGCTGCAAAAAGCAGTGAGCCTATAGATTGAAATTGGTCATAGTGACCAGTGTTGTTGGATCCCTGTTTCCCTTTAATTTGAACATCAGAGGGTAGTGACTCCCTAGAGAGCCTAGAGAGGCTCCTGAGGCAGCTCTGAAAATGTAACTGGTGTAAATAACCCTGTACCTTTGTGGCACATCTCAGCTGCAGAATATGCAATGAATGGGAAGCACTGGTTATTTATTTTGGGGTTTGAAGTTGTCAGGGAGCATTACCATGATATCACACAGGAGTAATACAGCTAGCCTCCTGTATAGACAGTCTAGCGGTGAGTTAGAGGCAGAGCTGAAGTAACTACATTTGAGATGCCACTTACGCTGTTACTAACGAAAGGACCTTTCTGATGCCTTTCCAGCTTAAACAGTTGGAGCTGTGTGTACGCAGTAGGTTTCCTTTTCTTTCAGTCATGTGCTACATAACTGGACTTGCTTCTTTGAGTCTCCGGGCAGTTGGATTCTGCTGCATTTTCCCTTTATGGATGATCCTGGTTGAGAAGTTTGCTAATCTCCATTGGACTTGACAGGCAAAAATATTAGGGATATGGTTTTGAAACTGAAAAGTGCAGCACTATAATAAATTGTGGCTCTCTGGTTGAACATGAGGATAGAATTCATTCCAGACCCTGTGTTCGAATGGAACAGTTTATGAATGGAAGCACAGCCCCTGGATTGTATTTCAGCATTAGTCTCTGGTTTGGAATTGTGCTATTTCCAACAGAGACAAGGATACGTATTTTATAAGCTTTCATTCTTCCACTGTTCAGATTGTTCAAATATAAAATCTTTTGCGCTGGAGATGGCTGTGGAGTATATGCCATAGGAAAAACATTTTATTTTTTAAAAGGAACAGGTGAGTAACTGTTGCCTGCAGTTTATGTATGGAAAATACCTTTATATTTGGCTGAAGGAGAACTGGCTAATGTGCAGAGGTATCACAATTGTATTTCTGCTTTGCCTCCATTTTTCACTATCCATGTCTTGTTTTATGGTCATCACCTGTGCACCAGCTCTGTCACCTGTCAGATGGGGATAATGCTGCTAGACAGCATCACAGCCATGTGCGTTGCTTACTATCGTTTGATACAATCATTTGTTTAGATGAAAGCCCCTAGCTGTAGTAAATGTAAATTAGTATTGATTATATTCAGATGGACAAGCTGGAAGACAATAATGTTGTAGTTATCAAAGAAACAAACAAATTAAAAGAAAACATGCTTAAGCAGCATGTATTAGGAAATCAGGAGTCTTGGACTGAAGTCTATAAACTTTCTAGCCCCTGCTGCAGAGAAACAGCAGCTGAGAAATAGATGCTTAAAGATGAAGAAGGAGCCAAAACCTCCTGTCAGTTAACATACTGTGGTTTCACCCACTGCTTAAAACCATTTAGTTTTAAACCTCTCAGATGGATTATGTTATAATGTTGACAGAAACAAAAATGAGATGCAAAAAGGAAAGAAAAGCTTAGGCAAAAAGTTTGAGGTGTGATTTTACATGTTAACTGGAAAGTTAATTTTTTTTTATTTATTCTGTCTCACTGTGATATTTAAAGATGCTGAGCTCCTGTAACTTTGGCTGAGAAAAGGTAAATCCTCTCTTAAGGATATATTTACGTCTTTCTTCATTCTTGCTGGTTTTGCTAGGTCATAGTTTTAAAGCATAGAAATGTCAGATTTCTTCTTTGAGCTAATAAAAATATTTTGTAAGTAACAGTGTGTGGAGTTTGGAATAAAAGCTGAGACATGGGCAAGATTTTCAAAAGCAGCTGTTTGAGTTGCACCTGAGAGAAGTGGAAGGGTAAGGACAATACAAGCAGCTCATTTTGACCAGTTTCCTAACAGTGTCTTTATGCATATTGGGCAAGCAGAGGTAAATGACTGCTTGTATATTGGCCTCTGTTGAAGTATGGTGGCCTACCTCTGCAGAGAATTTCCCGTTTTCCTGTTGTTCTGAAAGAGGTGGTGTTGCACATCCCAGCAAAAGCCTAGGAGTGAAGTGGTTCATCCTGTCTCACCAACTGAATTCAGTGTACCTATATTGAAATCAGCTGAGTGAGTCTGCATTTAGTCCAGGCAGCTGGAAGCAGAAATTGCCTCTTTGATTTTCAGTTATACTAAACTTAGGAGCACAGATTATGATATTGGTGACAAAGATTGTTCAGAAAATGCTAATTTATTGTGGTCCATGCATCATCTTTGCAGCAAAATAAGAGAAAAATACTGCTAATAATATAGGGCCCACATGTTTATTGATGTCTAGGAATTTCTTCATCGCTTAACTAACACGAGAGAATTTGGTTTTACTTTGGCTTTAGTAATTAATAAGGAGATGTAGAAGCTTTGGTCAAATAGAACGCTCAAGCAGTCTTTCAAAACATCAATTACTCTTATTTTTAAAATAAATGGGAAGAATTAAAAATGGCTCTGTAACAAGGTTTCTTATTTCAAAGAGCAAATTGTGATAGAGCTATATCAACTATTTAGTAGCATAAGCTGGGCTGAATTGGACAGGTACCTAAATATGAAGTAGGCCTGGAATTTCCTAAAGTTAGGGACTCTAGAGCCACTAGGAATCGGTTTCTCAGGAAGGGAGTCACAGGGAATAGCCACGAAGAAGAAACAGGAAAAGGCTACAATGAAAAGAGAGAAAAACTCATGAGGAAATAAAGGTGCATTTTTGAAGTCAAGAAGCATAAATGCAAAGTGAGGACTGCCACAGGTGAAGTTGGATTAGACACTGCTAAGGATATTAAAACAAAACAAAGTAGTTTTCCGCCAAAAATTTATGAAAACAGAAGTAGGAAAGAGGCATGGGTTAGGTGGGATAGTTAACATGAGAATGCGTTAGTGACTGGTGACTGTACAGAATATGCAGAAACTAAACTATGCTCTGCCTCCATTCCCAAGGGAGTGAAAGGGGGTGATGAATAATGCCGACCTGATGGATAAGATTGACCATGGAAGCAAAGAAAAAATACTAGAATAAAAGGCATGTGAAAACAGCTGGTCCAGCAACAAACCTTTAAGGCCAGGTGTGTTCTACTATGTGCTTAGAAATTGCAAATATAGTATCTGTGTTGCAGAAGAGGAAAAACCCAGGCCAGTGATTCTGGTCATGATAAACCAAACTTAGAAGGAGAGGCTATATGGAGTCTTGGAGTTTAAAAGTAAAAGGTAGATTGTACTGACTAATCTGATAGCTCCCTCTGACAGCCCTATTCCAGAGGCAGGAAAGTGGCAGATTTGTTCTCTTTGGACTTCTGCTTGATAGCAGAACCACAGTGGAAACTACTAAGCGAGAGAAATTTGGAATCAGTAGAGCAACTGGGAAGTGACTTGATAAGGATGAAAAGATAAGGCTAGTGTTGAGAGAGCAATATCATGTTGTAGGGAGGTTATTAATGAACTGCTCCATGAGCATCTTGAGACTGGTTGCCTCCATTATCTCCATTAAAACATTTATTAAAAGGAATATGCTAGTTAAATTTGCTCCTTCTCCACAGCGGAGTTGGTGATTTTTCAGACTGAAGTAACTGAAATGGCATGGCAGTGCCATCACCTGAAGATGAGGACAAGAACCTGGGTGTGCTGATTAGTGACAAAATGCAGTGAAAACGGCAAACCTGATCTAATGTGCATATTTTTGGTGGAGAGGCACAGAGGCGGCTGCCTCTGGCATGCTGTGGGCAATTCTGGTCATCCACATCCAAACAGGTCATGTTTGATTTGGAGCAAGCACAGAGAATAGCTGTCAGGATGCTCAACATCACGGAGGACCAAAAAAATGAACAGAGGAGTGGAGCTTTGCAAAAACAAAGCAAAAGGAAGGCTGGGAGGAGCTTTGATATCTCTCTATAAATGAACTGAGGAAGAGAAGAGGGACAAGAATCAGAAGACAAGCAAACGGCAATTTAGTCTGAAAACAATGTTGTCACAAGAACTAGGGGCTATCTAAGGTGGCAGACAGAGCTAGGATTACTGCACTGGCAGATCTTTTGGATTCCTTACTTTCTTTGTAAAAGGGTAACTTATACCTTTCCCTTTCAACTGATCATTATGATTTTAAATTTTGTTTATTTTCTGCTTTAGTTCAGGTTCCCTTAATACCCTTCACTGGTAAGGAGGTGTGCAGGCAGCAAAGTGGGGGAGGGTGCTGCAAGTTTTTTACTGAAGCTTTGAAAATTTTTACAGAATTAAGATAAATTATGAGAACCAACATGCTTGTGAATTGTTCTCAGGAATGTTATTTTAAAACAGAGGGTAGGAATCTGGGTCAAATCCATTTGTTAAGTGGTGTTTTAAAATTCTATTATTGCCAAAGCATTAGTTTAAATAGTTACTTGTCCATACATTTCTATTTTTTGTTTCTTCATGGAAGTACCAACGTAGATCTTTTTTCAGGCTTTTCTGTCCATAAACCATAACTTGACTATTTTCCAAACAAAATTTTTAATCATAGCTTTTTCTGAAACTAGTTCTTAAGGATCTGTTCACTGTCTGAGAAAAGAGGTGTGGGGTTTTTTTTTTGTTTTTATAGTGCCCAAACAGAACTTTAGTTTTCACACTCCCCAACCCTGACAAACCCCAAACCCTCTGTTTTGCCCACATTCTAGGGATTACTGGGGACTTTGATGAGAAAAACAATGAAAAGCAACTGAGACTAAATGTCTTGTTTTAGATTGTTTTAGATTCACTCAGTGTAAAATTGTTTCTGTCATGTCCTTTGGACTATAAACCTGATGAATTGCCTGTCTGTCTGTCCGTTGGGTCCATACAAAGCAGGCACGCTGATGTTTCTACAGCCATACCTATCTTCATTCATAATGTATGCTTAGGAGGACCCTACCTCACCTCCCCTGCCTCCCCATGTCTGTGAGGAACCTTTCATCTCCCCACAGCCCTGAACGAGGGCATATAATAAAATACCACTTGTCGGCTAAGACAAAGACTCAAATTACTTGGCCAGTCCGAACAGGGCGTTTGGATCCCTTCATTCAAAGTCAACGTTTCTTTTCGCTTTCCCAGATCCTGTGATTGTTTTTTTGAGCTTGTAGAACTCCCTGGTGCTATTTAAAGTAAGCCTTAGAAATAAGATTCAGACTAAAATACAGTGGCCCTTGGCCTTAAGTCCAGATGCCTGAACTCCCTTTGATGCCTAGTGGAAGCTATACGGGCCCTTAATCATTCAGGGAAAACTCTATTGACGTCAGGAATAAAAGTACTTCAGGATTCAACCTGTTGGCACAAGGAGTATATTCTGTGAAAATGTTACTGTCAAATAGACAGGTGTTGAAACAGTGCACCTTTCCTACTTGCGAACTACTATTGTTCACAGAAAAACTAATAGAAATGCTGCTTTCAATTGCAAGTGTACTGAGCAAGCAGACTAAAATGCTTGACTTTTGAGTAAGCTGATTTCACTGAGCTTTTGGGCTGACAGCTTTATCAGTAGGGACAATAGTCTAGATCAAAAAGCAAGTAGTTCCCAACTCTCCGGGCAGGGTGTTTTTCTATAATCCTGGCCGTGTCCTTTCTCCATCTTCATGCCTGTGTAGCGATTGAAACATGAACCTGTAATCTTAAACTCAATAACTGATTAAGAAGCAAGGTGCCCTCTGTACAGCCCATTTATAGACAAGAGTATGTGTAATTTAGTCTTTGTTTATCCTTAGATGGTTGAGTTCCCAGGTGACTGGACAAGCCGGGCAGTAGTAATAACAGAAGATGGAAGTTTTGCAGTATGCAGTGCTAGATAAAAGAACAATCAAAAGTTGATAAACTTTTTGGGTTTATGTGAAACAACTAAAGCTCTTGACTAAATTAGAACTGAGTAAACACTTTTTACCTTGGTTTACCCTTGGCCTTACCACTGAATTTTTCAGACAGATTACTGTGTTAAATTTTCTGTATGATCCATTGACATCAAAGCGATCCTGGTGTCTAACAGCACAATGAATAATGGGGCTTGGTTGAAGCAGGGTAGCTTTGAAAGAAAAGATTTAGCTGGCAAGTAGCTTTTATTTTTTCCATGAGAAAAAGAAAAGCTTTTATTGAAATAGATGTGCTTGTCCTCAGCATAGGTAAAGTACCTTGTTGACAGTGTTTTGAAAGATTTCTGTAATACATTTAAAGAGGTTACTACGGTGTTTCCTCGTGTGGAATTGTGGCTCTGTGTTTTCTGTCTATTTTCATTGGGCATTCACTTGCGGAGTTACTCTGAAAAGATGCTGTATTGAATGACATATAATCAAGTCTCCCTCTTGTTTCTTGTAAGAAGTGTGATTCCTTCTTGATGCCTGAAAGCCTCATTTGGTGAGGCAGGAGTGAAAAATATCTTTTGAGAAATGTGAAGCTTAGCAGATGCTCCCTCGAAGGTGCCTATGCATGTATGCCCTAGGCTGACTGCCTAGCTTAATACTTTTGCATTGAATGAATTGCCTGCTTAAAGCAGATAACATCCAGTTTATATCAGCTGTGTTGAGAGTGATTCACCTTTTCAAAAGCACCTAAATGATTCACACAGTTGCATGCTATTACTTTCAATGATGTTTTATATAATTTTGTGTACTCATACTGAGTACACAAACCATTGCTGGGCACAGGAATAAGACTCCTGTTAAGTGTTTCTGAGAATTGTATGAAGGTAGTGTTTGGTACTTGCCTGGAGCAGTGGTGTCTGGTAGAATGTTTTCTTTCAGCAGGAGAAGAACAGATGTTAAGCACCAAATCAAATGAGCGGGGAGGAGATAAAAGCAGGAGCAGTGAGAGGCTGGAACAAGCCTGTCTCTACTTCACCTGTAGGCAGATACATGCCCATATATGTTCCTTTAATGCCGAGCTGCTGTACTTACGTCTGGGATGTTCAGTTGCCCATGCTGTAGTTCCTGCACAGAAGGTTCATTTGGTGCTTTGCAAAACTGCCTTTGAATAGTCTTATGTGCACCCACATAGAGATTGTACTGTGTGTACATGTTAAAGACTTCCAAGTAGTGTGCGTTTCCCTTCAGGGAGCATCTCTATGTTGGCACAGGTATACTATACCTCTCACGTAGCACTGAAAACGAATGCTCATTCTAGTACTTGTATAGCACTTAAGTACACAAAATGCAGTGGAAACTACTGTCTCTTCCCTATAAATTATGTGTAGGGAAAGGATGGACTGATTAATCTCAGCATAGTAAAACAGAAAATGCTGGATACATCATTGTGCATTAAGTCTTTTTTAGTTATAGATTTAAGTGTTGTACTGTCATGTAAGAGTGTAGCCGTAGTTAGCATCTGAAAGAACTTGCTGTCAACAGTCTATTCCGTTTCAGCTATGTTATTCATAAGATTCATTCCTCCCTCCAGCTGTTTCCACAAATTGAAAGACTTTATTTCAGTTTATAAATGCTATTGCCCCATTGTTCATGCCCACAGCTATTTTCCATGCCTACATATCCATCCCTCCAAGAAAAGAAATCCTGACCGTATAAAAGAAGGGAGTGGAGTGGTCCTTTGAGGAGAAAGTCCAAAATGGCACAATATTGGAGTTGCCTTCTGCAAAGCTTCAACAGCTGGTGTTTCTCTGTTGTGTATCTGTGGCTGGGTGGGGATGTTGGGCACAGAGCAGAATATGAGTGGGGTGTGGTTGCATTACCAAAGGGTTCTCATTTTTTGTGTTGTGGCTCCAGTTTTCTCATTAAAACTGGAAGGGCCAAAACTTGCTTCGGTGAGAACCGAGTGGAACAGTTGCTTGACATTTTGGTGGTACAGCTACAGTTTGAGGAGAATTTGTCACTCGCAGAAACTCCAACTGTAATGTCTTTTTAATAGGAAGACTGGTCAAATGGTTAAGAAAACACAGATGTCTGGAACAGCAGAGATAATACCTTGAAACTGTGCCATAAAATTAAGCTGCAGTTTGAAAAAAAGCCCTCAAACTTCAAACCATCTTCATACATGTATTTTCTTTAGAGCCCCACCTGGAGTATAGCTGCTGTGAAGATTCAGCTAAACTGAATTTCATGTTTTTCACACCCTTAGACTTCCTAGGATCAGAAGAAGGATCCTTAGCATGACTCTTGCATCTAAAACATAGGATAAAGAAAACCCCTTGTATATGGATGTCCCACTGTGCATTTTTCCTTCAGGTTAAACAGGAAGAGGTTTGTATGGTGAAAATTAGGTAGGAGTTCAGATTGTCACAGGTATTAGGCACACACCAGAAGAGAGATGCAGTTATTCCATCAGCAAACTGCAGGAATTTGTGCTCTATATGAACCTGTGAATCCTGGTGCATTTATAACACCTACAAATTTCAAGGCAAATTGTAAGTTAAAATACCCCAACTCCAAATCATCAGATGAGTAGATAGTCACGAAAGATATTTGAAGAGTATTCATAATCTTGTAAATCATTACCTTTTGGAGTCACAAAGCCGTTTATTTTGTTCTAGCAGGATGAAATCTGCTGTTAGTCAGCTTTAGCCCGCTGTGTGCTAGGCACAGGTATGAGTCTATCTGCCTCTGTAATACAAATCACTGTCCCAGCATCATAAAAAGTTTCACAGGTATTTACCTACCTTTTGGAGGACTAGGACTGGGTTTTGAATGATTTGTGGCCAAGTTTGTGGTATCAGCTGGAAACCATGTGGAATTTGGTAATGTAGACTTCATGCCAGGTAAAATGGATTCATTTCTGTCTTGAATGTTTAGATTTGTTCATTAATCAAACCCAGGAAAAAAATATATTCACATGAAGTTGAAACTGAAGAGTTTTTGCTTAATAGATTTTATAAGCCTCACAGGCCTTATTTGTTTTATGATGATGGAATTTTTAGTAGGAAAGCATTATTTATACTCTGTGTGTATACTTTATTCTAGCTAATTTACTTGCTGGAAGACAAGTTTTGTTTGTGAAGTTTGTTAACAAATTGTGTGTGCAGTATTGTGCATATATAACTGTGCATAACTGCACAAACCTATGTAATTTGTCTATTTGCGGATGCACATTTTCAATTCTCTGCTTACTGGTATTGGAAAGATCAGTGTGCATACAAGTGAACTGAAGGAGGAACAGTGAAGGAGCAGGAGACAGGAGAGAAGTGTGGGATACGATTTCATTTCTCATCATCCTCTATGAACACTAGCAAAGGAGTGTCTGAAACTAGAATTTAGCTGACAACTGCATAAGCATAAACTCTATGAAAGCAGAGTAGAATTCAGGTTTGCCTTTTCGCTAGGTGAACTATATGTTATGATTGATCATAACAAAATCTGTTTTGACATTTTTATTTGTTGATGAGTTGTGTTGGGAGTAGACAGGTGTAATTCTGAACGTCAGGTTGATGCAGAGTTACTTTTCTATAGTAGCCACGCTTTAAAAGAGACGATAAAAATATTCTTGTATAGGGAACAGATCCAAATTAGACCTCTGCTGCATTCAGCTTAAATCCACAAGAAAGAGAAAAGGAAGATGAATGCCAGCTTCAGTACCAGGGTGTACTACACTACCATTTGAAAGGTTGCTCAAATATGGACTCCCGTGAGATGGGGAAAGTTTGAGACAAACTTTGCTGTAGGCTCATTCCCTTTTGGAGTGAGAGAGCACATGTGTTCAGATAATAGTTTTTACACCCTGGCCTTGTCCTGAAGAAGATATTTCCATATGGGTGCTATACCGAATTTACCCTACTGCGTGTGGAATGCTCTCTGCTTGGCGAGAGGCCAAAACATTCCCTGCAAGGGAGAAGGGGCTGAAATTGTATCTGATCTGAGTGTTAATCTATGTCCCTCAGGCTTATCTTGTGGCCATTTCTGTGTTGCAAAGGCGATGCTGGATATGCCTTTTCAATGAGATCATTGCAAAATCAAATTGCTATTAAATTTATTTTACTCACAGTTTTGAATTGAGTTAAAGTAGGAACACCAGTGCTAAAACTTTGGGTAGAAATGCTGGTGCTGGAGTGACACGCCAAATGCTGTCTGGATAAAATTAATCATTTCACACAAATATTTCAAGTTCATGTTACATGTTTTAATATTGTTAAACATAAGCGATAGCACATTACGGCACTGCAGCCAATCTGAAAACAAGAAAGAGGACCCTATTCCTGAACGCACTGGCTACTTGTTCTTCCTGGATGCATCCAGCTGAATGGAAGGGATTGGGATCACGCTTTCTTCTTGACATGTTTTTGAGGCTGCGTACTCTCATGCCCTTCTCGGCAGTACAGCTGTTAAGATGTGCAACGCGAGCAGAGAAGTGGGATTTTGGAGGTCTGAATGAGCCATGCAAGATGCAGCGTGGGAGCAGTCTGCACGGGGCTGTGTGACAGGGTCTCGGTTGCAGGGCTCAGGGGCAGTGGTGCTTGTCTGACTGCTGCTGTGGGTCTTGGTCCTCTCCAGTGAAAGAATGAAACGGTTACGTCTGAAATGCTGCTCTGCATCAGGTTTCCTCCTGCTCTGCAGACTGTGAAAAAAGATTGTTCCCTCAGCAGAACTCACCAGTACAGTGGGTCTATTCAAGGCCGCATCTGGGAAGATAGTTAGTGCCTTCGTTTATGAAAATTCCTACCATAGAAGTGTAGTTCTTTGGAAGAGCGGCTGCTCTCTTGAGAGGTCTCTAACATGTCATGTACACAGCAGTAAGTAAATCACTTTCATAAAAGGAAAGAAGAGAAAGCTCTTTCAAATCATCAAGTACCATCTCGCAGCCTGGAAAGGTTTAAAAGATATTTGATATAATTCATGGTTTGTTTGTGGGTTTGTTTTTGTTTTGCCTCTGTCTGAAACCCCCTCGCTCCCTTCTCCCACTCTGAACGCAGCGTACATGGGAAGAGAGCTAGCGTGTCTGTGGCCACTGCCCGGCTTCCTTGCTCTGCTGGGAACAGCTGTTGCTCCAGGAAGCCTCAACAGAAACCCTCTGTTGGCAGGAGCCACAGCCCATAGCGGTTAGGTGGCTGCAATCAGCTCCGGTGGGTTGGTGGGTGTTTCGCTGCCTCCTACTACAAGGAATGTTAAAACAGGTTTAAGTGTTTCCAGTTGTTTTTCTGTCTAGTGGTTGGAGGCCTGATGAAAGGAGATTTATAACACTTACGCTTGTGGTAGCTTGTCGAAACTTTCCTTTCATGCGCATGACAAAGGTCAGTGCTGTGGGAGCTGAACTCTTTCCTTGAGAAAAGCGCCTCTTCTTCTGATGGCTGCATACACCTGTGACTGAGCGATAGTTGGGATGATGCTCTCTACAAATTCACAAACCAACTTGTAGTAGTAAGAGAAGAAAGCTTATTTACACAGTAGTTATCAAGCCAGTGGATATAACTGAGGACCATAGTACCATTTCCTTTGCAATAGATTCAGTTCTTCATCATTTTAGCTTATAAAAATATCCCTTCTAGAAAGAAACTGCTCCTTCTCTATTGGATCTTATTGGTGTTTTTTACATTTGTGAAGGGCAACTCTTGAAATTCCTTATGTTTCTTCTAATGGCTTTTCAGTGTCGATTCACACTTTCCTTTTTTGTTTTAGTGTGGAAGAGTGAAATTCCAGCAAGGCTGACTTAGTGAAAACTGAATTAGTGTTGATGGCTGGAGAGAAATGTAACTTGATCTTCTGTCTCCAGCGCTTGAATCAGGAACTGAAATAATTGTTCTAAGACCCTGGTCGAGTTGCCAGAAAATGGAGCGGTGCTTCTGCCAGATAGTCACCGCAGAAGTGCCAGACATTCCTCTCCTCTTTGAGCTTGCGAGTGTGTGTATTGGAGAAGGAAAATACACACAAGCAGCAGGGGACCGAAATGCTTTTCTCTCTGAGATGCTTGCTGAGTGTGCAGTGCACTGCCACGCCACGGGCAGCGCCTGTAGGGATATCAGTGTGTGACGGCTGGCAAGGGGTATATGCACAGGACTCAAGTACAGGAGTTTTTTCCCTGATTTTCTCTGTTGAGCAGTGGCATTAGTTACTCTGTCACAGGGCTTGACAGAGGATATGAGGTAAAGCCACCAGAAATGGGACTGAAGGGCACATCACACAGCAAGAGAAGCTAGTTCAGTCCCTGAAGAAGTCGTGGCTCACTGGAAGAGATGATGATGTCTGCCAACTACTAAGCCCAGCTGCACTGGTTAATGATTTGTGCTTTTAATTGAAACCATTGTGCACTACTATAGCCCTGCCTTGTGGGAGCTGCTGGTGCAATAAATCTTGATTTTTCCATATTAGAAAGCTGTGTTCTTTGGGGATTTTAAAAAGTCTCGGGCTTTTTTGCCCTCCCTTTTCTGTTGCTATAGCTACTATAATTTTTGTTAACAAAGGCAGTAAGAAGTAGTTTGCTGCACTTAGTTTATGTTATTGTGATTCTGGTATGGCTGCCAATATTCTCTCCATCCTTTCTCCTCTCCCCTCTTCGCCCCCTCTCCGCCCCCAAGTCAATTCTCTGAAGAAACTGCAGGAGTCTGGGAACAGCGAGTCTCCTGCAGTCACTACAGGGCTGTATGTGTGTGGGGGATGAGGCTTCTACCCATGAATTAGGGACTCAAAAACTTGAGTTTGGATTTGAGTTTAGGCTTGTATATTGAATGAGCAGCTACCCAGAGTTTGGACACATCCCACACTCATGGAGTCAGACCTGCTTTGCAGGACAGCAGGAGTTTCTGTCTCTTTCAGTGAAGTCTCACATCAGGCTACCACAGCATCGATCCATTTTTCTTGAAGTATCCTTGGGAAAATTCAAAGTTTATTGCATGAGGAAGATTTTAGCCATGGAATGAAAACATCCTTGAGCATGAGGAAAGATGGTCTGCTTTCTCTGAGGGACACAGGGTGCCTTCCCAGCATGGAGGGGAAGAAGGGAAGCATATTTCTCTTCCCTCCTGGTGTTTCTTATTGTCTTTTTTCCTTCTAAAATTTTTTTCACTTCCTTGTTTCCCACCTGTGTTTTTTTCTGACACAGTATGTTAGCTATCCTTCATCTCACCCTTTTTCTACTAGTCTTCAACTCTTCTGACATTTGTCTGGTCCTCACCCCTCTCCCCTTTTCTTCTTCAGTGTGCTTCCTCTGTTTCAGTGGCACGGCTATCAGGAAGGTTAAGGTTCACTCATTTTGCTGGCACCACGCTTCTCTCCCGTGTTCCCTTTCTGTCTGTTCAGTTGTCTGAGGTGGGAGAGGGAGCTTAGGCAGGCAGTGCATAGACTGCACCCTCTCAGTCAGCCTGCTCACACCCTGCTGTGGTTTATCATCCTGGGAGCACAGGGGGCTTGGTTTTATTTGTTTTGGCTTAGAATGTGTAGAGTTTGAAGGAGAGGGAGGCAGTAGCCAAGAGGTTCATAAACATGAAGGGAATATGAATCAGAAAACCCTGTGCCCAAAACAGGTGCTCATTGCCCCAAGAGATGCCAGTTTGCAGGAAGGCGGACACGAGAGGGTGGTTTTGGTGACTGCAGAAGCTGGTGAGGAATGGCTTGTCTCTGTTACTGATGTGTTTACCATTGGTGATAGCCGCATGTCTGGGCCCCACCATGTTTCTGGACAACCTGAACTTACTAAAGAACATGTCCTCACTGCTTGTATGTGAGCTAAGTCATGAAGTTACTTCTGGTTCATTGATAGAGGAATGGTATTTGGAGAGATCGAACCATAGATTTCTGAAGTAGAGTAGGAAAAATAGGAGCAGCTCTGGGAAAATGGGCCACTCAACCAGATGCCAGAATGTGGGCAATGGGGTTTACTCTCTGGCACTGAATTTGAGGATCTCACCTCTAAGCAGCTTTCCTAAGACTACAAAAGAAATCCATGTCAGAGCTCAAACACAGCTCAGAGCTCCTGCATCCTGCAGACGTTGCTTTAAGTGCAAGAACATGATTTCAAAATGTAAACAGATAGCTCTCCTGAACGGTTCTTGCACAAATCCCTAATACAAACAACAGACTTGTGTGCCATCCCATTTGCTGCTGCTAATGCCTGTGTCCAGGATCACTTCTGGATGTACTTTGGATACAGGGGAATTAAGATCTTCTCTGTGCCTTTCTACAGATTCCCTGGGTAACTGCCAAGAGCAAAGAGACAGACCCAAGGTTGTTCTCATCTCTTTGTACAAGCCAAGACAGTTTTGGCTAATATTTTCTACTTACATCCATGAGGTCTCCAGCCAGTTCCTCATCCTCCCAGGATGCTTTTGTATCATCATATTGAGACAGTCCATCCAAAGTAATAGTTGCTTCACTAGAAGTGTTAGCATTGGCAGCTTAGGTATCACGGTATCATGCTTCTTGGAGATACTGACTCAGAACAGTAACATTATTACTAGAACATAGTGATCTAAACAGAAGGAGATTCATAGTAACACCACATATCAGTTCTTGACCTTACTGAGGCACCGGTATCAGAGATCTTCCACGGCTGCTTGAAACTTAAAACAACACTTTGTGACAATGTCATCTTGCCTTCTGCTTTTTTTTTTTTTACTGCATAGTATAAGAGAGAAGTCAAAGGACTTTTCGTGGACAGCATCAATAGTTGCCATCAGTTACTTCTGCTGAAGACCTCCATTTTTCAATCCTGCTGACACTCATGAAGCATCCATTCCACATCCTTCTCCAGATGCTCCTTGCCACCTTCCTCTGAAGTTAGTTTTCCTGGTGACATCTGCATTGGCCAGGAGAGTTGGTTATCCTCAGACTGCTCTTCGCTGAATGCTCCTTACAGCCTTCTCTGGGAGCAAAACACTGTTTGGATCTCTGTACAGACTTGGTCCTTAAATGGTCTCAGATTTTCTTCTACTCCTGTTAGCCATCTTACCTGTTCCCTTCTGGTTAGCATCAGGGAAAGGCAGTTACACACACTGGATGCTGATCCAGGGCTTTTGCTTTATTGCTGTGACTTGAACAATGGAACCACTTTGTTTCTCTCTTTATTTACAGCCAGTGCCAGCATACTGAAGGTCACCTAATCTGCTAGCACAGCATGCCTGAACCTGAATACTCCATGTGGCAAATGACCTAACCTGCTTCACTGGACTTGGGAGTAACATTTTTATCAATCCTTGTTTTATTTCTCATTTTTCTGCTTTGTTTGCTTTTCCACTAAGGCCTCCTTTTTTTTCTTTTGTTTTTTTTCCCCCACACCAGCACATCTATTTTCCCTTTTTCCTTTCTTTTTCAGACCATTTCCTTTTTTTGCTGATCATTCTGGCAGGGGAGGACAGTCAGGATGAGGTACAAATCTGTTTGTCCCTCTTCCCTCGCTGCCATTACCGACCGTTTGTCTGTGTGAAGGTTGGAAGCAAAGTGTCTCCCTGGCCATCCTGGCCTTTCATAGGTGTCTTTCCTCCTCTCTGCTCTCAGGAAGGGCTCTGTAGAAGGAGTCTGAGGCAAACATGCTAAAAGAAGTCTCATGGCCTTCTGAAAATAAGTTAAAATCATGCCACCAGCTGCAGTGGTCAAGCTGCCCATTTAAACCCTTCAATCTCCATGCTTTTCTCAGTGGCACTGTTTCCCACACTGTCACAAATAGTCAGCTTCAAACTGAAAGACAGTTTCAAGGGTTTTCAAGCTTTGTGAGTGTCAACTTCACTGCTGTCTCTCAGGGTATTGGAGAAGAAGCTCAAGGGCCTGTTTGCGCAGGCAGTGGGAAGCCAAGTTATTTAGTTATAGCGTACTGCCTGCTCTGAGATAATTCACTGGTTATATTCTTACTCCTAAGCATGCCCTTATACAAGGTAATTTGGAAAGTGTGTTACCCACGCTAAACATGTACTACGAACATCTGCATGGAGAACTCGTGCGGAGTACTTAGGATGCTGTAAATTCTCCGCCACGTACAGACAAGTTCTGACTTGTTTCTGCTTTATAGAGTATGAGTTGAGAAATGAAAATTAAGGTAATTTGTCTACACTGGAAAGTTAATTCAGGCTTAAAGTACGATATAATAGAGATCTTGTTAAGCCACCCTCTGTATGGCTGAGCGTACTTCAGACATTCCTGGGTAGCACAGGTTTCTTGTAGAAAAGATGTCCATACACGGAAGTAGTCAGGAAATAACTCAACTAGCATAACTCAAGCCATTTATCCAGTGACTCATAAGAAATGTATGGCAAAATGAAGACTGAATCCCTCTCTCTCAAGTCTCTGTGCAGCTGCATAAGATCCCCCTTCCTTCCATCACGTATTATTAAAACCTTGTACGAGGCATATAACTGCCATTAATTTTGCAGTTTGCGCTCTAGTGGTGCTCTGAGCGGGAGCCACGTGTGTCTGGCAGGAAGGAAGGGAGGTGTGCTAACAATACTGGGGACAGCAGCTTGCTCTGTATTATAGCTGTGACCCGTGTTTTGCCTTGCATGATGCTCTGTTGAATCAGAACCTACAGTAGTTGCAAAGTCAGGATGTTTCTCAGCTGTCCGCCAGACTTTGTCAGTCAGGCTTGGGGTGAGGAAGGTTCAGTCATCAGTGCCAGCTCAACAGGGAAGATCCTTTTAAGACTTACTAAGACTTTCAGCTTGGTTTGTTCACTTTGTGTCTCCCCTGCAGCCTGTGCTCCCAGGCAGTCTGTACTAAGCAGTGAACTGTATTTTGAATTGTATTGTGATGTTTTTAGGGACTGGTGATGCCCTGTGGGAAATACCAAAGTCAGCCTATTTTCTCATATTCTTTGTGATGCAAAAAATATTAATCAAAAAGAGTCTTTGTTCCTTAAAGCTAATCTACTCTCATTCCTTAGTCAAATTTTAATCTGTTTTTTGCGTACAAGAAACAATTCATTATTGTGCAAGTGATGTTGATGTTGCAGTTAGAGGACTATAACTTCATTGAGGAATAAGCAACAGGAGCAGGTGAGCTCCTGAGACTTGAACTGGTGTTTTCATGCAAATATCCTGAGGATGAAGGGAAAGGACAAAGGAAGAATAATATTGAGGAACTGTGATATATGTTAGGCACAATTTGTAAGTAGGCTGTTTTCATAGCGATGTCTGGTCATCATGGAAACGTTTGTGTTGCAAAGGCCAAAATATATATACCTCTGATTATTTTGTACTAAGCCTTTATTGCAAAATGCAATGACTGAGGGCTTTCAACAAACCAGTGTTCGTTAAGTTTATTATAGGGCTTGTTGAAAGGACTTATCAGATTGTGACTGACACTCAAGTACAGCAGAAGGAAACAAGAAGTCACTTTTCTGTAGTAAAGCCTAATGCAGATCCGAGGTGCACACATACTTTTGCTTGCTGAAGTCACATGAGGCTAATGTGGATGCTTTACATCTAAAACCAAATTTTAGTGTATGGAATCTAAAAGGTTTTTTTACATCAAATGCATGAGTTTCTGCTGCATCCATGTCAGAGAGAAAATGTCTTGATGAATGTTTTTATCCTTTTTGTCTCTTTTTGGTCTCAAAAAATTAAAAGCAAATATAGCCTGCATGTTTGCAAGGCCAAAATTGTACTTTATACGCTGTAGGAACATATTTATAACATTTAGAGTGCTGTCTGCAATCAAAAAAATGTCTGTCTTAGAGAGAAAGCACGCAAATTTAGTTTTAAGTAACACATATTTTGAAGGCACTTTTAAGGTATGTTTTCCTGACAGTCCAGAAGAACCCAAATGAATGGCTGAAAAATCAGCCTCGCCAAAACAAACAGACCCCAGACGGTTGGTTTTCAGATGAATCAGTTCCCTGAACCAGATAGCTGTATGAGTGAGATGGGGTGAGCATGTGTGGCTAGCACAGGCATGAGAAAATAAGACTGTAGTATTTCAGATTGACATCAGTTTTAAGGGCAGTGTGAGGGTGTGTTTCATGACTGGCTAAAGCTGTGTCAGTTCACACTGCCACAAAGTTAATGTATAGTTAATCTATAGTTAATGTTCCTCTGAGCTTATAACAGTACCAGCTAATTGTACTGTTAAGTATTGTAAGCTCTTCTACCCTGGTGTCTCAAATCAAGATAGTTAAGCTTGAATTAGTCAATGTATTTTTTAAATGTATTTTTCTTCAACCTACACAGGGAAATACTAACTTCTGATTCAATAGCAGCCATATATTTTTTGTTAATATCTCCTCCTCGCTTCCCTGGGGACCAGTCACTTTTAAAGGAACCTTCAGTTTATTCCAGTTTGATTTGTCAATAAATGTGAACTTGTTATATTCAGTGAGAGCTCTTTAAGCACTCATTTAGCACAAACGAGTCAGAAGAAGTCATAGTGAAGTTAATTCCCTGCTGGTACAACAATAGCTGTAATTTATCTAAATTGAAAGGAAGACTACTAGCTAGATGAAAATCGGCTATCAGAGACCGCACTAGATGCGGCACAAATCAATACGTCTTTCCCTTATGCAGAAAAGAAGAAAGATTCAGTCCAAAGGCTGGATTCAGTCCTGCTTCTTCAGCTGAGGTACAATTCCAGTGATGTGAGAGAGCAAAGCACAAACAAAACCTTAGTGGTTCTTTTTAATACTGAAGCATGCAAGATAAAGCAAACACCTCTAAGCACCAGAGAGTTCCCATAATTCTATTCAAAAGTTTTTCAAATACAATGTGCCCTCGATAGTCTAAGAAGCATGGTCACCTAGTATTAATGAAAATTCCTTCATAAGAGACAAGCGAGTATGCACGGTAGCACTTGTCTCTCTGATTTTCATGTTGTTTTCCTTCCATTTTGAAGCTGTGATTGCCCTAGCAGTGCTGGAGGTAATAGAAGAGCTTAGCGCTGAATTCTTACATTTGGACACAAGTTTTGGACTGCGGTGTGTTTCAAGTGAGGTCTGTTCTGTCCACCAGGTATTGCCCATTTTCAGTTCAAGGGAAAAAACAGCTTGAGGGAAGATAAATGAAGTAATAAGAAGGTAAAGAAGGGTGAGGAGGACAGAATGAGGAAGGCATGAAATAGGCAAGTGCAAGAATATCAGAAGAAGGGGAAGGCATTTTAGTTGGTAGAAAAGTAGGAAAGGAGGGTGAGGGGTAAGTGGAGAGCTGTCCTTGCTCTAGGAAGTGTGCCTGCTTTTCACCTGCCTGGTTCTGCAGCCACCCAGATCTACCAACCTATGCTGAGGGGAGGTAACTTCTTTCCCCTCCAATATGTGCCACAACATCCATTTCCTAATATTATCAGTTTCAGTTCAGTGGGGATTTAACTGCTGAGAAGGTGGGTTGGCATTGCAAGGTTGCAACGACAACCCAAGTGCACCACCACTATTGATTGTACTAGGAAGTTTGTGCTGGAAGTAAACTTGTCACCTAGCTGTGAAAGCTTAGCAGAGACTTGATTGGAAACAGGCGGCTGTGGATTGTAGGGAGGGAAACTTTGGATGAGATTGTGGAGCTAATACCAGTTAAAATCTGTGCCTTTCGCAGTGTCATAAAGATGAGAAGTTTGACAAACCCTGTTTCTTTGGCTCTGTTATCCACAAACAACGTCACTTGTTCTCAATCAGGGACTTGGATATACATAGCTGTGTGAATGGCTTATCTTGTTTTCTCACTTAGAGATTACACTAGAGCATAATATGGCTCAGGCATGTACGCTTTGCTCATAGCACAAGGTCTGTTTCTCCAGTCTTTAAGACTAGCCTTGAAGGCAGTTAATTCTTGTGTCTTGCAAGAAGCCTGTCGATGTGATCATAGTTAGGCTATCTGTGTGCTGTAAAGACTAAACTTGGAATAAGATAGCTGAATTAATACTTTCTGAATATCTCCATGCCAAGTCCTTGCTGAGCAGGTCATTTAGCTCTTTATGTTATTTTGTATGGTATTGCATGGCTAAACTTACAGTGGCCCAGCTTAGGGAACAGGTATAGCTGATAAAAGCATGTAGTTCTTATAAAAATGTTCTTTGGAGTCTCTGCAGAAGCCCTCTCAAGGCAGAAATCTTTAAAGATTTTATTGGACTTTCCAGTTCATCAGAACTGATGTTGTTCTGGGAGGACATAATTATCTGTTTTACTGGAAGGGAATAGGCAAATTGCCACAAAGCTAAGCTGTGGCTCTTAAACAAAAGTTTAGCTATACAACTCGAAATGTGGGCAAGATTTCCTTAAAGCACTCAGAAAAGCATATTAATGTCTTAAACTAACTTCTCAATGCCTAGAGACATTCTGCTGCAGCTACTGTTAAGAGAAAAATAAGTAGACCAAATTGGTTATTATTATTAATATATTTCTGAGAGTTTGTCTTTATTACAAGGTACTTTTTCAAAAGCATGAGTTTGTCTTAGCAGCCTGTAGTTCTTCCCTGTAATGCCTTCCTGTTATGTCTCCAGGTCTCTGCCCTGTGGGGCAGACCAAAGCAGTAATATTCCCCCATATTTTCCAGATCAGTGGAATTTCAAGAGGAAAATCATCTGCCTTAAAAGGCTTCAGAACATATGCAGATCTGAAGAATCCAAATTATACCTTATAAATTATATTGATTGCAGTACAGATTGGTTTGGTCTAGGACCAAGTGTAAGTTAATCTTTGCAACACGTGAGACAACAAGGACTTTACATACAGTGAACTGTCACTGACAAACCTCTCAAAAATAACAGCAGAACTCCAGAGCCGAGAAGTCTTATGAACACACTTGACATCTTTGCTGGACATACACATTTTCTTTGTAGAATTTGCACCTATGTTAGTGATAATGCCAGGAGAGAATTCGGCAGCCTACATTCAAAGGCTCCCTTCTCAAGTCATTAGAAACCCTGCACGTATTCTTCTTTGCCACCTTTCCAACTTCATCTGTTCTGTGCTGCAGCCTGAGTCCCAGCGAATGCCTGGCTGAGAGGGCTGGAGCCATGTACACGTTGTCTTCTGCTTGTGTGAGTTCAGCGTTCATCAGTAAGCAGCAGAATCTGGATGCTTCTTCGTTAAGCTGCCAGAGAAACAGTGCTAGTGTTCCTGATGCTCAGAAAACTGGCTTTGAAGCATTGCAACATACTCTAAGGACTTTTTATTGGAAACTGTATATTTAATGGAAAATGCTTTAGAAATGGGTGCAGCAAATGGAGTGCAATGAATCTATTTTAAGTCTAAGTAGGGAAAAGGACCATATGGATAGGAAAAGATATTGAGCATAGTATTAAAAACAACAAAAAAACCCCAACAAACAAACAAAAATCATGCATGTCTGTTGAGCTGAAGAAATTTTGAATGAAAAGTCCTCTTCTGCTTCCTTTATACTAACAGAATGGAAGATGGAATGATTCAAATTATGAAAATGTTTTCTCTAAGACATCTGTTGATCTAATACATGTATAAGGTATCTGAGCCTAGACATGAATAACTAGGCTCAATGTTATTCACCTTACACAGAAGGAGAGGAGGGAATCAGTTCTTGCAATGCAGGAACTGGTGGATACGTGGTGGGTAAAAAAGCAGGAGGTTTTCTTGAGACCTCAATAGGCTCTCGGATAGTACAAATAAAGCACTCTTGATTGCTGTGACTTTTCAGGTGTTTGCTCCAAGCCTAGCTCTAGCCCTGAACCACTAGTGAATGGGAGTGGGCTGAGGAACAACTAGCACTGTAGCGGGACTGGGAGTGGTGCTTCCAAAGTGTTGGGATGCTTTAGGAAATTGAGAATAATTTTAAACTGCAGCGAGGAGGAGCATAGGAGTTACACCTCCTCTGCTAATACCTGTTAATGGAATTAAAGATTCAACGATGCCGTACGGTTCACTAGCACATAGTGTGATGGTTTTCAGTGCCCCATCTGTCTGTAAAAATGCTCCAGGCCACACTTTCATTTGTACCATTTTGGAAGTGGAAGGAAACCTTTAAGAGGGGGGAAGATGGTGCATAAGGAATATTCTGTCATCGGGGCTTCCTGCAATGATAAAAATCTGTTAGGAAACATCAATACAGCAGCCATTTTCAGTCAGGATGATGAACCTTGCCTGGTACTAGCAGCAGATCCCACCTTGCCATCACACCATTTTTTATATTTGTCTGTCGTCTTTACTCTTTGATCCTGCCAAATGGTTTGTGGAGGTTTTAGACAAAATGGATGTAATAATGAAGAAGGTCCAGATTCTACCATCCGGGCTTATTAAATTACCCATTTGAGAGTTGTCCTAGTGAAATTAGTGAGACCACGCCTGGAGTAAAGCACAAATTATGGCTAAATAAGGGTTTCAGAATAATAATTTACATTTACAAATAAAACAGAATTCTGCATTTTTAGGCAAAGTGTAGTTAGATGGTTAACGAGGCAATGCGGAATCTGTGTGACATGACTATTTTTGGATTTGTTTTTAACAGTATCTCACAATATTTGAGAGATTTTGGTTTTCATTACTTTGTGAAGAATAATTTGCAAATACTGTGATGGAGAATTGCTCTCACATAAGCCCAAGGGATGTGATTCTTACCATACAATGAGTCATATAAACTTAGAGGGCTGTCAGACTCGTTCAAAGCCTCTGAAATAACTTGCTACATGACCATAAAATTTAGCTTAGTTTTTTTCTCTGTCTCTGTTTTGGTTTTGGGGTTGGGGTTTTTTTCTTTGGTATTAAGCTCTTGCTTCCAGGCACCTCTGTAAATTGTTGATTGACTGTTTTTCTGCCATGTTCAAGTTATTTGGATTTTCTCTGCATATGCGGGGATGATACCAGCATCACCTGCAATAAAATATTCATGCAAAATAAGCATTAAAGAAAAATTGCATAGAAAAGTCAGTTGATACCACCATATATACCAGAGCCTCAACTGCATGGGAAGAAGCACACTTATGTCACTAAATTTAACATATCTTGTGAAATTTTCTTTCAGAACTCAATTCCTCTTTTGCTTGAAAACAAACCAGTTTGGCCTATTTGACATTTAAGGTAGCTTTGAAATGTGGGGTTTAAATAATCACTGTTTTGTATATTGATCACGATGATTTTTATCAAGCTTTTGGGAAGCTGAAATTTGAGAAGGGCAAACCTCCCAAGAAAAGCAAACACCCTGATGCATATGTATGTGTACTTTTTTTTCCATTGGATTTTGGGTACGGGAAAAATGGACTCTTAGTGTGCTTTTATGTTGCTGTTTTCTATCTTTTTTTTTTTATGTGCCAGGTCAGTATCCCATCTTTTTGAGGGTCCATTCAGCTTCTTCTGGCCTTGAACAGAAAAGCAAATCTTAGAAAATGAATGTTAACACATGCACACTAACAGTTGTCATTCACCTTATGCCACATTTATATCTCTTATTTTTCTCACCTTAATTGCTAATAAGTGGTTCAGCTTTAACACAGTAAAGGCATAGAACTGGTGAGTGGAAAACATTAAAAAAGCTGCTGGCTCCCTGTGGAATGCACAGTCCTAGAAAGCTTGGCCAGCATCAGCGGGTTTCCTTTCTTGTCCCAAGCAAGCCCTTTTCCAATCGGAACAGGCAGTTCTTTACAGTCCAGTTATCTTGATAATGTAACAATAACAATAACACTGAGACACTGGAGGAATCTGGGGAGCTTCAGTGTAGAAAAAATGTTACCAACTGGGGAAAAAAATATCCACTTAATCTGGGACAATCGATACACACAAGACAATCAGAGAAGGACAAGTAGACCTGAAGTTTGTGGTCAGCATGATTGACTCTGCCTCTGGAGCTGCAATCCGCGGGAGATTTTCTGACCTGATTTGTGGCAGAACAGTTTGGAATAAAGTGGTTTAGAGAATGTCCTCCTCACCACGATGGGTCTGTTTGTACAAGGATTTTGTGTGTCGTCAATACCCAGCTTGCTTTTAGCATCACATTACAGTTGGCTTCTCGAGCAGTCTGGACTTACTGTGGGTTTGAGTAAACAAGAAGTTTTGTAATACTCCTTATTTTTGCATTAACTATGCCATTAATGGTTGTAAAAATTGGTAGTTCTGGTCAGACCCCGGGTGGCAGTGCTGCAAACCATGGCAGATATTTTAGCCTATAAACTAAGGAGCATCTCAGAAACCACCCAGAGCCTGTGCCAGCAGAGGTTACCACTTTTACATCCTTGGGATTACATCCTGGCCCATATCCATATCGTCATATTCTCCCTTCAGTCACAGCATGGTGTTCCTATTAAGACAGAGTGATGAGAGCAAAATAAATGATAGTACTCGGCTGTTTCTTTGCCGGTATGCAGCAACATTACAGAAGTAAGGCCCATCTTTTGGGCACTTAACTGGATATATAGGGGTTTTACCATGGCCGAAATTAAATTTACAGCTTTTGCGTTGTTACCAAATTACTAGGAAATAACTAGAAATTAGTAATGATTCTTTATATTACCCGAGGTCTTAAAAGTGTCCTAAGACAGTTTTACTTAAAGAATCATGGGGCCAATAGAGAAAACTGCTTGTAGATATTTTCTTATCACAAGCAGATTTGAAAATTATATTCAACATATTTGCTACTGAATATATTTCACCATTAGAAAATATTCCCATAATAGAGCTGCACTTTAAAATTGCGAAAAGTTTCTTCATTCCTTGGAATACCTTTTGTGTGGCCAAAATACCAGTCATAGCTATGGTATTTGCCAGTATCACACAGTGCAGTTACTGGGTTCTCCCCGTATACTGATGGATCGGAGAACCACACCAAACCTGTGATATTTTGTGAATTTGGTATCCAGCTCTGTTCATCAGACATGCCAGAACCTGAAGCATACACCTAATTCCCATAAGATATCTCCCTTTATAGCACTGGGCTCTGATAAACTTGGCTGTGGATGTGAAAGAGGAGCAGTAGAGAGGTAGGGTTTAGTTTTTCAGGATCATAACTAGACTGATTGCATTTTATAGAATGAAAAGCAGCCTGGAGTTCTGCCTTTACACAGCATAGTGCTTCTAGCAGTCTTGAAAGTTAATTGTCATTTGGACTTGTTGAAGCTTAATTAACTTTTCTTCTCACAGATATCCACGTTTCTAGAAAGCAGAAATGACCATGACTGCCAACAAGAATGCCAGTGTCAACAGCAGAGCTGGAGGGAGTAAAGTGCCTCAGGACACTCTGGATAGGTAAGTGGTGAACTGCAGGCTTTATAGATTCTGAGAAAGGTTTGTCTGCGTTTGGAATAAAATCTCTGTTCAAAGGTAAGCAACCTCTATTCTGACACAGAGAGAGCTTTGCTGGGCTGAGAGAAGTTTTTGGTAGGGATTGGAGGAACTGAGGTATGAAAAAAGGTCTGCTTCTAGCATATTTCTGTTGAGCTATTGCTGCTTACCGGCTGGTTATGATGAAAGTGATTGCAAGGAAGGACCTGTGTGGAAGGCTCCATGTAGGCCTTGGAGGTTTGAACTAAATTTCTTGGCCATATGACTGCATGTCAACTTTTCTCCATTGCCAATCTTCAGTTTGTATTTTGTATTGGTTTCTGTCACATTTTCTCTGATGTATCTGCCTGGACAGACGGTGGGCAGAGGCTGCCTCCTGTTGCAGGTCAGGCAGCAAGTGTGAAAGGGGTTCAATGTAAGGTACACGGCTCATCTCTGTTGCTTTGCTTATTTGTCCTCCTTTCTGTAGCATTAACTCATTTACAGAGTAAATAGATCAGCTTAATCATTCACAGCTAGGGGAAAAATGTAGCCAAGGACACCTTAAGTCCCCAAGCCTGGCAATCCTGAGGGAATCAGCCTGTTTAGACTAGACCAGAAAACGAAGTGCACTTGC
Source organism: Mycteria americana (assembly GCF_035582795.1). Taxonomy (NCBI): domain Eukaryota; kingdom Metazoa; phylum Chordata; class Aves; order Ciconiiformes; family Ciconiidae; genus Mycteria; species Mycteria americana. The sequence goes on from NC_134369.1 coordinate 13,416,712, forward strand.
AAATTTGTGCATGTTTACTTGTGGCTAAGAAACACTATCCTAATAACGTTCCAGTCCATCAGAAGGCTGTAATGTGACTGCATGCAGTGATGCAGATGCCTGTAAATAACAGATACCTTTCACTCATGAATTAGTACAGTGAAATGGCAAGAAGGGTAGAGTCAGTTATTGCTCTGTTGTCCTTCAGTTTACACTGATCAAAGGCAGTGTTTTGAGGACAAGAAGTTTTCTTTGGGCAACTCTGCTTTGGAATATTGCTTTGGTACGCAAGTAAACAACTCACCTGCAGCCAACAAGTTCACCTATCTGTGTCAGAAGGAGTCTTGTTCTCAGCCACAGCCTTTACAAAGTAATGCTGACTGATTCAGCCTGTGGCCTTCACATAGGACAAGCCCACCAGCTTCTCTCATTCTGGGACTGACAGTTCCAAACCCCTCACTTAAATCTGCAGTCCCACTAGGGCAGCCTCGGTATGCTTTGACTGGGAAAGTTTAGACAACCGTCACATTAAAGAACCTTTATGAATTAACTGTTTGAACACAAGAGCAAAGCTCTAGACTTTGGATGTCATCTTAGTGAGGTGAGCAGAAAGCCACACAAACTGTGCAGGGTCTTTCTTCAAATGCATGAAGTGTCTGTTGACATATCTCTCTGTCCTTGCTGTAGCATCCAGCTCTCCAGAGGATTCTTGCATGGGTATATTGTCCAATTCTGTTTTGAAGGGCTGTTCTATACTACCTTACACAATAACATGCCAATGTCTTTGTTTTTCTTGTATTTTGGCTCAAAACAAGACTTTAACCCCATTATAAACAGCATAGAGTAGGAACGTGCCAATAACTTGCACTGACCTTATAGAGTCTCTGTACTGCAGTGATACCTTTATGCTAGGTATTGGACATAGAAACAACAAAGACGCACTTTGCCTTACGAAGGTCAACATGTAACTGTAAGGCATTTAAGTAGGCTGCAGTAAAATGGGTCTGTGCCCAGAAATGAATGTTGTAGAGGAAAAAAGCAGTGGAGGTCCTATTTGTTTGTTGGACATTTTGGGATAGGAGTGTGGGTTGTACCAATGTCAGTGAAATGCTCTGATCACTTTGGCCAGGCCAGGTGGCATACCTGTTCTAGCCATACCTGACTAAGGGTACCACACCTGATAAGCTGTACCAGGGTTACTCCTAGCTGGCAGCAGTACAGTATGTACATAGGAGGGTTATATTGGGAGAACTTTGCTGTTTCGAATACATTAGTAAAGACTGTGATTCAGGTGAGTAAATCACAGAATTACAGTTTGATTTTATCCACTTGAAAATGAAATGTCAGAGGCAAAGAGTCCCTGTATTGGCAGCTGCCAGGTAGAATAGCCAGCATAGATGGAGAAGTTCAGACAGAGAAATTGAGGAGAGTTGGCTTTGATCCTAGCAGGGAGCTTGTTGTGGTTTAGCCCCAGCCGGCAGCTAAGCACCACGCAGCCGCTCGCTCACTCCCCCCCAGTGGGATGGGGGAGAGAATCGGAAGAGCAAAAGTAAGAAAACTTGAGGGTTGAGATAAAAACAATTTAATAGGTAAAGCAAAAGCCGCGCACGCAAGCAAAGCAAAGCAAAGCAAAGCAAGGAATTCATTCACTCCTTCCCATGGGCAGGCAGGTGTTCAGCCATCTCCAGGAAAGCAGGGCTCCATCACGCATAATGGTTACTTGGGAAGACAAACGCCATCACTCCAAACGTCCCCCCTTCCTTCTTCTTCCCCAGCTTTATATACTGAGCATGACGTCATGTGGTATGGAATAGCCGTTTGGTCAGTTTGGATCAGCTATCCTGGCTGTGTCCCCTCCCAGCTTCTTCTGCACCTGGCAGAGCACGGGAAGCTGAAAAGTCCTTGACTAGTACAGCAACAACTAAAACATCTCTGTATTATCAACACTGTCTTCAGCACAAATCCAAAACATAGCCCCATACCAGCCACTACGAAGAAAATTAACTCTATCTCAACTGAAACCAGGACAGTATCCACCCCTTATTCCATACCATTTACGTCATGCTCAGGTCTCACACTATTCAATACATTCTCATTACCCACCATCACCCTTCCCATCCTTTGATATAATACACACATATCATTCCCTTAGTCTATGGACCACCCCTGTAAAATGTCTGTAAAATGTCCATAAATGTCCACAAAATGTCCTCTGAGTTCATTTAGTCCATGACTTTGGGCTTCATCTCTTATGGTTGTTACTCAGGACAGGAGAGGTGGTGTGTTGCTTGGAGTTATTGGGCACCAAAACCAGCTCAGGTCAGGTCACTGCTGCACTTGCACTGCTTCTTGTAAGGCTTCTCCTCCATTGGTTCAGGTGGTTCCGGCTGTAGTAATTCCTATAACATGCAACTCAAATCATGGGTTACAACAATCTAAAGGTATATCTATTACAATGTCCACCCCTGGTCCTTTTGGACCAGGTTATAGGGTTTAACATTGCAATGAACTCCTCCCCTTGCTCCTAGCCTGGTTAGCAACAAGGGGTTCCTGCTATAGTAATTCCCACAACATGCAACTCAAATCCCGGGATACAACAATTTAAAGGTATTTCCATTACAATCTCCACCCCTGGTCCCTTTGGACAGACCATCAGGTTTAACATTGCAATGAAGTCCTCCCCTTGCCCCTGCTCCAGCTTGGACTTGTCCACAGAATGTAGTACCTTCAGAAGTAAACTTGCTCCAACATGGCCTCATGCACAGCCACTGATGCTTCAAGATGTACCTGCTGCAGCATGGACTTCATCCACAGCCACAGATGCTTCGAGGTGCACCTTATCCAGCGTGGACTTATCCTTGGACCACAATCCCTTCAGAGCTATACCTGCTGTGGCACAGACATAACCAAAGCCACAGACGTTTCAAGATATACCTGCTCTGGCATGGGCTAATCCATGGGCACAGACGCCTTGGGGTGTCCCGCTCCCACGTGGGTTCATCCACAGGTCACAGTCCCTTCGACTCGAGTTCACACCAGAGTTCCAGCCTGTCCAGTACAGCAGCACAGAAACAGCAGCACTGCCCTGGCCATCTGCCAGCCCAGGCGCAAGGCCATTGCTGTTATCAAAATGTTCCCAGGCACAGCAGAGTAAGGCGATCAGCAGTAGGCAGCTGTAGGTCAGCTTGAAAGTGATGTTGAATACTGGCTTGGTTTGGCATACCTGCCATTGTATTCTGAACTTTTCCAACCACAACAATGGAAAAGGGAAAATATAAACTAAATTCTGAGATTTTCAGGATGGAAGTGATGGAAGACCTTTTTTTTTAACAGTTTATTTATCTTCTGTTTTTATTTAAAAGAAAACCTCTTTTTAATGACACATCTCTGTTTTGCGTTTAAACACCCTGGCTTTGTTCTCAGTTTTGGTTGTCTTTCCATATTTCATGCACGCATGGCTGCCTCTGCATTGCCTTCTGTATCTAATAACTTATTTCTCTCTTTCAGCTCCCTGCCACACCTTCCCACTTATCTACACATATTATTGAACTGCAATAATTCCAGGCAATTTTCCCGAGCTGGATGAAATGGCCTCATCCTGATTGCCAAGGGATAGGTTGGCCTACAAAGTAGCAGTGAATTAATAATCAAGAGCCTGAGGTAGAACCCTGACCCTAGTCCTGTCTCTGCTAGTGACCTCCTTTGTGGCACTGTCACACCCTTCCCTTGTCTAAATCTTTCATTAGGTTGATTTGCCTTTCTTCTTCCTGGTGCTGTGCTCCTTTCACTTTTTAAATTGTGCAGTTGACTAAAGATACAGATAACCAGCATCCATTCTAATGTCTTTTATTAGGCATATTATGCTGTGTTAAAGCTCAGCAGAAATGGACTTGATATCCTTGTATGCTTCCCAGTTTGTTAGTTTGTGCATTTGGCATCCCTTAGTACAAACCAGTAAAAACATAAAATAAAAGTAGGGGGAAGAGCGGCTAGAGGAATTTCTAGATATATATTCATATGTGGATATTAAAACCAGATCCCTAATGATATCTGGCATTCTCAAGTTGTTTATCATCATTCCATCAGTGCAGACAGATTGGTGCTGGGAACTTGGGTCTAGACTTTAGTAAACTTTGGACCTACTGTTTTGTTTTAAAATCTTTTCCATTCTGAATAGCTCAGAAAGTACTGTGGGATACTAACTTATTGGATAATAACTGTCAAATAAACTGTCTTTCCTTATCATCACCATCTGTTTTGATTAGACTTTGTCAGGAAAAGATTTTGTAAGCACAAGTATGGACCTGAAGCTAAGAAAAATCTTTTGAGTTGCACTTGCGTGACAAGTGAGGAGATGAATAGGTTGTCACGCACCAGTTCTCCATCCATTATTTTGCCTTGTGTAATGTTCTTCACCTGTCTTTGTGAAACCCTGTAAGAGGATGTTATTTGAGTCAACCATGAGGATTCTTCATTTTAGTCAGACTGTAAATCAGCAGAGTAAATGCTGGCATAATAAAAGTTTAAGGCTTGTGGGGTTTATTGCAAACATGTTCAAAGATCCATTTAAACTGAACAATCATTGTCTCTGTTTAGTATGGGATTTGACTGCAGATTTGGCAATCTGCAAATGTGCTTTCCCTATAGTTTGTGGGGGTAGAGTTTCAGTAAGTGCTGATACTGGCATAACACAGGTGTATTAGTCTCCTGGTGGCTAAGACATCTTTTTAGTGTTATTTTCTTGTCAGTCCTAGTTTTGGTGTGGTTTGTTGTTGCAAGACACAAGGTGGGTTTCAGTGATATAGTGTCACCATCTGGTTCAACCTTCTGTGATTCTTTATGGGTCAGAAGCAAAGGTCAGTAAAGCCTATAGAAGTCTTTCTAATTACTTTGGCTGTGAATCAGACCTTCGTAGATCATGGATTTAAATTTTAATCATAAAAATCTTCAGTGGAAAGGAAGTGTCTACAAGTAAACATCTATACAACTGCATGCTTTGCAAGCATCAAGATTCGTGCAGTAACTAAGATTCCCTTGGTCATGACTGGAGTGTGGATCCATTGGCATGAGGCACCACAGCCATTTTTCCATCAGAGCTGTGCTAATGGCAGTTTAGGAAATGAGGGAAAGACAGAGAGCAGAGTGAGGACATTATTTGGGAGGATAACCGTGAGTCTTGCCTGAGAAACTGGTTGTGGGATTCACAGGCTTCTGCTGTGAGCACAGGAGGAAAAACCTTTAAATCTGAAGAAAGTGAGGTGATTTACATAAACATCCACAAAAATTCATTCTTTCTGAAGTTATCTGAAGTTCATTCACCACTTGTTACAAATGGACATTTTTTGTGTCTTAGGCAAGACAAACTTGACTGCTCCGAATAGGAAAATATTGTAGAAGGATGACAAGGGTGGTCGAAGGTATGGAACATTTTTCACTACAAGGCCAGAATAGATTGACTGGGACTCCTCACCCTGGAAAGGAAAGGAGTGGAGGAGAAGGAGGGATAATAGAAGTCTCTGAAATGATACATGGAACAGAGACGGTAAATAGGGAAAAAATCTCTTTCCATTTAAGAAATAATACAAATCAAGTGAAAGTAGAAGACGACAGGTTGAAACTAAGTTGAAAAGAAGGTACTTCTCTGCAGCATGTCTTTAAACTGTGGAACTTCCTGCTACAGGATGTTGCAATCAGACAAATTCATGGAAGAAAAATCTACCAAAGGCTTTTAGGCACAGAAGCAAAATCTGTGAGTCAACAAGTCTTTAGGCCTTTGACTGTTAATCTGGTTAAGTAGCACTGCGTGCTCATCTTGGTCTTGCTCTTCTCTAGGCACTTGCTAACCATCACCATCAGTGACAGAGCCTGGACGAGGATTGCCCTTTGGTTCAAGCCAGTGGGGGCATTCTGATGTTGTTTGGAACAAGAGTCAATTATAGGAAGCGAGTATTAGAGAGTTTGCAGAAGGATTGTTATACTTACAAAATGAGACTTTCTGGCTTTCGGTGAACTTCAAGGACACAACTTTAATCCTTCCTTGTGAGTCACTGATGTGAACGCCAAGGAACAGGAGGTTAGGAAAGCACCTTATGTGTAGCTGAAAGTGACTTCTGAGCAATTCTGGCAGGAAGCAGGTCTGTGAAATCTTATTAGCTCTTCAACAGGAGACAAAGTAGGCCAAAGGATGCTTGCAACTAGTGCGTGACTCTTTTGCATCAAATGACCACTTGGTTTGATTGCACTATACTTAAGAGGTGTAACTGAGGAAACCTTAAGAGAACAGAAGTCAAAGAAAAGGCATAGTGGTGTTTGCAGTGCTCTCCTCACAATGTGGCTTGCTTTCCCTTAGCAAATTATTAAATGTTTATCTGGAGTCTGTGATTTATGCAGAAACTTTATTTGAATTAATGAATTAATTTATAAAGTATTTGTCCTAATTTGTGTTTTCTCCAGTACAAAGGTAAATGTAGAAATGGCACTACTAGCTCTGTTTGACTTAAAAATCACCCTGACACTATACTGTATTAAAACAGGCCTATAGTTATGTTTATGAGGTCATGCTCTACTTAACAAAACATAGGTTTAAAACTTATAGTCTATTTAGTCTGACAGAGAAAACGAGAAAAAAATTCTGAACGAAATAATTAATATATTAATGTGTCATTATATCTTAAAATTGCAACTTAGTTTGAGATGCTAGATGCGACAAGCTCCAGTCCAGAGCTGAAAAATCTTTAGAATAAGTGTGGCTACATAACTTCTGTAAATCATTCCTAATGTCTTCACCTCTGGCTAATATGCCATCTCTTAACTCGGGATCTCAAGGCATTTTTTATACACTTAACTTGAGCCTTATCACCTGCTGCAGCATACTACTGGAGTACAGGAAGTGTTTGTTTTTAGAGAAGCCCATCGATTTACACTTTTTTTATCTGAGCGTATTGCATGAGATGTAAGTAATTTCAGAATTTGGAGATACAGACTTCATCAATGTATTTGTGACTGACAGAATTTCCCGATTCCTTCAACATCTTCTGTGGCGCAGGCGGTGCCCGACGTACAAGTCCCACCATGTGAGCTGGATGCAGAGCTGGAAATAGTAGAACTGTGCTCCTGCCAGGTGGTGTTGCCCTGGTACAGGCGGTGTTGGAATGAGAAAGAGTATAAGTATTAAAAGACACATTTTTACTATAGGACAGGATTTTAAAATAAATTATGTAATTAAAAATATGTAAAAATATGAGCAGTATCCTTCTGCTATAAGCACAGAATATATCCCTGCAAGCAGGATTACTTAGACATTGATTTGATGTACTTTCTTGATTAATAGCTTTTGGCTAAAGTTCTGTTAATCTGGAAAAAAATTATACACATTAATATCTATTTTTGTAAATGGGATACTTAATGTAGACAAAAATAGGAAGATATTTTGATTAATTAAGCAATATATGCTTTACAGGATATCTCAGAATAATGTCATTACAGTTATTCTCAATTTCTTGACAAGCAAGTAAAGGTGATTGTCCTCTACTTTCTTACAGAACAGCACAAAGGCTATCCCATGTAAAGAACATTTGAAATGTGTGCACACAAGTTTCACAAATCAAGACTTAGGAGCAAGCTTTTGAAAGCTTAAGCACATTTGTATCCAATTTACAGTGAACAAAAATTGAGTTTGCTGCAAGCAAGTGTTTTACTAGTGTGGTGACTTTAGTAGTATATATAGAGGGACTGCCATATTGAGCTAGAACAAACATCTTTTTAGTTTAATGTCTCTGGGCTTGATTTGGGAAGACAGCCAAAGCAGAAACTGATCCTGTGCAAAAGGACTATGTGTCTGAGGAAAACTATTCTCGGAGACTATGTGTCTGAGGAAAACTACATCACCGGAATCATGTGAATTTCAGCGTGGATTGGATTTTGTCATGTGGGCTGTTGTCTTTCCACCCAATCTGCACAGGAAAGGTGTCGTCCTCTCTGAGTTGGAGAATGTTCTCCAGCTGAGCAATCATGATTTAATGACGTGATAAACTGAGGGTGCCGATGTCAATGGGCTGTATAGCAGGCATCAGAAATTTGTGCTAGCAAAGGATTTCGTCTGCAAATTGCTGTGAGCACAAAGTTGCAAGTTGTTAAGTTCCTAGTCTAATAACGTTCATAAAACCTCTCCTTTCTAAATACTTTTAGTTGAATCTTTGAATGAAATATGTTCTTGCTTGATTAAAACTGAAATCTGATCTCTGAGTTGCGTCTCTCTCCTTGCCTGGGAAGAACTGAGCTGAGTACCCACAAACGTCTAAATATAGGCTTTGGTTTTTATCTCCCAGCAATGTGTGAGGCCGTTCCTGCTGTCACCAACGAATTGTCAGCCCCATTAGTCTTAACATGCACTGAGATATGTTTGTGCTGGATTTGTGGCTCAGGCCTTCTTCAGAATTTAAGTTAACAGGACAGAATTTTAATTGGCAGGAGCTAGCTTACCTCCAGTGAAGGCGATGCAGGAGATGCACCACCTAAACCAAATTACTATCTGCACTATAAGAAGTGTTTCAGCTGAATTGTTTATAATTCTTTAAATATCAAATAAAATAATAACATATTTCCTAACCAAGTGAGCCCACGGGGTCGTGTTATGTCCAGCTTTATCATGATTATTTGCTGTTGTTGGTCGTAGGTAAAATCACTGTTGGAAATTCAGAGGGAAGGCTCCTCAGGCTGATGTGTTCACTTGGTGCTAGCTAAAGCAGAGGCCAGATCTGGACCTGCTTCCTCAGGGCCTCAGCTTCTGTGTAGCCATCATCAGTCATGTAGAGGGGCGGCCAGATGCTCCCCTTGTGGAACACCAGGTCTTTGCACGTGCTCTGTGTTTGCTTCTTGCTTTGGGGTGTTATGGCAGGAGGTGCAAGGCTGTGGAGGAGTGCTTCGCTGTGTTAGCAGAGCCAGCAGAGTCCTGGAGTGGTATTCTTGTATTCGGCTTCCGGTAGCCACCCTGATTCTTTTGTTTGGGAGCCTGGTAAATAATCACTGCATTTGCGTAAGCAAACAAAACCTCTCTTGTTTATTTTAACAGCAGCGGTCTTGATGTTTGATCATGGCAGAACACAGCAAAGCTGGGCTGCGTAGGAGAAGTATTGCTTGGGTTGGTTACTAGGAGAAGTGTTGTTTTGGGCTGGTTACCTGTCCCCATCATGCACATATGTCCATGCTCAGCACATCAAGGTCTTGTGCTTTATTACTGCATTTCATTGATGAAGGCAGAAACAATAGGAGCTTTAAGAAAAATCTTAGTTAAAGGAAGACTTCATGTCTGTGTTTCAGCCTTAAAAAACTGAGATGTACAATCACTTCCAAAATCAGTTCTAGTCAAGCCAAATTCATTCAGTTTTACAGCAAATATATATATATATTTATTTAAAAGTAAAATTAATTCTTGGCCTGCATTAATAAACCCAACTGAAATACTTAGTTTCCTTTGAAGAAAAGACTATGTGGTTGTGGCCTGGGCAGAGGACTAGAAATATTTTGCCTTAGGAACTGAGACCTCGAGAATTCTTAAATAAAAGAATGTGTAGATACGTCCGGCGTTGGGGTTAAGCAGTGCTCTGCTGCTGTCAGTGCTGAAGTGTGGGTGGCAGAGGCCGTTGTTCGCTCTGCTGGGCTGTCCTGGGAGTGCTCTATTCTCTTCCCTTTCCACGGTGAATTTTTCATTTCAAAGGTGATCTTGTGTCAGGAGAAAAACCTGTCTGTATAGGAAGAACTGTTGTCTTCAGAGAGGCAATGCCTGTGCAGTACTTTCCTTTCATTTAGAGAGATCAGTTCATGGAGGCAACTCTAGTGCCTTTTGCTTGCTGTTACCTGATATGTAACAATATGACTTTAATTTAATTCATATAATTTCAATCTTTCTGCTATTGTAACTCCCCACCCCTAATCAAACAAAAAACCTCCAAACCAAACCAGTGCCCTTCAGCTCTATGTTAAACTGTAAACACTGTCCAAATTTATTGTCAGGTCACTCATCCAGATGCGGTCCAGTCTGCCTGCACTGACAAATGAATTATCTCGCGACTAATGCAAAAGAGCTGTGTTCACTTCCAGGGCTGGATGCCTCGGGGGGCAGATAAGGCAGGCCGACGCGGAACAGCTCTCTCACCATTACCGCAACACGGCGTGGTGAGGGAGATAACTCTGCATCTACCACGATGGAGCCCTGATCCTACTGTAAGAAAAATATTAATAGAATTGTAAGATAAACATTTTTTTTTGTATTTACATATTTCATGTAAATATAAATTTAAAGACTATGATATTTATTACGTGTCCTGAGTTTTCTAAATGGAGAGCATCGTGAAGAAAGCAGTAACTTGGAAGTCAAAGGATGCATCTTCAGCTCCCTGTGTAGTTCTGAAACAGTGAGGTTTTGGGCTTATTTGAAGCTCTAATGCGTACAGTTTTTCCAGTAATTATTATGTGTGATTGCCATTGTCTTATCATAATTATGATAAAGTATTCTCTCATCTCTTATTCTTTCTTGGCTAAGTATGTGGACAGTGTTGCTATGAGTGATAGAAAAGCTGCTTCTTTCCCTTTTGTGGATGGCTGCATTGCAATTACAGGTGACAGGCTGTCTCTGCCTGGGCTCTACAGTTAATTGCATGGTTTAAAGGAGTCTCCATTGGTTATAGATAGCTATTCTATTCTTCACACTTGGATAAAATTTTCCGTGTGGATGATGTTCCCATCCATGCTTAATGGAAAGTTTAGTGGGATGCTTGGATGCCAATTCAATTTGTGTTATAATTGTATGCTATGGGAAAAAATGCTGGTGTGTTTGCTGCTGCCTCAACTGTGTGCTGAAATGCTTACCAAAACAACCAACCAAAGCGGTGCGTCTTAGTGAAAACCCTTCTCCGGAGTGGACATGCAGGTGTAGATGCAGAAAACAGCGACAGAGAGGGCAGCAGGTCTAGAAGTGGTTGATGGTTTTGCACAACTTTAGGGAGATATGTGCATGGTTTGGTAGGTTAGAGGTTGCCATTTCATGCATGTTTGGGTGTACAAGTTCTTGTTTTCAAGGGACTCTGGTGGGGGAGGAGTGAGAACAGCTTGGAAAGGAGCGTGAGCTATGTATACCTAAAGCAGGGAGCCGAGTCTTCATTTTGCACATTTTTAAATAAAAGCTTTTGCTCCATCAGTGGCGGGGTAGCCTGGGCTAAAACAGCTCCCAGTTTTCCCAGTCAGAGCAGCCCTCAGGGACTTTGTTAGAGCATCAAGAGGCCAGTGGTGTGAATTCAGCTAATGTGCTCTCGACATGTCCCTGCCTTGCCCCGATGAGGCAGGGCCGGGACCGCTCACCTCCGCTGTGGGAGAGCTCCTGGCAGCTGACCGTGGCTTAAGGCAATGACACTGTCCGCACTGAACTGCTGAGATGTATTTTCCTGCCAAAAGTATTTGCCTACTGCTCAGAAATACTAGTGAGAATCTTTTAAGCTCTTTATGAATTTGTGAAACAAACCCAGTAGAAAATGTTTGTTACTTTAAAAAAGAATCAAGTTTTAATATTTTGATAGTGAGCTTGAGAATAAGAAGAATAGTGGTTCAATAAAATTCTGCTAAAAGTAAGCAATATGCTAAGTTATTGGAGCTATGATGAGACACTTTTATTATTTTTTTTTTTAAACCATTGAGGTTTAGAAAACAATACAAATAAGCTTCAGCCAAACAACTGTGGAAATCAAATAACTGATGTGAAATCTATTAGCAAGTATTGTACTCATTCAAAAGCAGAAACAGCTTGAACTGTGCAGCTGAAAAATTTTCAGCAGGTCAGTTCCCAGCAGTGCAAAGTTACACTTGGTTCAGAAAGGAATAAAAGGTGTTATTTACCCTGTGAGGTTTGAGGTGCATTTGGGCCACAGAGCTCTGGCAGCGCAACTCTGAACTGGGCCATGGGAGGTGGGAGGGCACCTACTGTCATCAGGAGCAGAAACATCAGCAGTGGGAACAAGTCAAAGCACTGATTCAAATGACCCTGAAACTGGGAAGAGCTTGAATACAGGCTTTGACTTTATTGCTGTCCTTTATTTGGGTGGGTGCTGATTTCTGATGGTCTGAGGCATAATGTTCCCCTCCTTCGCCCTGCTCAGCAGTGACCTCGGGGAGGTGGATCAGAGGGCATACGTTTGAAATCTCTTCAGCAGGGTTGCAGAAATATTCTTGTAAGCACAGTGGTCTAGAGATGTAAGAGAAAAATGATTTATAAGAACAGGTAACAGCTTCTAATTAGATCAAGAGACAGAATTGAAAGAATGGGCCTGCTTTTGGATACATCCTTTGGGCTTCCTCAAACAATTGGGTAGGGGGATTTTGCTGTTCCATTTCTGTTGTTGGCTATTTCGTTTCACTTCCTGAACGGACATCTAAAATTGAAGAAGCATTACTTACTTTATGTGCACTTGTCAATTAAGCAATCGCTTTTTCTTAGATGGAAGTTGTATTAATATATCCCTCCCATTTGCACAGATTTTTAAGAAAAAAAAAAACCAAAATTTTGATTGCATTTTGTTTCATGCAGCTTCAGATCAAGTTTGCTTTATTATTACTTGGAGGCTGCAGGAAAGTTCCCTGGCATATTATTTCCCATTGTAATTTATTCTCATGGCACTTTGAATACTTAATGCTTTTATATGCAGTAAATCATACATCATCATTAAAATTGCCTTTTATCTTCTATTAAGGTTTATATTTGCCAGGAACACTGGAAAGTAACTAAAAAATGAAAAGTAACAAGTCTCTTAAAAAGCAGAGAGTTGTAGTTGACAGGTTAGACTTAAAAGTGGCATTTTTAATGCAACTGTGTTCTGTTCTGGTACAAAGACTACTTAGACTAACACTGCAATCTTTATTTGTTTAATCACTAAATTTCATTAGTGTACTCAGTAGTGCTAAGACCTGAAATAAACTGTTATATATTTTTGCAGCAAATTATTACAACAGCATGGACTTGGAAATGTTTCTGATGTCTTTCTAGTGCTTTACTGCAATGAAATGTAGTGAATAAAAGCAATGAGCAAGATACTTGCTAAAACACTTATGGGAGTCCCCATCAATGCAGTATCAGAAAATCAGAGCAGGAGTCTTATGTGAATTTGTTTTTTGAAAGAAAAGAAAGATAAGAAGTGAGACAGAATTTTGTAGGGGATATACCATAGAAGTCATGTGCAAAACATTTTTACATTGTAATGCCAGTATTTCAATTTTCCTGGAGGAGGTTGTTCTTCAAAATGAAAATCTATTGCCTTCTGGACCAGGAAGATGCTGGCAGTCTCACTGAAAAGATCAACAAAGATACGAGTCGTAAGCATTACTAATGATGTTTCATGCTCTGTGAATATTTGTCCACTAGGAGCTGGTCTAAGGCCCCCATCTCTTTACACTTGAGCTGTTGAAAAGCCATCAGTATGGGAGAACAATTTCCGTTCTGTGCCCTAATCAGTCAGGATTTGAAACAGTGGTTTAGAAATGAAAGAGTCTGTGTTCTCTTACCGGTTTCCTGCACTGTTTAGTTATCCTAAAAAGATATTTTCCACTTGAGCAGAACAGAGAATTAAAAGAAGACATAGCAGAATTTGTGAAGAGTAAGATCGAAAGGAAGACCTGAACATAATTAAATAAATATAAGTGAGAGAATTATTGTGTGTTTCTTCCCTGATTGGAAAAAAACAGTTTGTCCAGAAAGCCAAAGCAAGAAGTGCATTGACATAGCATCCTCACAGTCTTCTTTTCACAGACTTTATCCTCTAAATGGCATAATAACTATTCACCAGGTAATATTGTGTACAGAAACTGGGAATTAGCTAAGTACTTGATTCAGTCTCCACATTGCGCATCACCCTTGTATTCGCACTCGAGGAAGGTTAACAGCAAATGGCCTTTAAAAGCAAATGAAAATGTAAGCATTTTCCTGCAAGCAGGAAAATAGGAGCAAATGGAAATACACAGGTGCCATCCATATTATTGTGATACATACATGCAAAAATGCCCATAGTGCCCCGAAGACTTTGAGCAAGCGATGTGTCAGTGATAGCCCTCCGTAGGAGAGCAACAGGTCTGGATTATTCTAGCGTCACTATCAGCACAGAGCCAAGGACTTGCAAAACTGTGCCTGTAGACTTTAGCTATCCATAGGACTTTTGGGTCATCCTTCTTTATCTTTTGCATTAGATGTGGCTTTTTCAAAACTTATGTCATGATTCACATCATGCACTCTGAAATTATTTCCATTTTGGCCAGCTCGTGTCTACAGAACTGGCCCTAAACCGAGATCTTAAAATAGGGGTGTGCCGCAAGGGAATGTAATAATCATCCACCCACTGGAGCTGTTGAACAACAGGCAGCAAGGTGCAGGCATCTTGTAGGATGAACTTCAGTATTGAAAGCACAACTAAATATAACAATTGTAAAAGATACAATGTTCCTAATAGTCAAATATCACTCTCTTTTTTATTATTCAATTATTGAGCCAATTCATAAAATTCTATTGTTGTCAGTGGGAATGTCAGTTCCTGTGACAACCTGACTGCTTTTTTGGGAGCCTAAATATCTTGCAAGTTTGTTATACTTACATAACAAAGATTCCCATATTCCAGATATGGGACTTTTGTCCAGAGTGCCCAAATGTTACTCTTGAAGCACTTTGTTAAAGCAGTATAGAAAAGAGTTAAGTAAAGGGGAAAAAAAGGAAATATTTTATGATTGTCCTATTAATGATGAGCTTTAATGCATTCGTGTGTTAATATTTTATTATGAGGGAGCTGTAGAAAAACCCTGGAATAAATCAAAAGAATTAGTTTGTTTTCTTCTCTCCTTAGCTATAGAGAGAAAATGTTGGGATTGCAAAGCAAGGCAACTTCTTCAGTGTAGGCTGTCCACAATAGTGTGGCTGTACAGCAAGTACACCTTTATGACAAAAAATTAACAGCAGCTAATAGATGAAAACGCTATTTTGCATTTTGGATTCATAGAATAAGCCCATTTTGCATCAGAATTTCTCAGAGGTAATCTTTTTCCAGGTAACAACCTAAGTATTTGAACTGTGAAAACAGAATTCATTGCAGTAGCAGTAGCATAGAAATGCTTTGTGTTTCAAAGTCTGCTAGCAAAACCTCAGGTCTTTTATCAGCTAATGCTGGCAGGCAGGTGGACTGCTGCTACAGGGGACGTGTGGATTGGGATGGGCTAGTATTGACGATGTTCAGTTACGGGTAGTGTTGGTTAATCCTCCTGTTATCACAGCATAGGTAACTCCAGCTGACTCACCTTTTTCTCAGTGCAGCGGGACGCTTACTCGGGGGAGCAGCTGTACGGCTGCGCAGCAGCAGAGTCCATGAGAGGACTTGTCAGTACAGACAATTGAACAAATTCCCAGTAGTCAGACTGCTCTCACATGAAACTTCTACCCCCTTGATTTGCTGCTGATTTGGAAAACCACTTTATGTCAACATAGGCAAATAGGGGAGATGGCAGATAGCCT
Source organism: Mycteria americana (assembly GCF_035582795.1). Taxonomy (NCBI): domain Eukaryota; kingdom Metazoa; phylum Chordata; class Aves; order Ciconiiformes; family Ciconiidae; genus Mycteria; species Mycteria americana. The sequence goes on from NC_134369.1 coordinate 13,432,223, forward strand.
GTGTCTGTTTGAAACTGTTGGCAGAAACCTGAAAGCATTTTAATGTGGATTTTTAACCTCTCCCTTTCCTGTCAAACAGTACTGTCACCCATGTGGACCTCAAGATATGCATTGAGTCTGGCAGGCTTGTTCACTGTGCCTGCATGCATGTGGTTTGGTACCTGATACAGCTTCTACGATTTCTTTAGCAACAGGCAGCTGGATTGCCTCAGTTCAGAAATGAGTTGTAAACTGTTGCTCCCTGCAACTTTAAAATAAAAACCCAAACAAACCAAGATTTTTTCCAAGCCATGGGCAACCAGGAAGAAACTTCTGGCTTGCCAGATTTCTCACACACCTGACCCTTCAAAGTCAGCATGTCAGATTGCAGAGAAAGGCTTTGCTACTGTTAGTTTTGTTAAACATTAATGCCAGTTTCCTCCCTTTAAGCACACAAAGGGACAGAGGTTTGACAAATGCACTCAGATCGTGTGTCATTTGTTGTTTGACAAGTGAAGCAGGCAGTGCTCAGGAAGCACGAAGGCTACAGCAGGGCACGAGGGACTGGGAGCAGAATTCCTCCGTCTCCGTTCTGCATCTTTCCAGGAGGGAAGAGCTTCTGAGTAAGTCTGGGATCGGTAGTCTGAAGCGATCACAGTTGTGTGCTTGTCAGAGTCATGAGAGGAGGAAACTAAATAAGGCAGAAGTGAAGAGCGTGAAGTGCCATAGCAGTGAACTCTTTAACGTCCTTTCCTAAAACCAGTTTTGCAGTAGATGGGCTTTCTACTCATAGGCAGGAACTCAACACCAACCTTCTGCTTACTAAAGATAGCGATAGGAGTAGCTCTAATTTCCAGAGTTTGCAGCTCTGGTATAGGACAAGGGACTTCAAGGGACTAAACCTCATTTTTACATCCTCTCTCTTCCCCTTGTCCTCCTACCTCTCCTGCTCTCAGACAGAACCTAATTTCTCTGCATGGCTAAATACATGTTTCTTGCCTAGTCTGATGAGATTCCTTCTTTTCCTCTTTAATTCTTAAGGGTGATTTTGAAGTTATGCAGCAGTATTCATACCTATGTACTCTGCCACTGCTCTCTACCTGTCCGTCCCCCCCCCCGATATGCCCCTGGATGACAGTGTGTATGAGGAATGACACCCTTTTTTCTGGCATACTTGGGGTGCATACTTTGGACATACTAAGCTAAATCTGATTTTATTGTACAGAAAGAGTTAGTCCATTAGGGAGAGGCCATACTTATTTATATGTAGGCTGAATACGGCTTACAATGACTGTGCTTTTCTAAATGTTGACCAAGTGCTGAGATGGAAACCCGTCGTGAAATGCAGTGCTGCTAGCACACTTTTGTGTGTTGTGTTGATTTTGATGCTTGGTTTCAGGAGTTTTTTAAATACGTTTTCTAAGAAATTTACTTTCTGGGGTATGAGACAGCTTGAGGTTTTTTTCCACTGAATAAATAGCAGAAGTCTTACGGGTTTGTGCTTTTCAAGAAAAAATCAGTATTGTGGGCCAAACTCTGCGGGACTCTGAGGGATGTAACTTAGGGTCAGAATCTGGACTTCAATTTGTTGCTTCAAATGTACATTAGTTGAGAGCCCATGGGTTACTGCAAGGAGTTTGTTGTTAGTTTTTGTAGTCTTTAGAGAGCAAATATTTTCACAGCTGATGAGCTTATTAACATTGCTAGTTGCCTTTTCTTGCTGCCTTATACACAGATGTTGATATTGCCTCATTTGCTCCATAACATTTTCATTTTCTTGATGCTTTTGCCTGATGCTATCTATGTATCTTCCTGTAAGGACATGAGCTTTACTTTTGGCTCTGTCCTGAAAAGAAAGGATGGGTGATAGAAGAAATGTCTACTTGTTTTAGTTGCTCTACATTAAATAAAACTTGCAGTTCCTTATTATTGGGCAGCATTCCTGCTGCATGTCAGTGGTAGCAAAACATTTTCATCCTCAGGGTTACAATACATGCAAATTCCCACATAAGATATGAAAAGTAAAAATGTATTGGCCAGCTCCTTATAAAACCTAATAGGCCAACAGAAGAGTGTAAAACTAAATCCACAGTTTTATAAGAAGCCAAGGCCTTGTGAGAATGAAATCTTTATAAAAGGATATATAAATCCCCCAGATATTATCCTGGGCTTGAGATCCCACAGCTCTTGTAGGTGTGGTGATGAAATGTGGTCTGGGAGGCGCATTTCAGCTGGGTGAGTAATGTACACGTTTATGTTACCCTTGATCGTGGTGAAGAAAGTGACTGGGAGTGTCTTTCCCTGACCTAACTCTGCTCCTGTTGACAGTTATGGTCAGTAAAAAGCAGAGAGAAGCCAATGTCTGAATCTTTTGGAAAGTTTCCTTTAGATCATGTTTTTGAATATTGGTGTGTGCAGTGTTCAAGCACTGCCTGATCCCACTTTTTTTAATACTCATTGAAACTGAATTAGGGCCAGATGTAGGCTTTAGTCAAGTTAAATTTGGCCTTATCTGGGCTCTTTGGTAAGTAAGTATGATAGCAACAAGCATTGCAAGTCACAGCTTGGCTTTTTTTTTCCTTTTTAATTTTTCTTTTTTTCTTTTTCAGTTTATGTCTGTCTGCCAACAGGTTGGGGAATAAATAGATCAAAGATTTTTTCAAAGCTGTGTTCAACTGAAAAAACCCTCAACAACTCTTGGCTGGCAAAATCTTTCATATGACAGTCAATTGTGGGTATGCCCAACACATTTCCTTATTTTCCTGGCTTGTTTAGCTAAACAAAGTAGAATGAAACATACAGTAACCAGTCAGATATAGTAACCTAATTTAATTTTCAGTGCAAATGTTATTTAGACTGAACTTTGTTTTTCATAAGTGCGCATTTGCACCAGGTCAATGCCTTAAATCTTCCTATAACAACAAGTTTTGCATCAGTTTGCATCTTTAGGAACTTCTCTTTAGTAACTCTTGATTTGTGCTGACATAAGCCAGAAGAAAATCAAACCCTGATTCATAGATATTTAAAGAAAGTGAATGAAAAAGGGCCATCAGTGAAACTGAAAGAAAATTCCCTCTTAGATTCAAGCAAAATATTCAATTTCTTCTTAATCTGTACAAATCTATGCACACTGTAACGTGTACCAACGGTCATGTTTGTCTGTCATAGCTGGAATTTATTTTGCATTCCATAAGGTCAGAGCCACTAAAGAAAATTACGATGATAAGAGAGGCCAGGGTCATAAACCTTCAAATCTTTCCTCCTTCAGAGGCAGGATGCCTCGAAGGATGATACACTTTGCATACTCAATTAACATGTACAGGGTAGACTCTTAATGTGTATTTTATGTTATTTCACCCGTAGTTATGTTCCTTTGCTCCTCTCACCATAGTGTCCATAAAACATAGTATCTGCGAATGTCAGGCGGTGCAGCTGTGGTCTGTTGTATAGGTTTGGATGGGTTGTCTATGATGATATGAGGGATGTCAGCTCACAACTTATAGGTCAGTATAAGTCATGGCAGGCAGTGGCACCTTCTGAAATGCTGTTTGTACCCTCAGTCTGTCCTGATACCAAAACTGTGCTGCAAGTCCCTACTAACTGTTTCTTCTGAACATACGAAGTATTACATACCACTTGGGCATATATTTCTGGTATTTGAGAAAGCAGCAAGTGTCCATGTGTTTCCTTCCCTCTCTCTTGCTTCGGCACCTCCGCGAGTCATATTTCACTTATCAACTGGTTCTTCTCTTTTCTGCTTTTTCAGGTGCTGAAAAAAAATCCTGCATCTAATTTTGTTCTTGCAGTTGTTCACATAAAAGTCATGTGTTGTGATAGATATTACTAGTGCTCCCCTCTACAAAGTCTGTTATGAATGTTGGACTTGTTCTTAAAAAAAAAAAGGTGTAACTTTTGTTAGGAAAACTGTTTTGGCCATCTTCAAAGGTTGCAATGAATGTCAACATATGGGTGAGAGCCAGACAACTGTCGGGATGCAATCACATAACTAAATGACTGAGAAGTTCACAGAGGAAGGTAATACCCTTTATATGGTGGAAAAATAGTCCAAGTTTTAGGCACAGAGATCGCTGGAGATCTAGGCAGGTGGAAATTCACCCTTCTAAGGGACAAAGGAGAGAGGGTAAAACTTATAAAATTAAGCTAAAGATGAAGAACAAGGGCGCATTTCTCTAGTCTTATCATTGTAAGAGTAATACAGTAACAAACAAAAAGCTGTCAGATTGCTTCATCCGTATTATAGAAACATGTACAAAAAGTGCCCTTCAGAGGACAAACAAGCTTTCTTAGCATCATGTGACCTGGAGCGTGCTGATTGTATGCCATTGCTTCAAGGTTTTGCTTACAGAGGAGAAGTTTGCAGAAAGTCGAACTGAGTTGCTGCAGTTGTCTTGACGACAGGATGACATCCAGCTACTGGTCAGAGATGAGACCCTTCAGAGGCCTGAGCACTCTTTAGACAAAGTTTAAAATCAGAATTACTCCTTCTTTTCTCCTGCTTCAGATAGTCCATATTACTTATTAACTTCCTTCACAAGACATGAGCTTCAAGTGCATGGCAGTCAGGCAGAGTTAGGTCAGCTAGGCTGTATTCAGACAGGGCTGATGTTGAGGTTGTTCTGGATTCACAGAGATAATGCAGGAGCTTCTATTCTGCTGGGATTTTAAAATTATTTTATTTATTTTGATTTTATTGTATTGTATTTTAGTTTTATTTTTATTTTAATGTTTATTTTATTTTATTTCCTATGCAGTGCAGTAACTCCAGAAGCAGCACAGACATTTTCAGATCTTTTCGATCACTTTGGTGTTACCCTGTTGTGACATACTATATTTTCTCCAGATGTCTCAGGCCTCAAACTTGTTGGATTGTGAAATTAGTAGTTGAAAGGATGACAGAAATTAAGAATGCCTGTTTCATAGCAGACAGATGGATAATGGCTTTCAGTTTTATAACCTGCTCTTCTAGGATGCTTTCTCACTGTGTTAAACAAACTACAAAACCAGAAAACTGGAAAAAGAAAATCTCTACAGAAGGACCTCACTGGACATTGGCAGCACACTGGGGACCAGAGCTAAGCTGGTGGGTCTGGAAGGAAAATGTGGATACTGGTAGGAGAGGTAAAGAATAGATTTTGTATTTATTCTGAAGGCAACTTCTCTGAGTGGATGAGATTGAGAATGGTTGTTAAAGATGGGATGGAGCCCTGAATTCCCATTCTTTTTCTGTCCCTATTAGATATTTATTCTTAGGTCTATTTGATGAGGTTTTGCATAACCTAGAAGTTGATTTATATGTAAAGCAGGGAAAGCAGACTTGGCTGTATTCTGGATTAGTGTGCAGCCAGGACTCATGACTTTTTGGCTTCCAGTTCAGTTCTTTTCCCTTTGGGTATAGAGTATTTCAGTAAAGTATACAGTGACCTCGTAAGGTTTTCTGACTTGTCAGAGCAGAAAAGGGATGAACCTATTTTACAACAGCTTCTCCAAACCAGAATTCCAGACTTGGAGGTCACCAAACCCAGAATGGCCTCAGATATTTTAAAAACTAAGCATCACAATTTATAAAAATAATTTTTAACCCTTCCCAAGTTGTGTGCATTTAAGTGTAGAAAACTTGCAAAGCTCTGGCAGAATTAGTTCCACAGAGTTTATTGCTTTGAGATTCCAGGGCAGATAAACAAGCATGTTGAAAAATCACCTGTGCTTTGAAAAAGCAAAGCAGAGAGCTTCCATGTGCACCGGGATTTTGAACAGTCATGTTTAGACATGCTGCTAAAGAACAAGTTTCAAGGACTGGCAGTTCTTAAATAGACAAATAAGAGCTTGTGCATTCTGCCTGATTTAAGAAAATGCTATAATTTGCTGTGTCGCCACTCTCTCTCCAATAAAACTCCCAAGATCTTGAGAAAGCAGGTGAGACTTAAACATGCTGAACCGTTTCCAGAACATAATAAAAATAAGTAACAGTGGAGATATAACAAGGGAAATATCTATTGCATAAATTATTATTCAGAGCATGTTATGGGAAAAGAGTAACTGTGAGGGAGGCTTCCATTTTTCAACTTTGAATTGTATTAATTTTTTGAGGAGAAAATGAGAGATGGTCCTATGAAACTGCTACACTGTACTTCAGTGGAAAAGAGAGAATGTCCCTCCCTGGTATTTCAGTTCTATCTTTTGATTTTTTTTTTTTTCCATGTGCAGCCAGCTTCTGATCACTGTGACAGAAGGTACAGCACAGGCTAGTCAATCTTCTGTGCTTCGGGTAGTCATTTGTATCTGAACAGAGTTTCACTGTTTTTCCTGAGTTTCACTGGTGTAAATCAGTAAATCTTTTCCAGAGTTGTTCCTGAGTTTCACTGGTGTAAATCAGACGTTTTGCTTCTAAGCTGTAAAAACTGACTTCAGCTGCAGTCAGCTGAGTTTCTGTGTACTTCTCTTCATGAATCGACTGCAAAGACCCAGAGGTCTGGAGGGGTTTTATACACAGGAATTCACTGCAGCACTCTCATGAATGCGTCCCACAATTGTTATCATTAACTCAGTACTTCTTGGGAGCACAGAAACTAGAGCTTTTAAAAACGGCACACAGAGCTTGATCTTTTTTTTGTTTCACAGTCCTAGTGGCCTATCATTTTGTAACTAGTTCTGAGATGGTCTCAATTTTTATTTAAATGGAAAGTATAAAAATTCCTTGGGGAAAAAAATTCAGAAGTACAAACAGAAAAATAATTGGTGTTTCTATTTTTGTTCTATCTTTAAACATTTTGTGATATTCATCCACTTTGATTTTATTGCTTCATTCTCTCTAAATGCTGGGACTTTTCCATCACTAGCACACGGTCATGAGAGTGAGCCTATTTCAAACAGTCTTATAATGCAAATTCACTTTTAAGTTTGGAAAATATTTTCTGTCTTGTTTTTGTCACAATCCCAAAGTCAACGACAGAGGGAGGAGGTTATCTGGAATGCAGATTTTCAGGGATTTTGAGCCATGGTGAGAGCTCAAAAACCATAAAGGGTCTGGTGGAAGAGAGGGTATTCTGTTGCCACTTACATCACTTTCCTCTCCAAGTGAGAGGCAAGATATGACAAGCTGTACTCCTTGCTTCATTACCAAGTTGAATCAGCTCAAAAACCACCTTACTACTGTGTGTCCAGCACTGAGTGTGAAAAGTTTACCTCCTTTACTCACCATAAGCTCTTATTTAGATTCAAGATAATTAAATATCATCTGTATTTATCTACTTGAATTATGTAGAAAATTACAATACTGTATGCTATGCCAGAGTGCAGAATATATTGTAATAGAAAGGTTTACTGCCAAACAAAATTGGAGTTAAATTCATAGTGCAGGAGGTCCCTTTTGTCTGGTCTTAATGTTCCCATAATTCCTAGTTACAAGGAGTAACAATAACATTGATTTTTAAAGTCCTTTTTTACTCCAGGTACAATTAATACAATGCAAGATTCAATTAATCTTCTTTGATGCCGTATACAAGGCAGTTGTCCAAGCCTAGACGCTCATTTATGTTTGAGAAGAAAATGTAAAAACTCAAAGTATCATCAATACATGGGATCCTCTTGGGCCAGCAGAGCTTAGCAACAAAGCCATTTCATACCACATATTTCAGTGATGGTTGTACCTTTGCCCGTCATGCTAACCACCTAGTAACCCCGTTAGACCAGTCTGACTACCCGCATTTGTTCCCTGAACATTCGCTGTTGCTGCCTTACAGTAATGCCTTGCTGAGTTCTTTGCAGCAATCGCTGTTACTGCCTCTCTGTCCCCACTGGTGAGGATGCAGCTAGGGGTGAGGAAATGAAAGGAAATGGCACAGTGTCACAAGCAAATGATGCTGCCTCATTGCTTCTTTGTCCAGTGGTTTGTTTCGTAACTCATCTCAAAATATAACCAAACCACTAACTGGTAGTGTTTGATAGCTGAAAGTGGACTTCTCATAGCTCTTTAGAGGAAAGCGTAGAGGAAATTATTCCTAGTTCTTGTATAGAGAGGGAATTTTTTGGGAAGTGTCCCTCAACATTGCTTCAATCAAAGTCATTAAGGGTTTTTGGCATTCTTTGAATTACTCTGCTTTTTTGTCCCTGAAGAGACATGACTGGAAGATTGCTGTACTGCAGTAGAGTGTTCAGTTTTTGTTTGTGTAAAAGTATTGATTCGTACCAGCAGCTTTCACAAGCGTGTGTCTGACAGAGGCAGAAGAGTGCTTTTCTGTTTGCTTGCTGGGTGATTTCCTGGTAGCAGTGTCCTTAGGGTGGCGTGAAACTGTACTAGTTACACGGAGCTGTCGGTACTGAACCTTTTCAAAAGTGCTTGTTTTGTCCAGGTCACAGAAGTAATGACACAGAAACGTGGTTCTAATGTGAGCTTCTGTTGGTCTCTATGCATTTTCTCTCGTCTGCCTACAATGTCAAATGAAGTGGAAGTTCAATGGAAATGAATACCGCAGGAAGCCATTACATCTGTTTTCAGTAGTGGTACATCAAAATGTGCACGGTGCACTTGGTTCCAGTTAACAGATGAGCAGGGCGTGCTTCCCTCTCACCTTGCCTTGCTCTGGGAAGGATGGATCCCAGTATTCACACTCATGCTGACTGGCACCAAGTAGGAGCTGCTCCTAACTCAAGGGACCTTTCTGTCCCGCTGAACCACTGTTACAGTCTGACCATACAAGGCTCTGCTTTCAGGTGGACATCGTCCTGCCTCTTGCTCAGTTCAAAAAATGTGCACCCTCATTTTTGTTTCTGCATCCTGAATTATGGGTAGAAGTCAAGTCTGAACCATAATACAATCCATTCTTAGTCTGAATACAGAAATGCAAGTACAGCTTTTTAATGTGGTGAGAAGTTACACTTGCATGGGAGAAAATACCCTTTTGAAAATCCAGGGATCCAATAAGTTATTGTTCTCTGAGTTTCTTATTTCACTTGCCTTTCAACTATTTGGAGGCTTATACTGGTTGAAGATCTGGACATAGATAAGCTCATCTATGCACACAATAAAATCCTCAGGATTTAGGGGTTTTTCAACATTCAGTTATAAAGATAATTTCAATTTTTCATCCTGAAGTGGGAACAAATCCATTTTGTTTCCTCAGTAGCTAAAAAGACTAACAAGATGCCAGAAAGGTGTGGGCTTTACCATTCTTTCCAATGGAATGTTAACAATGGATATCTGAATTAGTGCTTCAAATGACCATTTTTGTACAATCTTTTGCTTGAGAGAGAGGTTCTTTATTTAAAGAAATGAAGATCATCATTAATCCTAAAATATTATTAATTTGTAGTGTCATATGAAATAATTTGAAAGTTGGTAGCTGAGCATTTCCTAGCATTCTGTCTTACAAATTTCCTGAGAATTTTGTAGTTACATCCTCAATTACCTGAAATCAGGGCAGCTTTAGGGTCCGTATTGGAGCCCTGCTGATCTCAGGATCCAGCTGAAGATGGATATTCTAACAATATAGTGAATGAAAATGTGTTTCTTCACATCTTTCTTGAGAAACGTTCTGTATACTCAATTACTGATAAAATTATGGTTTTTTAAAAAAAATTAGTTTTGCTGTTCTTGCAAGGAGAAATTTGCATCGCTTTTGTTTCAGACCTCTTTAAATGTTGGCTAGAGCAACAAGAAGTCTCTAGTCTTGTGTGGCAGGCCAAATCTGCTCAATACACAAACTAACATGCTTACGGTCACAGCTGACTCTGATTTTATTATCATTACTCTGAAACAGGTTAGGTTGTCCTGATGAAATGGCACAATGCTCCTGAGAAAAATCAGGGATAAGCAGAAAGCCTAAATAGAATACTAAGAAAGCAGTATTTTCCTAGCAAAAGGGAGGAGAAAGTCTTGAGGAATAAAAACAGTGCTGTGTGACTTTGCATGATCTCACCAAACATCAGTGTTACTGTGAAATTACGGGATCTCATCAACAGGAGCCTGGAAAGACCCAGTACCTTTTTGTCCACACGTTTCTTCCTCTTTTTTCAGTAAATGGGCTCCCAAGCATGAGCATGTTGAAGTGGGAAATTCCCTGGATCAGAGAGCCAAAAGCTGTCTTATTCTGTAAGTGTTGGTTTAAGCAGGGCAGACAGGATTTGCAAAGCTGAAAGATCGCTGAGCAGCTTCTGCCAACTCATCTTTCCTCAGCCCAGGATGATCTGTGGAGTCACTCCTGACACTTCAGGAGAGCTAAAACAGCGCTGTGGAGTCTGAGCTGCTTAGCTCAGAAGTCAGAGCAGGGCAGAGGGAGTTAGGAGTCCTGTAACTCTTTCAAGACAAGTCACTTAACCACCCTCCAGTCACCTTTAATACCGGCTCTGAAATGCAACTCAATATTGTTACTAGTGTTTATAAAAAGCATGTGGATCTTGGATGCAAACTCCTCAGTAAACACACATTCTTATTATCCACTGCACTCTGACTTCCAAAAGACATATAAAGGCAGCTCTTTGGCCACCATTCTGGCTGCCTCCTGTTGTTGAAAACTATCTCATGAAGCTGTGGGAGTTGTCTGCACTCTGTCTGCCATTCATTTCTCCTCTTTTCTGGAATTAATGTTTGGCAATGGAAGCAGGCAGGAGCTGTGTATCAGCTGGATCAAAAGGCCAGGCTCACTGCTTTTGGTACTGATTTTGTATTGCTCGCTTTCAGAGTCGTCTGCAAGAATTAAATTCTCCCTCTTCTACACACAGCCAAGTGTTAGCACCCATAATTTGCAGGTAGGAAAAGATTGGTGTCCTGTCCAAAATCAGAGACTTTCTGACTTTGGGGTCAGATATTGGGTGAGGGCTCAGGCATTTATGGCACCAAGAACCAGCCCTTCTCCATCACCATAGATTTTTAGTACATGCCCGCTTTGCTAGAGGCCTCACAAAGAGGGCAGGAATTCAGTTTTTGCATCTTGTGCTTTGTGATGAGTAGGGTGCAAATTATCTCAAAGCAACATGGCAAGCGATTCTGTTCTCTTCTTGGTGCAGATGGGATACAGCTCCACTGTTATCCATGGGTGTTCGTTGGTACTAGTGAAAGGAGATGCCTGTTGATACTAGCCTCTATCAGAGAAAATGATACGAATACATACATTGATCCATGGAAACCATATACTTATTTGAGAGCAGGACTGGAGAATTACAGTTTCTGTAAATTAAAAGTTTTTCCTATGTTTGGGTGAGAAAAAAAGAAACTGGAGAGAAGAGACTGAATCAGAATTTAAAAAGTTGTACCTAGAGTTCAAAATCCTACAGAATGTCACTGAGATGATCAGTTTTCTCCTACTGCGGGTAATTCTGCTGATTTCTCAGGGAACAACTCACAGCAGCAAAGCTAAGCACGGTCTAGAGGGCCAGAAACCACCTCTGTCTACTCCCTTCACTGTGCAGCAACGAGTCCCACCAGAAAGGTAGTTTCAGGGTCTGTGACCTGTTTACAAGACACTGTGGGCTCCTTGGCAGGCAATTTGCCTTTGAGACTGCAATTCACTGCTGACTTGCCACTGGTTTGAGAGCTGCTCACCTAAAGGCTGCGTGTTGGAAGAATATACCCTTATCAGATAGGGAATCGGAGCAAATTATTCCAATGTGATCTGTGAAATGCTGATATTCTCAAAGAAATGTCATTGCCCAGAAAGAAGGTGCTGTTCAAGTGAACTTGTTAAGAAATCTAAACTTGATTCCATAATTTTTATTTATGCTGTTTATACATAATATTTTGAAGGTGTATGTAATGATATGCTTTGTAAGGTGCTGCATGTATCACTGTGTATGTAGAAAACGTCAATAAAAACATCTTGCTTTACAATCTTTGTATGGAAGATTGCAAGTTATTTAATTATTCATCTCTGTCCAGTAATACTAGTTTTAAAGTCTGTGGAACTATTGTGCCTTCAAGAGAACATTCTTCTAATGGAAGTAGGTTTCTTGGGGAAGGACCACTTTATTATCCACTGATCAGCTTTTGGACTTTTTTTTTTTCATTCTGTTACTTGCCATGGTCCTCTAGAGAATGTGTGCCTGAAGCAATATGGACAAAGCTTTGTTTCTCTTTCTTGTTGAATTAGTCCTATAGCTTCTATCTGGATTACTTAAATTTACATTATAATGCAATGTAAACCAGATCTTTTTCTTAACTGTGGTATCCCAAGTACTTAATAGCATACACCTCCAGAGGGCCTGTTGCTGTGCAGCCCCAGTCTTGCACAGTGGAAGTGAGTGGGTGTTTTGTAACTGAACTCAGGGGTTTCAAAATCGAGCCTTAAGTGCAGTTACCTTACCAGGGACCTGGGATTTAAAAGAATGGCTCACATCTCTGAGAAGTAAATGTTTTGCAACTTCTGCAGGTTATGCAAATCATGCTTTTCCCCTTTTCTTCCTCTCCTGATGAGTCAACAAACCTTTTCCTGGCAATGGAAACAACTGAAAAGATATTTCTTAGAGTGTAAGGAGATGAAGGACTATGCCTGCAGTGTTTTCTATATAGTGAGTCAAAGGCAGAGAGAGGATTGTCAGCACGTCTTTCACCTCTGTTGTTCCATTACTGGTGTTGTCCAGTCATTTTGTATTTTATTCTTGCTATTGTTGATACAGATTATCATTTAGAATCTAGTAAATAAGTTTTAACATGCTAAAGCATTCCGTATGACCTCTTTGCGCAGTCTGTCCCTACGCCCTAGCTGAATCCTGACAGTGGATTTAGCTAACATGCAGCTTCAAAGGCTGCAGTGGAGGTTGTAGTCTTTATATGTAAAATACACTTCCACCGGGTGATTCCCCTTTCATTGAGAGAAATGTCAGTGCAGCTCTGGAGCAGGCCTGCATGACATACAGGAATTAGGAGAACAGGATCTCAAGTCTAAGCTAAAGGAGTGTTAAGAATAATATAATAGTTTGACTTTATGGTATTAAACTGAAGGGATCAAGATGAAACAGATAGGAATAATGAAGAATCAGGGCACCCCACCAAATCTGAGGCGGCTGATTTAGGTTGCATCTTCAGGCACTGTAAAGGTAGGTAGGCGAAGGTGATTCTAGGTAATTCACTACAAACTCTATGCTGCAACAACCAGCCAAAACCACTCATCACCTGTCACCTGCTTTTGATCTTCTGAGATCTCTTAAGACACCTGTCTGAAGCTGTATAGAACAGCAGGAAATTTAAATTCTAGGATGAAAAGAGTATATTCTGACATGGATCCTTTCTGTCCTGAAATGAGGAAGATTTAAGCAGTTGGTAGTGGAGTATTTGCCATTGTCTTTGGCATGAGATGTCTCTTTTCCTATGGGCACGTTTATTTTTCAAAACTATGAAGAAACAGAAGTCACCAAGCAGTGCAACTTCTGTGCCAGAAAGGCTTGGTTATCATAGGACTCTGAAAAAGATGTAAGTTCCCTTTTGTGATAATTTGATCATTGTCCTTTTCTGACCAGAACTTTCCTCTTTTGTGATACTTCTGAGCTTTGCTTGCAAAGTATCCACTGTAGGAAACCAGGATGAAATCTAATAATTTGGTTTGGGGATGTGTTTGAAGGAGAAGCAAATATCTCCTGTGTCAAAGTAAATTTTTCAGAAATTGCCTCAGTGCTCTGGACTTTCATATTAATGCACAGAACTTGGCAACTGTGCCTGTAGGTATTGGCTGGCTGTTAGGGAGAAAACTGTATAGCAGCAGGGATCTTCTGAAGCTTTTCTCCCTTTGCTATAGTGGAGACATTTGTTCCCATGATTTCTTTTGGTCAAATAGTTCTTCCATTTGCTTTTAAGTGTACAGGATGGTTTATAAAAAACCCAACTTGTTGTCCACAATCTTTGTAGAACAGGAACTTGCATATGCAAGGCATTACTTTTGGATCTTTCCTCTTCTTTCCATACTGTTTGGAATGGAAAGGTTGCTAGGGCAAAATGTCAAAGGAGTCATTATTTCTGCTATGATTTGTATGTATGTATTGTTGCAGAGCAGTAAACCCCCTTTTTTGGACATGATTTTGGCTTAATTTTCCTATTGCTGGCTCATCAGTGATAAGCCAGCTGATTAATGTGTTGTTTGATTTCCTTATGTCTTTTTGTTCTTAAAAGTCTTTGCAACAATGTACAAAACCACAGTGACAATGGCTGATTTTGCAAACCATGGCAAAAATTTGTTCTGAGGGTTTTTTCCAGGGTAACACTGAGGCCTTTCTGTATAGTTTATATTCTTCAGCATATACTGTGGGCATATTAATATGTTTTTTCAGTCTGTAATATTCTTTCGATAAGAAATTACTTCTGTTCTCTTTGATAAGGAGAATTTAATCTGTTGGCCACAACACCAGACCAACGACAAAGCAAGTCTTCCTTTTGCTGTTTTATTTAGTTTACTGTATACATTGGGGATTTGAAATGCTGTGGCTAAAATATTGCAGCGGCTGACCACGGAGGTACTTTGCTTCAGGTGTTATGAATTAAAAGCTGACAGCTTTTTAAATTGGTTTGCTCACTGTAAGCAGTGAGTAAACTGTGCTCCTTGTTAGTCAGTCTTTCCCATTTTTGTTGCAGTGGGAATCTTCTCCCTGACAATCCCCTTTTCCTCCAGAGGGAATCCTTAATCTGGGAGGCCAGGGAGCTATTCTGCTGGAGGTGGTAGACACACTCAAGGCAATGGTTTGCTGTAAGAATCTCAGCTGTCTTTAAACTCAGGAAACTTGGAAAAGCTGAGGGTCAAATAGAGGTGAGAAAACTGGCTTTGGACCTGCTGAATGCTCTGCTCATCAGCTCATCTCTGATATCAGTTAATTGCTGCCACACCCTGCCCCCGACTCTGTGGCTCAATGGTATTTAGTGTCTTAGCGATGCTTTGGGGTAGATTTGCAGCGTGCAGACATCCTCTGCTTTACCTGCAGCCGGAAGAAATTTGGCAAATAACTCTAGTTTCCCCAAGGACTTTATTTTTTATTTCTTTCTGCTTCTAGGTGTCAGTCAGTCTCTCCACCACCTCTTTTGTCCCCGCGAAGAAGCCCAGCCTACCCCCTCAGCGATAGTGAGGACTCTTGCCGCTCTACTCGCCTCACCAAAGTCTCCAACTCCAGACTGCGCCTCAAGGACTGGAGCAGCCGCACGTCTACGCTGCGAAGCACCTCCACAAGCCCATCAGACACTGACTCCCCGAGCCACCCTCTCAAAGCCATCAGTGTGGGCGCTTTGGATAAAAGGCTGTCCGTGTTCAAGGCTGAGGACCAAAAGGAGAGTCCAAAGGAAGCTCAAGATGGGGAAGCAATAGGGAGCCATCCGCTCGCCCGGAGCACTCTGTCCTTGGGCACTGCCACCAACTTGAGAAACCTCTCCCTCAGCCGGGCAAGCGTCCGCTCCCAGGCACTGGACATCAGGCAGAAGATCACAGAATGGGAGTGCCGCCGGGAGCCATCCCCCAGGATGAGTGCGTGTGTGGACAAGAGGGATGCTGGGGAGAGGTCGGGCAGTGAGAGCTGCCCCAGTGTGCTGACCTCTCCCTGCAGCGAGAAGACGTTTGATTTCAAAGGGCTCAGAAGAATGAGCCGAACATTTTCTGAGTGCTCTTACCCGGAAACGGAGGAGGAGGAACTGCTGGACAGGGAATCCTGCCATCGGTTCGAAAAGAGACCAGGCAGGAGTGAGCCTCCTTCTGCCGCTTTCCTCAAGGGCCACGTGAGGAAAGAGTCCTCTGCCGTGCTCAACAGAATACAGAAGATTGAGCAGGCACTGAAAGAGCAGCCCGGCAGAGGCCTCCCCCAGTTACCAAGTAGCTGTTACAGTGTTGACAAAGGGAGGAAAAAGTCTGTGGCTCTGAGTACTGTGGAGGGACTGAGTGAAACCCTAAGTGATAGCAAAGGAGGGAGTGTTATTTTGGGGAGTGAACCAGAAACATCTACCGAGGCTGAGAAAAGCAGTAAGACAAAACAGGGGGTTACTGCAAACTCGGCTGGCCCTAAACTGCTCCTCGAAAGCCCAGCTAACACCGCGGTGAATCCTGTCCCCAAGCCCAAACGCACCTTTGAATATGAAGCAGACAAAAACCATAAAAGTAAACCAAGCAATGGCCTACCTCCATCTCCTACACCTGCTGCTCCTCCTCCCCTCCCGTCTACCCCTGCACCCCCTGTGACCAGAAGACAGAAGAAAGAGTCGCGCTTTCACAGAAAATCCCAGAATAGGTAAAATTCAAGGAAATGTCTTGTGCTCGATCTTCAAATAAATAAATGTGCTGTATTTTTTTAGTAACAATATTTTAAATTTTCCCTCTAATGCAATGCTTTTGACCTGCGAAATGCTAGGAATTGCGTGCAAGACAAGTGTTTTTAACTCTGGACTGCATTGATGGGATGCACTGGTACAATGCCTTTACATGGCTACAGTTTTGGAGTTCTCCAACCTGCATTCCTTGATCCCTGGAAAAGGCTCTAGGTCACGTGTGCTAAAGGTTATGTCGCTCATTTTGGCACATAAGCCCTTACTTGAGATTTTTAAAGGAGCATAATTTCATTATCCTCTTTTAGCAGGACCATAGCTGATCTGTCAGTCCTGTCTGCCTCTTCACTGCAAAACATACCTGCAGAGGGTTTGTGTTTCCAAAGCTTGTTACCACAGCAGTTGTGTCAGTTTTATGCATTGTTGATGATTTTATTTAATTCAGTGCTTAGAAATGTCCTAAGTTACTAGCAATAGCTGTAGAGGGTTAATGCTGAGACAAATATGCTTTAGTGCAGAAAGACCTTTATATCGGTCCTGAGTTAATGATGAGCGGAGTATATGGCTACATATCCTCAGCAGTCTGTGGAGCTTGGCTTGTTTTAATTACATAATTCCCCTTGACTTTTTGGAAATGGTACAACTTATTCTGCTCACCGCTTAGAAAATTGTAGGCGTAGTTGTTGTTAAGCGTTCAAAATACGGCATTTTTAACAAGTTCACCTATCTGTGCATGTGTATGATACACACTCTTGGTATTTAGGGGTGACCTCTGCAAGTAACTGCTAAACAGCATCTCAAATGCACACTATCAATTCAGTATCTGGTGCTTGATGTTGGCTCAATTAATTAAAAGTTTATGTCAGCACAACCTGACCTGAAGTACGCTGAAGCAGGAAAAGGAGAAGAGGAGCCTTCAGATTCTGTTCTTTACTTTCAAGAGACACCTGCTTCTGAAGTGGATCAAACAGCTCTGCTGATGTGTGTTGTTTCTCTGAGAAAGGCGGGGGGGGGGGGGGGGGGGGGGATGTGTTCTAATCAGAGCCAAGCTCTGATTAGCAGTGCTTACCTTTGAGTTCTGGCAATAATCTCAGTTAGAGGAAGTAAATACAGATTTTAACAAGAATTTGTGAAATAAAGCTGACCTCATTTTGTTCAGCACAGCATTTCCAATGTACAGAAGACAAACAATAATTTTTTAATGTTCTGCTATAAATGATAGCCTTTATTGGAAAATTAAGGGGCAAGTGGTAAAATGGTCTGTGTGGTGGGTGGTGCAGAGGAATGCATAACAGGAGATTATTCTTGCACAGAATCACCGTGTGACCTGCGGCTAAGTGATCAAAGTCAGTCTCCAAGTACACACTTACCCTGAATTTGAGACCATACAAGTCATCTGAGAACCACAGTATTTTGTTACAATGAGTTTGTGAGATGAAGTTTTGAAACTTCTTTCAAGAAGAGGTACAATTCGTGCTTGCACCTACTGTTCTGCAGGTTCAGTCCCCTGTCATAGTGGAGTTAGACAACAGCATGGTTCAGCAATGGAGCCTCAGTCCTGGGTGGGGCTAGTAGGTACAACCCCAAAACAAAAGCAATATTTATCAATTTAAGTTGTGATTAGTGGAGTTATAAGTTGTAAGATTTACGGTGTTGTTACGTGTACCTGATGATTCTTGCAAATCAGTTTGACGTTGTACAGGGTGGGTTTCCATTTGCTTGTAACAGCTTTACCCTACTGTAGTTCAGTGATTTCTCTGGATTTACCTCTGAGTAATGATGATCTAAGTAAGTTTAAATCAACGTCCGAACATCGCAGGTTTGCTGGCTGACTACAAGGCTGGGTGGAAATCCTTTATAAAATCTTTATTGTCTTTGCTGCTGTCCTTCCTTTAGTTACAGTAAGGAGAATTCCAACATTTACAAAGAGCTTGAGACCATACGAGTCATCTAAGAATGACAGTATTTTGTTAATATTACTGAAATATCAGTCCCTAAACTGTTCTCTTTTTGAGAACAGACATAATTCTTTATGTCTACAGCTTGTAACTGTGTGTTTCAGATTGAACATACGTGTGGTTTGCATTCACTGGAATGGCATGAGAATGGACAGTGGATATTTATCCTTCTAATATTTTGGTCAAAAACACTGGTTTTCTTTGTGGTGGCTAATTCAACATTATAGTAAAATGGAGGAAGTATCTCATATTTGCCTGCTAGCATACAGCCAGTCTGTATTCAGAGGACCTGGTGCCCATGGTAGCTTCTGCACTTCAGATTGATGTGAGCTGGATGTTCCCTAGCAGTTGGAGATCTTCTGGCACAGAAACGGCACAGGAGAGGAGTGTCACAGGATAGGCTTGGGACAGATGAACCACAGCTGAGTGCTGGTCCACAAAACCATTCCCATGGTCCTATGCAGTGTCACTGCACCATAGCGTTGCCTTGAATTCTATAAGAGCTGGATATTTAACTACTTTAGAAAGTCTCATTTCATACACAGGTGTGTCTTCAGTGCCTAAGCATCTTTTATAACTGCCAGTAGGTATGGAGGAGCAGATGTCTGGATCTGAAACACAAGGCTTGTTTCTGCTACGATCCTGATGTGCATAAGTCGGACCTGGATATTCTTAAGATTAGGGAAAGAACAGAGAGGGGGCTTCTAAGCCTGCCCCAGACCCATAAGTATGCTCCAGCAGACAAATAGGAAATGATCTTGTCAAATGCAGTGTCTGCACGATAGTCACTGTATTGCCTGTAGGGATACTCTTGAGCCAATTAACAGGCTGAAGTATGTCTTGGGAGACTCTGCCACTGCCATATGGATATGCTGTCAACATACGTTTCACTCCAGCTGGGGAAAAGAGGAAAGAGGGTTGATGGCAGGATGATTTACCGTTCATCTAGTTTGGGTATCGATGAGTGAAGTATGGCCATCAGCACAGTCTCTGCAAGCCTTACAGCACTCTGGGATTTACACTCTGACCTGAGCCCATTTTTCACGCCATTTCATCCTCAGTACTAAATCAGTCAAATGAATGCTAGCCCCTGTACAGCTGGCAATGCAAACCGTGCACTTCCCATCTTCAGCGTAGATGTTGCCTCAGAGAAAAGTGCTGGGCAAACTGGAGAACGGGGAGGGCTTGGGCTCCTCTTTACCCAGAGCTGCTCGGTAGCACGGGGACAGGTGTGGGTGAGAGGTGGTGAATCGCCTCTCCTTTGAGTACCCGAGTGGGAGACAAGTTGTATGGGTTCATCTGACCCAGCTGTCCTTCACCTTCCTGCCAGAAAGCCCAAACCTTCAGGCCCTCAGCCATCAGCCTGGGCTGCTCATCTGCCCCAGAGAGCCTTAACTTCCTCCATGCTTTGTCCTTTGCTGCCAGTGCTTGACGCAGGGAAATGGCTGACTTTCACACGAGTCTGCCTTTGGCATTCGTATACTGACCTTTATGTGGGAACATATCTGGAGGTTCAAGACATGTGAGTGTTTTCAAACTAAGAGCTACGTCTCCCAGAGCAACTGGCGGAGGAATGCTTTCCAGAGAAATGTCTTTTTCTTGAGGAGAGACGAGCACACGTTTCTGGGGCTCCTGGCAAAAGCAAAGCAATTTCTAGTCTGAGGACTGTGCTGCTAACTTACTCTGTAACCTTTGAAAAATATCACATACTTTCTTGGTATTTTCTCCCTGTCCGCATAATGGGGATAACTATACTTCCAACCTCATAAAAGTGTCACAGATTGCTATACTAAAGACCGCTCTGAGTACAGGACTTGAGGTCCTTTAAAAGTTAGTCCTTAAAGCATGATGTGTGATTTTTTTGGTTGGTCATTTTATATATATTTCTTAACAAATGATCAGCTAAGTGTTTGAGTAATTTTGCATTCTAGTTACTAATTACTTATTGTTTTAAACTTTAGAAAATCCTTTGAGTTTGAGGATGCATCAAGTCTGCAATCCCTGTACCCTCCCTCCCCAACTGAAAATGGGACTGAGAGCCAGCATAAATTTGGATCCAAGAGCACTTTAGAAGAAAATGCCTATGAAGACATTGTAGGTAAGAACCTGCTGCAGTACATGGGCTCACAGCGGGATGTTGAGCAGTTGTGGTCAGACCGTGTACTGTTGAACACATGTCCTGTGCAAGAAAGTTCAGTGCTGTCAGTAAAGAGAGATTAAATGGAGGGTAAATGGGTTTGATGCATCAGTGCAAACATAACTCTCAGTCTGCACGCAGGAGGTCTTGATTCCTTCAGACTTCATCAGGTGGTATTGGAAACAGACTGTTTGGTCAGCTTTTTGCCATGCTTTTCAAGAACCAAATCATTCTTTTTATCAATGCTTTGGCTTGAAGCCTTGAGTGGTGTAAGAATGTCAAGAACTGAACTTGAGATAGCCTTTACAGAACTATCCAATAGCAAGATTAACCTCACAGGCCTTGTGTGGTCAGCCTGAGCTTTTCAGGACACCTGTGTGGACTGCCCCAAAGCAGTTGTTTGTAGCACCATTCCTGGTCTCCCCTAAGTCCCAGTTGCTGGTTAAAGAAAAATTAATTTCCTTTAGCTATACAACCATCAGGAATGTGCAACAAAAATACTGTTTAGATTAAGCTTCACAAGAAAAACATGTTTCTTTTGGTCTTAGAAGGAAATGTGTATGGCCTATGCATACATTCTTTTAACATCAAAAAAGTTGTTATAATTACTGAAAATTGGGCAGCCCTTCAGAGCACAGATTTTCCACACCAGTGATGAATATCTGCATTGTTTTTAACTCTTTCAGTGTTGTATTATTACAACAGATACAAAGGGTACTTCATTTGACTTTGGACAATGAATCTTTATCTACTGAAAACTGGAGGGCTACCAAGATAGTCAGGGGCCCTAGTGCACTTGTCCTCTGAAGAGACACTGACAAGCTGGGCTTGTTTAGTCTAGTAAAAAGGAGGACCAGAGGCACTCTTATACTGCTTACAAATGTTTGAAGGGCAAACAAAAATGATAGAACAAAACTATTCTTGGTCATATCAGTTGATACAGCAAGGAAAAGTGGCCACAAACTGCAGCTTGGGGCTCTTTGTCCTTATACCCAAATTCTGTCTCTGGCTTGTCAGCCTCAGTGAAAACAGGAATTTGCTCTTTCCATTTGCAGCTGTACACTCCCTCTATGCCATTCAAACAAATGCTTTCAGAACACAAAAAAATGCTGCTGTTCAGTGTCTGTTAATAAAAATGAGAGCTTACATAGATACTAAAAAGTTTTTTTCTGTGGAGAGCGTCCTTATATGATCATCAACCTTCTTCATGAACTGTCAGACCACCGTGCAATTCACACTTGAAAATATATTGTGCATTAATTACAGCGCTCATCTTTGCTCAGGACCTGTCAATGTGCTGCCAGATGTTAGGTGGTAATGCTTCTTTTCTTTGCTTTGGTTTGTTAAATATCAAAATAAAATGTGCAGGACTGGTAAGAAGCTTTCTTCAAATGAGAAGAAATCTTGGGTTCAGTAAAACATAATAGGCTCTTCCAACTCAAGGGAACTATAAACCAGCTCCCTGCAGATTATAATCTGGGCATTTTGGCAGGGCAGTGGGAAGAGAATGCAAAATTTCAGATCTGTGGACAAACACAGAACTTCATTGTTTTGTACTGCTTTTTAACAACCTGTTTCCAAAGCACTTCATTCAATACAGGCAGTGTGGGGGGAATACCAAATCAATATAATTGTTATAAACTGTCAAGCATGATTAAAGACAAGCCAAAGTAGTTTGATCTCTGGCTTTAAAGAAACTATCGTAGTTTTGTGTATCACATCTGCATAATTTATACAGGAGTGCTAGACCCCAGTCTCTAAGTAGCACTTTTGTACTCATGCAAACCAGGTGTCTGTAAGAGTGAGTTTACTTTATAGATTTACATCTGCTTCACAGCTATAAAGGATTCTGTCACTGCTGCTTTGGGTTTTCTTTGCCAACAATTGCCCTAGAGCTGGTGGTGGGTTTTTTGTCTATACCTGGTTGAATCTCCTGCCTCCCTAAAAGCTTGTAGATAGTTAAAACATTGTCACTGTAGTAATAAACTTAATAAAGTGTTGTCCCCCCCGAATTAAAACTTAATAAAGTGTGTCATGTCCCCCCCCACCGAATCAAAACTTTTAATGCAAGTGTTAAAACACAAGAAAAAAAGGCTGTTAATCTTGAGCAATGCTCTAAGCACTCTGCTGTGCGACGGAATCATAAAAAAAAATCAGGTTGGAAGGGATTCTGGAGTCAGCTGGTCCAACCTCTGCTCAAAGCAGGGCTAGTTTCAAAGCTAGATCATGTTGCTCAGGGCTACATCTGGCTGAGTTTTCAAAATATCTTAGGAGGGTGGGTGGTTCCACTGCCTTTCTGTGCAGCCTGCTCCACTGCTTAACCTCCACTGTGAAGAATTTTTTCTTGATATCGCTGTGAAGAAATTTTTCTTTCTGTCCAGTCAGAATTCTCCTTGTTGCTATTTGTGACCGTTGTCGTTCATCCTTTCACTGTGCACCTCCAGGAAGCATCTGGCTCTGCCTTTTCCATAACCCTTTCTAGGTAGTGGAAGACAGCAGTTGGGTTCCTCCCCAGACTTCTCTAGGCTAAACAGTCCCAGTTCTCTCAGCCTTATCTCATTTGTGTTGTACGCTCTAGCCCCCAGCCATCTTGGTAGCCTTGCTCTAGACTATCTCAAGTCTGTTGAAGTCTCTCTGGTACTGCGAATACTCCAGATGTGGCCTTGCAAGGGCCAAATAGAGGGGAATTACCACTTCCCATGACTTGCTGGCCACACTCTTGCTAATGCAGGCCAAGGTGTGGTTGGCCTTCCTTGCCCCGGCATGTACTGTCGCAGGGTTATTCCGACACATGCGTGGGACTGTATTTGTCTTTCCTAAACTTCCCGAAGTTCCTGTCAAGCCATTCCTTCAGTTTGCTGAGGTCCTCTGGGACAGAAGCCCAGCTGTCCTGTCTGTCACCACATCCCCCAGCCTGATGCCCTTCAGCAGGATGTCTCTCCCTCATTGGAAAGCAGAGGAGAGCTGTGGATAAGTTGTGAATTATCTATCAGAGGGTATCTTCTAAAAAGCATATTTAATGTTACATATCTACAAGATACTGTGTAGGGTACTGAGTGCTCTCACTCAGACTAGCGCAATGATCAAAATACAGCTTCTAAGCACTTAAGTGCTAGGACTAGTGTAATTGTTATTTTGGTTACTACATGACCTCCTCATGTGATGCATATGCACACTAAACCTTCGTCTTTCTCCTGGTGCCCTTACACTGTTTCCTTCTTTAATGACCAGGACAATGATGAACTGTTATGGCTAGTTTCTGTTATTTTGAGAGCTGACTTAAAAAAAAACCACGTTTTTAAGGTACATTAAAACAAAAAATGATTGCGCTTTGAAATCCAGTGACATCATGAACCAGATGCTTTGTTTAATTTTGTAATATTTTTGTACACTTTAATAGATGAAATATCTGCACGTTAAGTTCAAGACAGGTATTGGATTGGAACATAATGATCCATTCTGCATTAATCAAGAAGCAGTTGTATAAAGGGGTACACATTCCTCATATTAATTAGAGCTGTATTCCATGTGCAAGGAACCATGTGGACTTCATTCATCTTCTGTACTAGCACTCACAGGAATGTGGCAGCCATAGTAATCTTAACATTGTTTTGCTTCTTGTGGTTTTGAATGAGTCTTTAATCAGACCAAAATTGATGTGGCTTTATGAATCCAGTTGGGGAAACCATGCTTGGCTTTGTGCGAATTCAAGAAACTATCATAGTATTAAGAGATGTCTGAGACAGTTGCTTCTACTGTGTTTGTGGACAACAGTATTTCCTGTCATATGTACCATACGGTTTCAGTTTTCCAGTCTGTTCCCCTAAATGCAGTTGACATATTTGAATATTGTTATTTAAGGTCTGGTGTCTCTGAGGCATTTTTCACCTGACATCTAGAAGAAAGCACTTGTTATCATCACCAAAAAGAGTTGAATGAGTAAAGTGAAGGCAAGGTTAAGGGCATAATATTAAGTTTAACTTGAGAAAATCTAGTAAAACCATGTAAATTATAGTTTGTGTTTGTAAGAGAAATTGCACTCGCAATTCAAAAATTAAATAAAGTGGAAGAAATCTTTGACAAGGCAAGCCTTTGTACTCTGTTTGTAACTCCTCAGAGTGCTGGACACAGTAGAACAGGTGGAGATTTACTCTAAGAGGATACTACATAGATGTGTAGTAGACCCATTGCTCAGCTGGGCTGTGCATGTTGCGTTGTAGATTGAGAATGTTTACTTTAATGTTGCACAAATCCATTTGCCCTGTCCAAGCAAGAGCCATTTGCTCTTATAGCTGCCTGGCCAACATTTAAAACATTTTTTTCCCCAAGAAGAATGAAAGTGATTAAAATGCTTTTCCTCCCTGAAGATCTGTGACTAACAGGGTTTCTTGCTTCTCTGCTGTTTTTGAAGTCATAGGTGGACTATTCGGCACATAGCCCAGGTGTATGAGTACCAGATTATTCGTCTTCTAACGGGTGTAGTCTCTTACTGGTGCAATAAATTTGTATAAGAATGGGTTTATTTCAGCCACATATATTACTGCAGAGAGGTCTCACCCCAGTAAGTTCCCATCCTGTCTGAGTGGCTCACATGCAAGACTGGTACCTGCTCACTAAATTGCAATGGTCCAAAGCATTCTTAGAACTCTGTTAACTAACATGAAAGACAATGCTAATGAATTAACTTATTTTAGAGTCCCCAGCTGGGATTAGGCTGTACTTTTCTTTAGGACTAGACTAGCTTGACTTTGTGGCTGGAGCTCTTTTGAGTGGTCACCATGCTGGGTTGCAGTGGACAAACCCATGCTCTGTCCAGCTTGGCCACATGCATTGGCATGTGCCCAGCAGTTTGTTGTGATATTAGCCCTTCCTCTGCGTTGGTTGACAGGCTTCCTGCTTGGCCTTTTCCCAGTGCATAGATCTGCCACAATTGCTCCAGGGCTGAAATTGATCTTTCAGTTTATTCCTCTCCATCAGATTCCTGTGGGGAGGAACATAAGTGTCTGCTACTGCCCTGGGGAAGTTTTGGTGTTTCACTGGCAGCAGAGTCCCTAGGAACACAAAGTCTGGGGACACCAGCATATGCCAGTTACGTATAGCCAGGCCTGGTCTATGCCAGAAGTTAGGTGGCATGCCAAAGGCGTGATAGGTATCAGTGCCAAAACTTGTTAGACCTGCTTGGTGGCAGGTCCCAGTGCTGTGTAGATCAGTAGGCCACGCATCTCTCCTTTAACCTTGCGGCTGATGTAGTCAGCAGCATGGGGCTCCTTTGTTCATTAAATGCAGGTATTTTTTCAACTGACATTTTAGGATATACTGTGGAAGATGGAGTCCATCAAATACCCACTGGCTGAGGAAATGCTCTTCTCAAGGAGACTCCAGCAGCTGGAATGTGAACCTGAGCAGATGGATTAGCTGTTACAGAGGGACAGATAACCTGGGCAAGAGAAGGATAGTCAAAAGTGTATGGTTCAGGCAACTGGCACAAATTCCTGTGAAAAAATCTTTCCTCCAGGCAATGCCACAGTTATTATGCAAAGTTAAATCTGAAATGTTTTTGTTTTAAAGCTGGGATTCAGCAGTTGAGTTCTGGTTCTAAAAGAGCACAGGCCTTGGGATCTGGGGTTTTGGTATTGTCCATGGTGGTAGAGGCCAGCTTGAAAGCTTGCCTTGGAACTCAGTTCTGTCTTCTCCTCATTTATCCCTATCTCCACATCACAGTTTCTCTGTGGTCCATTGAGGACACTAGAGTCAGTCACACATATTTGATGGGGTTACAGACTTCTTCCCAGCTCAGAAATAAATGCTCAGAGGCAGAACTTGGGTTCAGGCCCATCTCTGGTTGTATTTATGTTTGTTGAGAAGTAATTGATGGAGCCAGTCAGAATGCTCTTCTGGAGTCTGTGAAGCTCTGTCAGCAGAGTCAGATTGTTTCAGATTGTCTTTAAATAAAAGGTGATAGTTAAGAAGTTGAGAAGCAGTTGCTGACAGCTACTGTGTCTGCTTTGACAGCTAGAGCTGAAGCAATCTAGAAAGTAAAGCAATGCCCCAGAAACATTGCTGTGGGGTCTCTAAAACCAGGATGAATTTCTGAATGGGAACTTGCTGGTGGGCTCCTGTTGGGAGCGTCCTGCAATCCATGGTCCCAGGGGCAGCTGCCCCTCCTGGGGAGGCTTTGTTATGCACCTTTCTGCTCTCTGGACCTGTTCAGTGTCACATTTAGGAGATTTTGAGCCCTTTCAATACCTGGATACTTCTCTTGACAACTATTTTTTTGCACCTTAAGAGGAGTTAGACTAGTGATAGCAACTTAATCACTGTGCTTCTGGAGGTATATAAGTGAACCTTGTTACAATTGACACCCAAGGTGACTGAAAAGTGAAACAGTGTAGTTCTACACAGTTGTTTAGCTGTTTTCCTCTGTCAGGTTGAGTATCTCACTGCAGTTTGGGGAGAATCAGCTTCTTGTTTACTTCTGCACTGTAACAGGGCAACTAGCTCTGGGTTTGCATGGGCCTTCTTCACAGTCAGAGGGTTGAGTGAAACATAAATCGTTATAAAGCCCTAAACCAGTCAGATTGGTACCAGGCCTAGAAAAGTTATTTCTTTTTATTTTTGGAGTAAAATCATATCCACATAGGTCTTGTATACAGGTTTCCGGTAATCACTCAGGGAGCAAAATGTCCTTCCTTTGGTGTAGCCATCTCACCTTGAAATTAGTGAGGGCCAGGTTGTTGTTGTACTTGGGCAAGTACAGTCTTTTCCAGAGAGATGAGAACAGATGAATCTGGGTCTCTCAGCTATTTCCCAATACATCAGAACTCATAAGAGAGGAGATGGAGCAATATGTCTCAAACCAGCATTACTAAGTGGAGCGTCAGGGCAGCCTATCCCGGGTGGGTGCCTGAGCAGTTAAAATAGGCAGGTGTGGACCTACAGGCAAGATCCTGAGTGTGCAAGGAATGTCGGTGGCTTAACCTTCCCCGTGGAGTCCAGAACAGCATGTCACTCCCTTTATCTCTTCTGGTAAGGGACCTCGTCTCTCCTAAACCAATTAGTTGTTTTGAATTCTGATGTAAACTGGACATAGTGCGTGTCATGTAACAAATGGGATGATTTAGCTATTTTACTGAATCCTCCACGGTGTGTGCCAAGAGCTGCAGAAATGATGACTGAGGTCCAGTTGGAAGATGTTCCAGCTTGACATTGCTTTCAAATTAGAACATTTGCAAAGTTCTTCCAGTAAATGTGGAAAAAGGTTAGAAAGACAGCGAGCTGATCTTTCCAGTAAAATCCCATCATCACATGCCACATTATCACCTGTTGTACTTTCATATCACATTATTGTCTGCCGTATTATCATCTCACATCAAAAGGGTTGTACAAATCTGCGAGAAACTGGAATTGCTGGGCTGCTGTGAAGCTGAAGCAAACTTGGAGAGATTGCACCTCTGCCAGCAGTGCTGTGCTAGTTGCTTATCTGAAAACATTTTGGGTGTTTGGTCAGACCCTTACCAGGAGGTCTCTGGATAGTTGTTAGTCAAAGACAGAGCTAGGATTGATACAAAATGATGGTGCAGGCAGTGATCAGGGAAACATATGTTCCTGTCTTCTTCCACGCCCCCAGTCTGCCTCTCACAATCTAAAAAGCATGTGAGTTTTTGGAAAGTGTAATAGTGGCAATTTTAATAATAGACAGTGTAGGGTAATGGCAGCCAGAGCACATTAAATCAAACAGTATCCATATGGGCTTGTCAAAGAAAGGCCAAATACTCCAGCTGTCTGATCCTATTGGTGATCAGCCTGCTGCTTTGTTGCTACATTGGGATACATAGATTTCAGTTATTTTTAATAATCATGTCATGCTTTATTTAGATCCCCATTTTTCTCTGTGGAGTGTGTCTCACAGCTATACCATCCACTACAGCTTCTTCTGACAGTCTCTATCGGCTTTATCGCCTGGTTTTCTAGTCAATGCTGCAGGTTAGTAAAACAGAGAGTAAAATGACCATGAGACTGCTCTCCCAAATCCTAGTTTAAATTCACAGAGACTGTGTTGAAGTCAGCAGGGTTAAACCTCTGTGAAGTGCAAGCAGTTTAGGAGTTTAGGCATGCTGATGCTGTACTGCGCTAACAGTTGCTCATCAGATGTTTTCATGCACATGATTTTGGACTGAATGTTAAATGGATGATTTTGGGGCGTGAAATTTCTTATTCATTTATCAGCCATGCTTATTCTTCTCCATCTAGTGCTTCATTATGATTACAAATCTAAGCTCTTGCAGTCCCTGCAGAGATGGCAGGGAGCTGAAAGTATCTGCAGTGTTTCTTCTGCTTATTGCAAGGCAAAGCAAAACTGGAAAAGTTTAGAAAGCACAGGCTGTTGCCTACAAACTCCATGGACCAGGACTCAAAAGGCCGATCGCATTTTCGACTTGTCACTCTGTATGTTGCAGATGCTCTACTATTTTTCTGAGAACATGTACTGAGCTGATACACTGAGTGGTAGGATTATAAGGAAGTAAGTCTGTAACTTAGCACTGTTCAGCAATAGCTTGTCAAAGCAGCTATAATTTGTTTTAGCTGTAATTTGATATTGAAATAGTTCCTCTTTCTACAGATTCCTGGGGTAAATTCCTCAGCTGAGATGCACAGTTGCAGCTTCTCTGATGTTGAAAGAGCTCATCTATGCACTAAAGATCTAAACTCAGATACTTTATGAGAGTGTGGAGATTTTGTGGTTTTCATCTGTTTGATCTGAACATGCTCATAAACATCCCAGTGGCTGAGTTTTCCTCCAGCACTGGCGGTGTGAATCTGGGTTTGTGTAATTTTATGAATAACATGAGTAATTCATATGCAGAACACACCTGGATTCTCACCATTGAGCAGTTCTTTGGACTTAAGTGCCCAGAGATGCTGGGGAGCTGCAAGTCTGCACAGCGCGTGAATTCCGTGCTGTTCCCTCATGCAGTGCTTGCACTCAGAGGCTCATTCCCATTGCTTCCTCTTCAATGGCAGCAAAAGCAGAATTCCCCAACCACCCTTCTCGGCTTGCTTCTTCCTTGCCCAGCTGTATTTTATCTTAATCTTCTGCAAGGGCTTGTGTGCACCAAATGTGCGTGAGGTGGATGAATTGGGCTATATCTACAACGGAACAGAGGTCATGGGCAGAGGGCAAAAAAGGTAGTTTAAGAATTTGTAGGTGCCATCAGGAGGATTATGTGTGGAAAGGAGTTGATGTTGCACCTTGTGTATGTTGTTACAGAAACACTGCAAAAAGTTCAGGGGATAGGTGCCACAAGTGTCAGAAGTTCTTACAGACTGCTTACTTGGAAGTTCTTACAGACTGCTTACTTGGGTACTTCTACTTGTCTGTTATTCAGTCCTCATTGTGCTTATCCAGGCCTCTTCTCCTGCCCATTTATTGCCACTATTTCCAGCTCCTTGCCTCTGGAGGTACATGCTGCTTTTTCCCAAGTCTCTCCTGGGATGGCAGCTGAAGCTTTCATCTCCCAGTACATTATAATGTAAAATACATTAATTGCTCTATATTTTGTGCACATGCTGTAGTATGCAGGAAATACACACTTTGCCATTTGTGAGGTGCTAAGTCTGCCTAACTCAGCCGTACAGCTCAGGGGCCTGGGCTTTCTATGTAGCCAGCAAAGAAGGCGGTAGGCTCTTAGCTTGGGCATTCAGCATCACCCTCTGGAGACTGTATCTCCTCTGTGAGCATTGGCTCCTAATTTAGGCACCGAAGTTAACACAAGTTGATGAGCCCTTTCCCTTACTGTATACCTGCTGTTCGATTCTTCTCGCTTCCTGGCAGTGCAAAAGGCAGGAGTTATAATCAGCACCCAGTGAATCACTTCATTCCTCTGATAATTATTTCTCCCATCTAGAAAGAAATGATGCATTTCCCTGCTTTCTGCCATTTATAGAGAAGTGTCTGCCTGCATTTTTTTTTTTTTCCCCTCAGCCTTACTTTTCACTCCTTTCTCAGTGTGAGACAGGCTTGCTGAGTCTGCCTCTGCTTCCCATTTGCCACGTGTGAGAGGCTGAGCAGAGGAACATTGTGTGCTGCCTCAGGACTCAGTGGGGCTGACTTGCAGAGCATCATGGAGTGAGGAATTGCAACTGCTGGAGGAAACTCATCGATGCTTAAGCTTAAGGCACTGCATTCCTCAGGACTTTTTTCTAAAGATCACTGGTTATTTTATCTTTTTTTTTTTTCTTTCTTTCCCCTGTGGACCAATCATTAAATTGCCTGTGAGATCTTCTGAAGATAAATGTCGTGTAGATAAATGTCCCGTGTTAACTCAGCAGTTCGGTACGTAGAATTCAAGAGA
Source organism: Mycteria americana (assembly GCF_035582795.1). Lineage (NCBI taxonomy): Eukaryota > Metazoa > Chordata > Aves > Ciconiiformes > Ciconiidae > Mycteria > Mycteria americana. The sequence continues at coordinate 13,462,886 of NC_134369.1, forward strand.
TGGGGAAACTTGGAAAAAAATGCTTATAAAGGGAACTCATCTAGAAGCAGGGGTGGTGATTAGAGACAGTCTTTGCCAAAGGCTTGCTATTTCATGTGACCATATGCATTCTGGGGGTCTGATTCAGCTTCCTTTGAAGTCAGTGATAGTCTGCTGTTGTCTTGTGTAGCAGTTGGATCAGGCTCATTAAGAGAAGCCTGGCCTCTATACTGCATAATGTTTCTCCTTTTGGCTTCCAATAGAGACAGCCATATGGAAGGAGCAAGGATGTTTCCTTGCTCTTTCATTGTAAATGTGTTTTCCTTTTGCAGCAAATCCAAATGAATGCAAAAGCACTGCAGCTTGCAGATTGTGAACATTCCTTGCCGGGGTCTTGAGACTAGAGAAGCGATGGTGTTCAGAAAAAGTGCAGAGATCAAAGCTACAAACCTGAGCCAGCCCAGCTATATGGAAGCTTTCCTCATTTTTGTGCTGCAGCAACAGTAGCAGCCGCCACTGCAGCCCTTCCCCAGAGCCTCCCTCCAGTGTGGGATCTACATGTGGTGGTGGCCATCGGTTCCCAGGTCTTTCTCCCATGGAAGGGAGTCACAGTGCAGAGTGATAGGGTTAAATGCTGCTCTAAGGCAGTTTGGGGTACCCTCACACATCTTTTTAGCTTGCTTGCCATCTTGAGTTTCTTGTCACTTGTCCTTCCTACTCTTGGCACCCAGAAAGCAGTCTGTCTGGGCTGCCTCGTGCTCTTTTGGCATATCTGGTCTTTTGGTCTCATCCGCCAGGGAGAGCGTAGGTACTAAAATATGGTGGTTGTCTAAGGTTTGAAAATTACTGAAGACCTAGACAAATAAATTATCTCTTTTAGTTCACTGGCTGAACCAAATACTGGGCTCAAATGCCAAATCAGGAAAACTGGGTTGTTTCAGGTGGCTCAGACTATTGCATTATCAGAGATTTGGTGGGGAAGTTTATTCTTTAAAAAAAAAAAAGAATAGGTGAGGCATATTTGGTCTCAAGGCATCATTTCAAAATGGAAAAAAAAAAAACCTGAAATAATTTGATTTTTAAGCAAATGAGAAAAATAAAAGAAACAAGTGTTCTTGAACAGCAAGCCAGTCATCTGAAGAAACTCTCACAGCTCTACGGAAAGGGTTAAAATCCCTGTGGTGTCTCCACTGACCTCCACATTACACTGAAGAGGAATTTGGCCTGAGCTTTCTTTTGGTAGAGAATCTGAGTCAGAAAAGCAGCCTCTGCTCATGGTTCCTTGCTCCTCCCTCTCCTCTCATCCAAGACTTCTCTGGGCCTGTTTCTATACTTAATATTTTAGGTCAACATTAGCAATGTTGAGTTTAACTGGGTTCAAGCAATTCTGTTTTACATTGTGTCTTGGAAAGAGAATCACCCGAAAACTGTTAAATGCTTTACATTTTAAAAAAGGTTTCTTTTCAACTGTTGGGCTTGTTTTTTCTCAAGAGTTTGGATACTATGCAGACTAATGTAATAACATTTGTTTTCACAAGGAAGCATATATTTAAGCACTGTCTAATGTAGCTGGGTATTTTGAAATCTGTTAATCCATTCTAAAATGCTTGCTTGACCTATACTTGCCTTGGGCTTACAAGAAATTTTATTATGCTAGTACAGTCCAATTAGCTGTGACTAAGCAACAGCATTTTGCGAAGCTGACCATTTATTGTTGTTATGATTATCATATCTAGAGCTCTAGAGTTTACAAGGAACAGAATTAGTGTGCAGTATCTATTTATTTTTCTTCTTGCAGAAGGAATCAATCAATTCCATAGTCCTCCCAGAACATCTGTAGCTTTAAATTTTTGTAGGAGTATTTGTTGCTTAAGATTTATCCTGTTCATTGCATTAATCAGAAGGTCTCTCTTCTAAGTACCCCACGCACCTGAAGGTGTTCTTTCCATGTGGTGTGCGGATTGACTATGATGATAGTGCAGCCTCTAGAATCAGATTCCCTCTGGATGAAATAATAAGCTGCGATTGCCAATTCAAACATTCTTCAAGAGCAGCAGTTATTCAGGCTTCTAATTAAAACAAAGCTAAAACATTCACTCTTGTGCTTGTATTTGACTAGAAATCTTAGTATGATGCACTACCAAAGCAAAACTGTATTTTTACTTGTATTGTGAATATGTGAACTTGCTAAGCAAAAGCTCTTATTGCTATAACTGATGAATCAAGCAGTCTCACACTTCCAGGCTTAACAATAAAGTAGAAAGCACAAACTATTTTTGTTTTCTTTTGTACGATGAGAAAATGTAATATTTGGTCTAGAACAAAAAAACTGGTAGTCAAACGAACCGGGTATTAATCCAGGCCTTGCTCTCATTGAAAATACCTATGCCTCAACTGTCATCTCTGTAAAAGCAGTGACTATTTTCTGTAACAGTGTGAATAATAAACCATGCTATAGCTTTCAGTTTTCAATTCTTAATTGTTACAGTATGTAGTAAAATCTGAATTTCTTGTATTTTAATAGCTTGTATTGCAATATATATTGTACTGAACTCATGAGGTTTGGAGTCATCTTTAGGTATAAAACCAAAAGCAAGTTGGTTCAAAAACTTTGAACTTCCTGCATATTTCAAGTTTTGTCAAAGTCAAGTCTTGAATTTGAGTAGATCACTTTTTTGGGGATGATTTTCTGTTTAAGATGGTTGAAAAACTGGAAGGACTCTGTGTTTGAAAAACCTGAAGTTCTAAACCAGTTGCTGATTATGAAGTGTTTGAAGAAATGGATACAAAATGTTCATTTTACTGATGGCACTCATTCATCTTCATGCTGCTTAGTTCAGTGAGAGGCTTACTGAGTTCAGAAGTTTTGAGAAGACAGTGGGTTATTCCACTGGTCCTTAGGCTGCTGAAGGGTGCTGGATCTCACTTAAATCTGAACTATAAATTTTGGTTCTGGCTTTCAAATGCTAAAAATTCAAAGATTGAAGTCTGCTTTTTGGTGTATCATTTATGTCATATTTAGTGATTAACTGTTCAAGCCTTTATATATTAGTGGCAGGATGAGTTTCTGTCTGGGAGATATTAATTTTACATAAATTGAAACGAATAGCTGCTTAATTAGAAGGCATGATGCGTTTTAAAGAACACTTTGAGGATGCAGTATGGTCGGGGCAGAAATTCTTCCCTTGTCTTCTACATTTTCCAATCTTCTCTCTTGGCACTGCTAAGCTGAAGTGTTTATTCTTTCTTTGCCTTCTCTCAGAGGAAGAGAAAAGTGAAGGTAGCATCAAATAAAAGTTGTCTTATTGTGTGTAAGGGTGGTATGTTGAGAAAAGTTATTTATTGCTATTCATTTCGCCCTGTGAGTGGCTGCTATAGATTTATAAAATCTACTGATACACTTTAAAGTAGTTATGTGCCTTAGCTTTTATATATCAATAAATTTTCCACAGCTGTGGATGCTCAGAAGCACGTCTTGTGAAATCTTTGCATTTTATTAAAAAAAAAAAAAGCCATAAAAAAAACCCCCAAAGAAACTTATCGACCTCATAGCCAAGTTCTTTTCCAAATACTTCCAGCTGCAGCTAGAGGGATGAGTCATGCTGAAAGCCGAGGAGCTTTTCTAAAAGCCTTTCACTTGGTTCACATGATTTTTATCTTTTTTTAACTTTACATTCCTGTCTGTTTTTCTTTTCTTAAAAAAAAAAACCAAAACCCAAACCAAAAACGTGAAGGCGAGTCACCCAAGGAAAATCCATATGAGGATGTGGAGCTGAAAGGCCGTCACGCGGGCCGAAAATCCCATCAGCTCTCCGAGAATTCCCTAGATTCTTTGCACAGGATGTGGACACCGCAGGACAGGAAATACACATCACCTCCCCAGGTAACAGTGTGACGGCGCCGGTCTTTCTGTGCTCAAAGCTTATTTAAAACTTTTGCAAGAAAATCAATCATGGCATAGGAGGAAGAGCAGCCATACTGAATGACAGAGGGTGTCTGGAAAAAGAGTGCGATCAAATGCATAAATCATTGCTGGAAATGCTCTCGTCAGCTGTAGCTCAGCTTCTCAGCGCTGCACTGCAGAAGCTGATGGCTCTTTGTGCTGGCTACAGCCTGATGAGTTTAAGCAGAATCCTTCTACTGGTTGTTTGTGAGCTGAACCTGGCCCTAAATTATTTATATGGCTGCACCTCTTTGTGAATTGCCTCCGTATTTGCTGCTGGGCTTTTAGTAGGAACAAGAGGGAAAAAGTCAGCTGCTTAATCTTGACCAGGTATTGTTACATGAGGCCTATCGTGACTTTGCTCATGTGTAGTAAGTAGTGTGGCATATTTATTGTAAAATGGATAAGTCCAAGTATGCCCCCCCATAAATAAATGAATAATAAAATAATCAGAAAAACCTAAGTGTCTGCATTTAACAAGGCTGTATAAGTTGTGTTTACAGTATCAAGGAAAAGACCAGGAACTCTGCAGACTTTCCATTTTGTGGTGACTTTTCCAAAGCAGTCTGTTTTTTGTGAATGCTATGAAATGCCAGGTTGCTTTGTTGTTTATGGGATCATTGTATTCATAAGGGAAAATATATATTTCATCACATACTTAATTTTGAGATTCAGAACGCCTTTTAAAGGAACTTTGTTTTGCACAGAATCAACAGAAAATTTGCAGTTGAACAAAAGGTCACAACAATTTACATTTTTGTCTTGTAAAAAGACCTAGAACAAAACTGAATACATTTTCTTTCGCTTATTTTGTGTGCATGTGAGCTTCACAATCCAAGAGATAAAAGAAGTATCACCAGGATTCTTAGTATGCATCTAGCACATCATTTATAAAACAGGAGTGTTTTCAGCAAAGCTACTGAGAAGGGAACAAGTGGGAAGTAGTAATCAGGCAGAGTAAGGAGAAAGAGAAACTGCAGCCACGAAGATAACCTTGTAGTGAGAGACATACTATGCATAACAATTATTTTTGGCTGTCTATGTGTTAACAGAAATTGTGTAGCATCTAGAGGATCCAACAGGGTGTACCATTAGGGTAGAAATCATATAGGTCCATAGTAAGATACTGTCTGCTGTTCGCTGTTTTATACAAGGTGACCAAAGATTATACAGATTCAAATGACTTCTGTAAAGTTGCTCAGTAAATAAGTACTCTCTGGCATCTTTGTAACAGGGCTATCTTTATTCTGGTAGCTTCTTTTTGAAATGCTGCCCGGACTTTCCTGCCAGGAGTCAGTCCTGCCATAATTGCGCTGTCATTGTGGTGATATATAAAGCGAAGAGACACTAAGAGCAGGTCAGCTGTGGGCCTGGGTAATTCTCCAACGACCCGAAATAGAAAAGTCTCAATTTCCTGAAGAATGGCAGCTTTGGCAATTATTTATCACTCAGTTTTTCCAGCATAGCAACGTAGCTGGATTAGCAACATGACTTTTCAGTCATGGATGATGATAAACAAGATGAAAGAGATCACAAGGTCAGCAGGCTTTCAACAATCATCTCCAAAAAGAAATCCTTTCATTAAAGTATAGACTGCTGCAGATTTTCCTGGCATACTAACCTGTGGTAAGCAGAGACCTCAGAAACACTGGCTTGTGGGCATTTTGAATCCCACTGTGTCTTCTCTTTTCCCATTCGTTACTTTCAGTTTTTGAAGTCATCAGATACAAAAAGAATGTTTTATTGATGACATTGTATTTGTGATGCAAAATCCACATCTACAGAAACACCTATGCTTAATCCCAGATAGTATGGCACTGTAATACATAAGCCCTCCAAGTAGAACAAATGGGACATTTATTACTGCAGGTTTATAGCTCGTAATACTGCTAATAGAATATTAGCAAATGCCAATTGACAGCTGTTTGACATAATAGTACTTTGTTCTAAACATGCTGGTTAAGCTTCTTACACTGTTTGTGTTTGGGAAGAGGCCGGCCTTGCCAGCCTGCCAATTAACCTTCCTGAGAGCTGGGCAGAGCTGCTGGAAAGGCTGCTCCAAAACAGCCCCAGTTTTTTAAAGATAGCTGTTACTTGGTGCTTAATCCTGTCAGTGAGATTTTCCCTTCCCCCTGCAATGATAACAGTTTTGTGTTTTAAAGGGAACTCTTTGGGAATGCAGGACAAAGCTGTAACCACGCCTTTGCACATTGGCAGATCTTAAAACATCTTAACACCATGGAAATACAGCAAGCTTGATTTTCTATTTTCTTTCTCTTGGATAAAATAGCAACTTCAGTGTAATTGCTCTTGATTGTCACTACTGCAAGTGAAAGAGACAGATCAGGCCCATGGGGTCAGTGTTCTGATGTCAGCCAAGCCTTTAAGTTAGGTTTGAAACCTCATAGAGTTGATGTGATGTGGGTGCATGGAAATGCACCAAAGCCAAAAGTACCATTGTTTTCTTTGAACTTTAAAGTCAACGTTAAAGTCTTAGATATTGACCCCGTCTCTTCATTTTGACCTTAAACCCTCTCTTCGCACATATCCCGCAGAGCAGTGGCTCACCTGGCATTGATGTCCTTGTGTAGCCACCACTCACTCACAAAGAGCTGCTTCTGCACTGTTGCTGAGGAGGGGAAGAGCTCAAGCTGTTCTTGTTCCTGCAGCTACCTTCGAAGCCCAGCAGCCAGTCTCTGCGCATCGGGAACTGGTCAGAAAGGAAGAGCCACCGCTTACCACGGCTGCCCAAGCGGCACAGTCACGATGACATGCTGCTGCTGGCTCAGCTTGGCATTCCCTCCTCCCCTTCCAGCCTCAATGAGGACAGCCTGAGTACCACAAGCGAGCTGCTGTCTACACGGCGGGCCAGGAGGATCCCAAAGGTACTGGTGATCACAAAGGTGATCAGGCTTATGCTGAGGATAGGTCACCTGTCTGCAAGAGCTTGCAAATTTCTGTCGGCCTTTAGCCATCACTGAAAGCTCTTTTTGTATACTAAAGGAAAATTGAGATCAAAACAGAAACAGTAACTCTCAGGAGTGAAGACATACTCCTTTTTCACATACAGCTGTACTGTATGTTCCCTAGAAGTGGGTAACTCTGCCCTGGTCCAAGAGTAGCAAACATCTGACTGATGGCCATCTTGGCACAGAGTTGATTTTAACCCACTTCTGTTTTCCACACTTTTCTTTAAGCTCTGTGGGCCAGAGCATTGTTGTGTACCTAACTTTATGACTTTGAATGGGTGATGGCCTAGCAATTATTATTTATAACATGCAGCAGCATCTGAAGTGGTTTTTTTCCCCATCATTTGTTTACTGGTCTCAGGAAAATAACTATTATTGGCCTAATATGTTTCCCTTCATTTACTCACAACCTACCCCATCCTGATAACCCTGTTGTCTTGATGGATTTGAAGTAAAAATTAATTTTCCATTTTTCAAGGAGTTTTCCGATTCAAAATGGGATGTGAAAAAACCCCAAGCCACCAAACAACAACAAAAAAACCCCAACAAACCTTTTCTAGTACAGTAGCAGGAGAGAGGGGGAGAACTGCCAATATATTTATTTTTGGCTTGTGAACAAAGTTGATTTTTACTGTATATTCAGCTCTTTCCTGTTCTTATTAGAGACTGTATTTTAAAGTACATGGCTGTAAATACTGTGAGTAGAGTGAGATTTTATGTTCCTGTCAATTAGTCTGAAATTCTGTCTAAGCAGGAAACAAACAAAAAGGAGGAAATTAATCCTATGTCCTTAATATTTACTATATTTTTATTTTCTTGGAATATACTATTTTACTGCACAAATGAGCATACATCTGTGAAGGAAGTTACAGAGTAACTTACAGAGTAGCTTACTACTTGGTTTTGAGTAAAACTTGGAAAGTTTGGCTGTTAGTTTTGTATGTACCCAACTTTTTTTTTTTATTTATTTAAGGGACAGACATTCTCCTTATATGAAAATATCTTTTGAGCATATGAATGTTCATAGTTTTATCATAAATCTTGTGATAATTTCTGTTTTTGACCACTCTAGCTCCTAAAATCACATATTACTGGAGAATCTCGGGCTTTTATTGAGAAAAAGTTAGTTATTAGAGGGAAAAACTCTAACCTGAGAAAGTTCTGTTCTGTACAATCCCCAGTGATGCTTTGTGAAGCAGTATCTAAATTCTTTAAACATCTGGGCTTTCCTCACCACAATGCAGGTATTTTACCCCTGGTGAAGTAGCTCAAGCAGACAAAGTACCAAGCAGCACAGCGAGGGGAGTGGAAAATCCCAGCAAGGCCCCTCACTCCTGGTTCCTGGTGCCTTGTTTAGTGCTTATGTGCAGGAGTTTCTGGGCCGGCGCACGCACTGGAGCCGGGCAGGATTTCATCCTGCTGACTCCGCCGTGGTGCTGTGCAGATTCCCAGTGGGCAGAGCCAGGTGCATGGCCGCAAGCAGACAAGTTCCAGCTGACCCTTGCTGGTGGGTTGCACATGGCTCAGTCAGCGTGTAGAGGCAAAATCCCTAATCCTGCTTCAAGCAGGAGAACAAGCAAGGATTTCAACACGTCAAACTGTCTGTTCTGGGCCAGACCCTGTTCCTCTGTTGGAGGGGTTGCATGAGTTTTTGTTCCAGTCTGTGCTCTGTTACTGACTTTCTACTCTGTCTACGGCGAATTAGTTTCTCTCACTGAGTTTATTTCTCCCTGCAAGCTGAGGTAAAACAGCTTTTGCAAATTGTATTATAGTTCTATGAGTAATGCTGCTATGGAATGAAATATACTGTTCCTGATCATAAAAACATTATGAAGATTAATTACTACATATTTATGACTCTCCAGAAGTTATAGTATTCTGTTTAATTACGAATTCTTATTAATCCCAACCTCTTGTTGAAGGCACTAAACACAAGTTATCTCATTAATATTTTCCATCATCTCAGATTTTTTTGGCTAGACAGTTATTATCTGCATTAACCCTTCTGAGGGAAGTCATAAAGATGATTACCAGGAGTTAAAATTCTGGCTAGTGCTGGTTAAAGCCTAGTACTAGTACTAAAGTACTAGTAGCTAACTTCAAAATACTTTTGTAGATAAGGATAAGATTGGAGACAGTAGATACAGTACCTCTGAAGTAAGGGAAGTACAGCACGAGTTGGAAAGGGCAGAGAGAAGTCCATATGGGCCAGATGCTCAGTTGATATGATATAGCTTCAAAGCAGCTGGTTCACCCTGTACCTGAAAAGGCTTTAAAAAGTTAGGGCCATCTCCTTCTGTGCTTATTTGAACACACCAAAATCTCACTTCAGAGAGGTGCTAACACACATGTTACTCCTGTATTCAAAATAAGAATGTGATCTTAGGGTCCATGAGAGTTTGGCAAAGTTGGATATGCCTAATGGATCACTGTTACTTAGACAGTGCAAGTGAAGAGAGAAACAATAGCATAGAGAGAGAGGAATGAGGTGGTAGAGGATAACAGCTGTCTTTGAATCCTCAGGCTCATTGTACTTTTATTACAAATGTCTATGTGATTTTTGAAAATGGGATTTAGGTTTCTGAGTTATTTAATTGTTTTTTAAAATATACCCATAGGTAAAGGAGTGAGATTCAAAATAACTGATTCAAACAAATGGGATTCAAAATAAGAGAGATAAGAAATGCACTTTGAAATAGTAAAGGCTTTGGGGGGTTCAGCTGGCCTATCATCTGTGGTCAAATTCTTTGTTTGGATGGATTAATTAAAAGTCTCCTGGTAGAAAAGTATTTGGTCTTACTGGTTCCTTATTTTCTTATTTTGCAGCTTGTCCAAAGAATCAATTCCATCTACAGTGCAAAAAGAGGAAAAAAACGATTGAAGAAACTTTCTATGTCCAATATTGAGACCGCATCCCTACGAGGTATGACACAAGCATCACAGTTCAGTGAATCCATTTGAATGTTACAGGATTAACAGATTCCCTCCTTTCCTCGACATCTACCCCAGGCTCTACTTTGTTTACAACTTTCTTCTATGAACAATGATAACTTTGTGTCTGCAAGAGGAGAAAATGGGGATGAGCTAAAAATAGCCAAGATTCTCAGCATTGTCTACCCTATTAATCCCATGATCAGCTAGACTTATCCAGCTTCTTCTTTAATTCACTTTTTTGAGTAATTTACATCTGTAAGTTTTGTCCAAAGTTCACAGTTTTGACCTTGTAATTCATTCATGCTTTTTCCTGGCATGTGAATATAACTCATGCTGCTCTTCAAACTGCTTCTGCAAAAGCAGGGGCCAAAAAGAAATTCAGGCCATGTTTGTAGTAGGAGTACAACAGATCTTTAATGCGAGTACACCTCAGAAATGCATCTTGTCATAAGGTTACTTTTACATGTTACTCTCACTCAGTTTCGTGAGTTCTGGTGATTGAAAATGTTGCCCAGACAGACAAAGTTCATAAGGCTTACTTGGACTTCTCAAATGCTGCATAACTTTAAAAAAAAAAAAAAAGTCTGAAAAAGAAGTAGGGGGGTTAAAATCCATTTTCCAAATGGCACATTCACCACTGTAGCTTAGCATAGGTGGGGGTCCAGTGCAATCAATTGCTTTAATGGAGAATGAATTTTGCACTTTCATCAAAACAAAGCTCTTATTCTTAAGCAAAATTGAAACTTAATCCAGGGAAAACACGATCTAAAGGGGTCATTCAAACTGTTTATTTCAAGATGTTTTAAAACGGAGGAGAGAGCATGCGTGGATCACAAGGCTCAGTGTGAGATACGATTTTTCCCAGTTTCACCACAGTAAACCAAGTTTATGTTTGCTTTGGTTTTGCATTAACTGATCCCTCTGTCTCCTGCAGATGAGAACAGCGAGAGTGAGAGTGACTCAGATGACAGGTTTAAAGGTAAGGGATCAGCCTTCAATAACTGCAAGTCAGCCACCGTCACAGACCTTATCAACATACATTCTCTTGCTACTGTACATTGTTCCTGTCCATGTCCTATATTTTCCTTCCTGAACTATGCTAACTCCATTGCTGCAGAGCTCACAAAGTTTCCAACACAGGAGCGTGAATGTGGAAAGCAAGGACAAAATGAGCTGTGAGGATCTAACAAGGATTTGGCAACTGTGTCATATAATGAAGAACAGGACCTTTGATAGTTTTGCTTTGTCAGCCACTTCACAGATGCTGATGTTTTCCAGACTGACTACTGGGTGCAAACTTAGAGGGATGAGATTGGATAAATATCCTCTCTTCTTATTCGTATACTGCATTAAGTGTCTACAGCTAGCTGCTGTTGGAGGCAAGATTCTGGGTCTGATCCAGCGTAGTGTTTCTCATACTCTTTTATAGGTCTGCAGTCTCCAAATTGTAGAAATTCCTTTATCAGTGCACAGCACCTGCACAAACTCTGCTTGAGCCAGGCCAGTAAATTAGTCCCTCATTTTCAAGAGTCCTGGTACACAGAGAGAACTATAAAAAAGTTGAAGGCAGCAACAACAGATTTTATTACTAAAAACCTATTGTGTTGTTAGTAAGTGAGGGGGAAAAAACCAAAGAGTGCAGAGCTGTGGTGATAATATAAGGGGCAAGCATTCGTGTCTGCCTACTGCAGATGTCACCTGCTTACAGTTCATGCAGGAAAACTTGCTGTAAAAAATTGTCTTAGGGAAACAGTTTTGTTCCAGATAGGTGGTGGTAAGACCACCCAAAACAGGCTGTATGCAACATTGTACAGTGATGTGTGGAAAAAGACTCATTTCTCCTTTGTAGACAGGTACCAGCCCAAAAGCACTTTCAGTTCTGTTTTTCTTCGTGTCAAAAAATATAGGACTTGCTTTTGCTCATAGCCCATGAAAGAAGACAGACAGGGCCTGGCCTCTCTCTTGTTATTGGGAGGATATTCTGATTTCACTGGAAACTAGGAAGCTTTTCCTCCCATTTTCCTCCCATTGTTGTGGAACGGAGGATCTTCATTCTGGTAGCTCACTAATCAACTGCTCCTGTGTCACCTTATATTTACATTGATGCTCTCAGGGCATCCTGAGCCAAAGATCCGGTTGTCATGTGTAGCATGACAGGATTCACTGGGTCCCTGTCTGTTGGGGTGGGGTGGGCTCTTTGGTTTCACCTCTTGCAAATATGAAGCACTGGCTGGCAGTGTGGGGCTATCTCAAGGCAGGACAAGGCAGGTTATTTCTTGGGATTCAGCTTCCCTAGTTGTGCAGTCACACCAAGATCTAAGTGCTTTATCAAAATAATTTTTAATTTGTGTGTTGTTGAACCAGTTGTATGATGGCTGGTCATCAAGGGGTTTCCCTTTCTTTCTGTCAATTAATTACTGCTGTGATCAAGTGCTTGTGACATCTTACTTCCCTACCACAAGGGACAGTCTGCCTTTTGCAAACTGTGGGCAGTGTGATATAGTAATATATCAGTAATATATACTAATGTAGCCTTAAGGGATTGACATGTGCTGCTGATAATTCATTTGCCATTGCACAGAGATGCTGGTGTGAAGAGATGGGGAAGAGCATGCAGGAAGCTGGTTTTACTTAGCTATTTTCACTTACTGGTCTACCAGAACCGGTGATGGTGTTACTGACTAGTCTGCCATAGATGTCTAGCGACAAGTCACTGGATCAAGGCATATGTTTGAATCAGGACTGGACGTGACCATGAATCTAAGATTGACCATGAATCTAAGAATCATAACCTCAATCAAATTGGCACAAGCAAAGCAATCCCACAGGAGTCAGTTTGCTTCCCTTCCCTTCCCCTCCCCCCCACCAAGTCAGACGTGAGATGTGTCACCCTGGAGGCCCTAGTGCATTTGCACACCCACTTAAGGGCTTATAATCTAGTCTTATGTGCGAAGAAAAAGCAGACCTTTGGCAGGGTAACACTTATGAACTGCAAATTATTTCAGTGACTTAGTGTTGCATCACTTCAGTACTTGGAGAGAGTTTTGATTTATGGGTGCAATTAGTGAGGGAGACTACAGTATGAGGGTTTGCTTTTGAAAGGAGAACATGCTTGGAATAATATGCTGGCAAACTGAAAGTCCTTTGTGAATGGCTGTGGCTTACACATACACATTACAGTCCCAGGTAACGATCTGTCTTTTTTTTTTTCTTTTTTTTTTTTAAATGCTAGCTCATACCCAACGTCTAGTACACATCCAGTCAATGCTGAAGAGGGCTCCAAGTTATCGAACCCTGGAACTGGAGCTGATTGAATGGCAGGAACGGGAGTTATTTGAGTATTTTGTGGTAGTGTCACTGAAAAAGAAGCCCTCTAAAAACACTTACCTCCCAGAAGTGACATATCAGTTTCCCAAGGTAAAAGAAAAATTCTTACGTACAGTTCATTCTAAGATCAATAAAGTGAATACGTGGGAAAATTAATAGAAATCTATTTTTTTAATGGTGTTAATCATTCAGCTTTCATAATTTTTCCAAAGTGATCTGTTACAAAGCGAAGGACATAGAGAAGGTGACTGAAAGCTTTTCCTGTTTACAAATTTATCTTTTCCAGTGCTGGAGAGTTTGGCCTGATGATAGGTCCTTTAAGGACTGTGTTTAAATTCAGTTTCTAAATATTTCACTTCTAACTAATTTTGGCTATATTAGGATTTGTTCCAAAACTCACTGAAGTCAATGGAAAGCCTTTTGCTGATCTATGGCATTTCTCTTGTGCTCTCGCAGCAGAAAGGAATTTGAGTTAGGACTGTGTTTTAAGTGGCCATTGTGCAACAAGGGAGTTTCGGGCAATTTAAAAAAATAACAAAACAAAAAACAAAAAACCCCAGCAGTGATTATTTCTATTGTACTAGCATCTATAAGCCTGTCCTGGGGTCACGCCTCACTCTGCGAAGCACAAATAAAGAACAAGCTGTTGGGCCCTTGCTCTTCAGAGCTCATTAGTAATCCCCCCTCCTAAGAGGTGCTGTGAAGCTGGCACTAAGAGTAACTGACTGAACCTCAATTTTCTCCCCCGCAGCTAGAAAGACCAACCAAGCAAATGCGTGAAGCAGAGGAGCGTCTCAAGGCTATCCCTCAGTTCTGCTTTCCTGATGCCAAGGACTGGCTCCCTGTCTCCGAATACAACAGGTAAACCCTCCAGTGCTCCTCTGCTGCACAGTGGTGATGGAGTGCATCTGGAGCAGCCACAGGCTTGCCGATGCCCAATTAAGGAAGCAGCAATTTGAGTCTTGGCCACTTCAGGCTCAAGCAGCTGTATTTAATTATTTTTTTTTTAAACTTTGTATTATTTTTCTTCGCTATTCTGCCTGGCTCACAGGCCTCTATGGCTGAGGGGAAGAGGTCTGAAGGTTCCTTTCAGTGCTAAACCCAAAAGCATACATAGAAGTATTTAAAATAAATCTTAAAAAGGACAGGGCCCTGCCCACCACCTTCCCTCATTTACCCCAGAATGCTTGTCTAACATTGCAGGACACCTCTTCATTTGGCTCAAAGCAATGCCGTTCTGAGAACTTTTTTGGAGCCGAGCTTTATGGTAGCAGAGGAGCCCTATCTTCCTTCCCTTGGAGATGAATGACTACAGGAGAAGGGCAAGGGAAGGGAGAGCCAGGCTTGCATTTTCTTTTTCATTCAAAAGAAACCTCAAAAAATCTATCTTTTTTTTTTCCCTGCATTGATGTGTCAGAACCTGTTGATCTGAAGGTTTAGAAGTAGTAGAATAGGCCAAAAGGATAGAATCAGAATGGTTTGGGTTGGAAGGGACCTTTAAAGGTCATCTAGTCCAACCCCCCTGCAGTGAGCAGGGACATCTTCAACTAGAGCAGGTTGCTCAGAGCCCCGTCCAGCCTGACCTTGAATGTTTCCAGGCATGGGGCCTCTACAGCCTCTCTGGGCAACCTGTTCCAGTGTTTCACCACCCTCCTCGTAAAACATTTCTTCCTTGTATCTAGTCTGAATCTACCCTCTTTCACTTTCAAACCATTGCCCCCTGTCCTATCGCTACAGGCCCTACTAAAAAGTCTTCCCCCGTCTTTCTTATAAGCCCCCTTTAGGTATTGAAAGGCCGCAGTAAGGTCTCCCCGCAGCCTTCTCTCCTCCAGGCTCAACAACCCCAACTCTCTCAGCCTGTCCTCACAGGGGAGGTGTTCCATCCCTCTGAGCATTTTTGTGGCCCTCCCTCTGGACCCGCTCCAACAGGTCCATGTCTTTGCTGTACTGAGGGCTCCAGAGCTGGAGGCAGCACTCCAGGTGGGGTCTCACCAGAGCTGGGTAGAGGGGCAGAATCACCCCCCTTGACCTGCTGGCCGCGCTTCTTTTGATGCAGCCCAGGATACAGTTGGCTTTCTGGGCTGCGAGCCCATATTGCCGGCTCACGTCTGGCTTTTCTCAATCCCTTCTTCCGCCAGCCTGTCTTGATACCAGGGCTTGCCCCGACCCAGGTGCAGGACCTTGCACTTGGCCTTGTTGAACCTCACGAGGTTCGCATGGGTCCACTTCTCGAGCTTGTGCAGGTCCCTGTGAATGGCATCCCGTCCCTCAGGCGTGTCAGCCGCACCACTCAGGTTGGAGTCATCTGCAAGCTTGCTGAGGGTGCGCTCGATCCCAGTGTCTATGTCGTTGATGAAGACATTAAACAGTGCTGCTCCCAGTACGGACCCCTGAGGGACACCACTCGTCACTGATCTCCATCCGGACACTGAGCCGTTGAGCACTACCCTCTGGATGCCACCATCCAGCCAATTCCTCATCCACCGAACATCAATCCATATCTCTCCCATTAGAGAGAGGGGTGTTGTAGGGGACCGTGCCAAAGGCATTACAGAAGTCCAGATCGATGACATCCGTAGCTCTTCCCTTGTCCGCTGATGCAGTCAGTCCACCATAGAAGGCCACTAGGGTGGTCAGGCAAGGCTTGCCCTTGGTGAAGCCATGCTGGCTGTCTCAAATCACTTCCCTGTCCTCCATGTGCCATAGCTCCTAGGAGGCTCTGTTCCATGGTCTTCCCAGGCACAGAGGTGAGGCTGACAGGTGTCTTTCACTGGACCATGTTGCTCAAAGGCCCAGCCAACCTGACCTTGAACACATCCAGGGATGGGGCATCCACACCTTCTCTGGGCAACCTGCTCCAGTGTCTCACCACCCTTGAGACCAGAGGCAGTTCCCTCAGCCTGCCCTTGTGTGCCACGTGCCCTGGCCCCTCACCATCTCGAAGGCCCTGCTCTGGGCCCCACAGCCCACGCATCAGTGTCTTTCCTGGACTGGGGAGACCAGGAGGGGACAGAGGAGTCCAGATGCAGTCGCCCAAGTACCAAACAAGAGAGGAGGAAAGCATTTTTACTGTTAGGTTCTTGGTTTATTGTTTTTTTTTGTTTTTTTTTCAAATAGGAGAAGGGGACGGGGGATAGGAAAGAAGGGCTCACACCACCCATGGCAATAATCAACACAGTAGTTGTTGACGCCGGGAGATGGAACGGGTGAGCCCGCAGGACGGCCGGGCGCGGAGGCTGGGCCTGCCAGCTAACGGCAGGTGCGGCGGTGGGTCCGGGCGCTCCTGCAGTGCTGGGCGCTCCTGCGCCGCCGCTGCTGTGGCGTCACGGAGGGGAGCCCCGGCACGGTGTTGTGGTGCCAGGGGAGCCGTGCTGGAGGTGGATCCACTTCCATCGGTTCTTCTTGGTCTTCTGGTGGATCCACCTCCATGGGCTCCACACCATCAGCCACAGGGTACATGTGGCTGACGGTGCCCCCCATCTGAAGCTGCCTCCTCAACCTCTGCAGTTCCTGCAGCCACGCGTCTTCTCTTCCCCCACGCAAAGATGGGCAGCCATCTGCTTTGCTCTTGGACCTCTTGTTTCCAGGCATCCTTGGAACCTGAGGGCCTCAAAGCTCAGTGAATTGTGGGCCGGCTGCCGGGGTCCCTGTGTTTACAGGGCCCCGAACAAACAGCAGCGAGGTGGCTTGTACTTTCTTGTACTGAGGACTCCAGAGCTGGATGCAGTACTGCAGGTGGGGTCTCCCCATATTCCCCTAGAATATGAGATGGCTTTTTAAGATGCATGGTCTGAGACGTGTGTAAATGAAGTAAGACCTGTTCAGAGTGTGTCTAGAGGGACTTTCAACGATGACAAGGAACTAGCATTCACCTGCAGGAATTACTGTAGCCAAGAATATGTGTGGAGCTTTTTATTGGCTTACGTATGGCACATGAACATAACCATGTTATATTTTGTGTTGCTTGGCTGTATTATTCAGTACATGGAAGCACCTGAATAGTAAGTTATTGAAAACACTGAAGGAGAAGCTGACGACTGTGTGGGCAGCATTGGTATCAGAAGCACACAGCCCTGCCTACACAGTATTTCACCTCTTTTGCTGCTGCTCTCCTAGACAGAACTTTCATGAGCTCGTGTTTGTGAAACAAGATATCCCTCCCATATACAGCTATAATTATATAAACCCTGGCATTCCAGCACAAAGAAGTGTTTTATATAATGCCATTTAAAACTTGCAAAGCAGTCAGGAATGTTTCTCAGTCCAGGCACAAATTCACAGACCCAGCCCTTTACCTGTGCTGTAATTATAGCCTTAAACTGTTGGTTTACTTCTTTGTCACAAATGGTACTTATTCTAGACATGGATATAAAATGAGCTGGATTTTGGAAATCTGTGTTGTTTCTGGACTAGAAAATGATTTCTCTACTCTTAGAGAATATCTCAGGTTCTCCCTTTAAGAACAAAGGACAGACCAAAGACAGGATCTAACTAAAAAGTAAGGGAGATACAGCATTTGAATAGTGCCGTCAAAATATGATTCATGTGTTCCTTCTGCAGTACAAAGGGACTGTCATGTCACTGAAATTCAGCACCCATCTCTTCTTATAATAAGATAGCTAGGTTGTCCACAACTGTTCAGATATTTTTGCTCTACTGCTGATGGAATTTGTCCACAGAGTATGTCCAGATGATGGGCAGAGGGAGAGAAGACCCTCCAGAGGGTAGAATCTCGCACTGGATAAGGCAGTATCCCTTTCTAAATTATCTACCTCGTAGCTATGCTGTAGTTCTGATAGTAAGATCTGGGCAATTTATTTTCTTCTAGTGAGACCTTCTCTTTCATGCTGACTGGGGAAGATGGGAGCCGGCGGTTTGGTTATTGCAGGAGGCTGTTGGTAAGTACATCACCTTCACCTCAAAATGCAGAACTCTGTTAAACAATGTCTCAAAAGTATAGTCTGAACTTTGAGGGTGTTTCTCATGGTTTTAAAAGAAAACACAGTTACTCTGAAATTTGGAAATGTAAGGAGAGCTCAAGTAAAATAAGAATTCGTAACAGCTGTCTCAATCAAATAGATCCCACATCTTGTAGGAAATTTGTAAGAATGTGGAAAGTTTCTTGTGTGAGCATTTACTTTTAAAATTCTTCATGTTACGTGCTTTCAAGCAGAATCAGAAATACTACAACACTGCAAACAAAGGCAAATGTGGTATTTCTAAACATTTGTGAGTAGCGTTTATCTCTTGGACAGCTGCTTACATCTCCAAAGTACTCTGCCAGCACTGCCTAATCAGTCTGCAGCAGGTCGGTGATGGAGGTAAATAAGCCACCCTGCCGAGTAGGAGGGCAGCAATGGTGGAGAGCAGGTCACCATCACCATTTGCTCAGGACCAAGCTGATGCCAGTGCCGGGAAGTATTGGTTCTCAGGCTCCTTTTCAGTCCTCTGGACCAGAGATGGTCAACTGGTGGTGTGGGGACCCAACTCAGCCTACCAAATAGTTTTGTCTTATCACCTGGAAAATCACTGGTGACCTGATAAATTGAGAGCATGGCAGTGTGTGCGTGTGTCGGGGGGGCGGGGCCGGGCCGAAACTGCACAAAGGCTTGTAAAGTGTATTAAGAGCAGGTGAAGCACAGTGCAAACAGGGATTTTGCTGTCCATCCTGCAGATCTGACTGGATAGCATAAAAGCATACAGCAGCACCAGCCTATATTCATCACCTCTCAGATAGGTTTGGAGCTGGGTGTGAGTGACTAGGCAGGAAGCCATGGCTCCTGTGCTGTTCACATGACAGTTGCCTACACTTGGTTGGAGAGCTTATGTGGCTATTGGATGCTGCAGGAGCATTTTGCGTACTCTCTGTGCAAAATGAATGTCTGCAGCAGCATTGCAAACTTGCAAATAGGTACCCCCTGTCTAAGTGAAGGGAACACTGTCACTTTCCCCTTCCTTCCTTCTCTGGCATGATTTCCCGTCTTTCCACAGAGGGAGCACCTGCCTTCAGTAGCTTTCAGTGGCTTCCAGTAGACAGAGCAACTCGCTGTCATTAGAACAGCACGCTCCATCCTGCATGCTGCCTGTACCTGACCCTGCTCTTACCCTGCCCTTTGTCTGTGGCAAAGCTCCTTGTCGTGCAGACAGCAGATGCTCTGTCTGGGAGGTATTGCTGTGTGTGGTTCCTCTATTTGTAGGAAGTTTCATTTAAACTAACATAACAGAAAACTTGTTTATCAATTCTGTGGGCGGTATTTGCCATAGGTAGCATCACAGAGACTCGCTTACTCTGTATAATACAGTATGTAAGTGTGGGCCACAACAAGGTTTATATGTGGAAAGGAAATGTCAATGAAAGGCTTGTGTTGCAGTAAATTTAGGGCTGGTCAGGGGGTGATTCAGAGATAAACAAGTGGAGCGCCTAGAAGGTATCCTTGCTGGTGTAAATAAGCATAACAAGATGTAGGGCAGCAGTACAATTCAATTACTTTTTTATGTGTTGTCATCCAAAAGGATAATAAGGGATATTTGGACAAAATAACAACACCTCAGAAAATGTTGGCTAGAATTAAATTATGGAATGTTTCCACTCTACCAGGTAAAGGTGGTTTAAGACTTTTATATTTCTGGGAATGTTAGCAAGTTTGGAATCATGCACAGGGCTTGCATTTGTGAAATGCTATAACACGGCATGAGTGCTATAACACGGCATGAGTGCTATAACACGGCATGTAGAGAATAACCAAGGGATCAAGCCCAGCCAGCATGGGTTCAGGAAAGGCAGGTCCTGCTTGACCAACCTGATGTCCTTCTATGACAAGGTGACCCGCCTAGTGGATGAGGGAAAGGCTGTGGATGTTGTCTATCTAGACTTCAGTAAAGCCTTTGACACGGTTTCCCACAGCATTCTCCTGGAGAAACTGGCTGCTCCTGGCTTGGACGGGTGTACTCTTCGCTGGGTAAAAAACTGGCTGGACGGCCGGGCCCAAAGAGTGGTGGTGAATGGAGTTTACTCCGGTTGGCGGCCGGTCACAAGCGGTGTTCCCCAGAGCTCTGTGTTGGGGCCAGTTCTGTTTAATATCTTTATCAATGATCTGGATGAAGGGATCGAGTGCACCCTCAGTAAGTCTGCAGATGACACCAAGTTGTGAGGGAGTGTTGATCTGCTGGAGGGTAGGAAGGCTCTACAGAGGGACCTGGACAGGCTGGATCGATGGGCCAAGGTCAATTGTATGAGGTTTAACAAGGCCAAGTGCAAGGTCCTGCACTTGGGCCACAGCAACCCCATGCAACGCTACAGGCTTGGAGAAGAGTGGCAGAAAAGGACCTGGGGGTGTTGGTTGACAGCCGGCTGAATATGAGCCAGCAGTGTGCCCAGGCGGCCAAGAAAGCCAATGGCATCCTGGCTTGTATCAAAAATAGCGTGGCCAGCAGGAGTAGGGAAGTGATCGTGCCCCTGTACTCGGCACTGGTGAGGCCGCACCTCGAATACTGTGTTCAGTTTTGGGCCCCTCACTACAAGAGAGACATTGAGGTGCTGGAGCGTGTCCAGAGAAGGGCAACGAAGCTGGTGAAGGGTCTGGAGCAGAAGTCTTATGAGGAGCGGCTGAGGGAGCTGGGACTGTTTAGCCTGGAGAAAAGGAGGCTGAGGGGAGACCTTATCGCTCTCTTCAACTACCTGAAAGGAGGTTGTAGAGAGGTGGGGGTCGGTCTCTTCTCCCAGGTAACAAGTGATAGGACAAGAGGAAATGGCCTCAAGTTGCGCCAGGGGAGGTTTAGACTGGATATTAGGAAATTTTACTTCACTGAAAGGGTTATCAAGCACTGGAACAGGCTGCCCAGGGAAGTGGTTGAGTCGCCATCCCTGGAGGTATTTAAAGGACGTTTGGATGAGGTGCTTAGGGACATGGTGTAGGAGTGGTCTTGGCAGTGTTAGGTTTACAGTTGGACTGGATGATCTTAAAGGTCTTTTCCAACCTATATGATTCTGTGATTCTGTGAAATGCAAAATGGTTATCCTGGACCAGGCTGAGACTGAAATAATCAGCCACAATAAAAAAGATGTATACACAGGAATGTTGAATTAGTTTGTCAATGAAGGATTAAGGTAGGCACTTTTAATCACTTAAGGCTCAGTGAAATCCAGCCTACATTAAAGGCAACATAAAAATAGAACACTGACTTTCAGCTGGTGCAGAAGATAGGTTAGCATAGTAGGAAACTCCGGGAACAGAATTAAATCAATACTACACACTTTTATAAATGGTGTTTTGAGACGGCATTGGAGATTGTTTTTGTCCTCCATTGGCTATGGAAAAAATCAATCAACCAGATAGCAAAAAATAATGTAAAAAAGGGGAAAATAAGTAGTGTTTTGCTAAATCTATTTAATAATTTAAAGCCAGTTATAAAGCTGATCTGCTGCTGCCCTGGGAGATCACTTAATTCAGGGTATTTCATCTGGTTCCAAAACCTGACATGCAGAAGCTGACAAGCTGCAAAACCTGACAAGCAGTGCCTCGTCTCACTGGTACAGCCTACCCAACAGAGGAAAGTGGAGTGATACCAACGTACTTTACCAGCTTGTCCCTTTCTGGGGCAAATCCTGCCATGCCTTCTGAGAGCAAAACTGGAACAGTCTGGGACTTAGAAAGAAAGAGGATTTTGGAAGCTGCAGAGAAACATCTCAGCATTTCTCTATCTGGGGAAATAGCAAAAGTAGCAGAGATCTGCTGTTATTTGGATCCTGCAACTTCTTTCTGCCCTGCTGGGAGAAATGGTGGAATTGGGGTTGTTAGCTGAAGTGCTTTCTTCATAGGGTTCAGCTGTGCTCACAAAGCGTAACAATTTGTTGTCTCCTGCAAATGTCAGTGCATGGGTGGAACAGCCTCACTGATGTATACCTCCGTGTGATATTTCTATTCACAGTCACGTGCATAGTTTCTTATTTTATATATGCAAATACAGAGTTTGTACAGGCAACAAGGAGCAGGTAAATTCTGCAGGCACTGTTTATATGCCAGGGGCTTGGGCTCTAAAGCAGATTTTTGTATTTGGGTGTCCAATTTCCTGAGCAGTTTCTGAAACCTTCAGTCGGGGTGGCTCTGATGTCCAGGCGTGCACAGCATCTTCTCAGATTAGTCCCATTCTCGACCCACAGGTTCTGTCAAATGCAATAACCATAATTAGGGAACTACATGCAGTTTTTGGCAAACATTACGTAAGAGAAAGGCGGAGCAGTCCTGTGTAATATGGAACCATAAGAAAACCCTAAAAGCATTATAAACTGCTCTGCCTCAAGACAAGCCAACTGCTGTGAGGCTAATTCCTTAGAAAATATTCCCCCGCTGTCCTGGCAAGGCATGCTCTTGTAGTACCCAGCGAGAGGTGTCCCACACCTTCTAGAGCATTCGGCAGTCCTCGGCAGCAGGCTCCGTGGCTGGATGGGCCAACCGGCCTGATCCTGTGAGGATGACTGTCTGTGTCTTCTGCAGAGGTTGGTGTTATGATTCCTTTGTTTATGAAACAATTACTTTTTGTCAGCTTTGTTCTCCTTTGGCATGTTGTGATATGAACGAACGGCTCCACTTTTTCTTTTCTGCCTTCAGATTTCAGATTCTTCCAGACCCTTTTTTTTGGGGGCTGTGCTAAAACCCTGCCAAAACTACCTCAAGGGATACAGTGACAATTACGTTCTGTTCGTACTACAAATCCTGTACAGTATCCCCTTTAAATGTATTTATATTGTTTTGTTTCATTTTGGAACAGGATTAGAATGGAATGTAACCTATTGTACCACAGCAAACAATCTGCACTTCCATAGATAGCATGAAGTTTTCCAGTTACATCTTGATACCTCCAAGGCAGTCGTGTAACAGCTTTCCTAGTGACTTGATGTGAGAAGTATGCATCTTCACATAAAAGGAAATGGGCCAATATATAGTAGAGATACTGACTCTCACTACTGTGCCCTTTTACTGCAAATAAGACATTTTTCTTTAATAACTCAGATTAATTTAACTTTATTTTCTATGCTAATTAATCCATCAACTTGCTAGGCTCTTTTCTAGAGCTGTTCTTGGGCTGTGGCTCTGCAATACACATATGTCAGCAGTGAAGATGATTTGAACAGTTCCTGCTGAGGGCTTAGCCTCACCCGGCCGGTCACGGCCCTCTCCAGGGGACATGACAATGCCCGCAGTGCTATGGGGCAGCAACCTGGGCAGGAGCAGAAGGGAGAGCAGGAGCACAGGTACAGCAGGAGCACACGGTGGGGAAGGAACAGGGGTGAAGCTGCTGTAACATGAATCTGAGCGTACCTTGTAAAATACAGATTTTTAGTTTGGTTTAGTGTATGATTTTGTTTTACTAATTGCCTTGATTTAGTATGTTAAAAAATTGCTTTCTAAAGGGTGTGACTGAAGTCTTAGCTCTTCTCTATCTATGCAAGCCCATAGGCTTGTGCCCAGTAAGAGCACAGTGGATATACAAGGATCACAGTGGTGAAAGCAGGGACCTTCTCAGCGGGTTTCTGCTGACAGAGCCTCAGCTGCAAGACCCACCAGTACTGGAAAAATCTGCAAAACTTTCCTTACTGGGAGGCCGTGAACAGTCTCTGCAGCCCAGAAGAAGGGTGTAGACAGCCAGAGAGACACCAGGCCTGTATCCTTTGGGACATGCATGGATCCAGGGCAGCTCCTCGGCAGCCTGGGCTGTCAGTGGCCTTATGGCTGGGATCCACAGCTGTGCCAACCCCTGTCCCCAGGGACAATCATGGCATGTAAGCTGCTGTTTTACGGGATCTTCACAAGCGTCTTGGGCTTTACTGCCATGGGAGTTGCTGCGGATGTTGAGGGGTGCTAGTTCTAGCTAGTGGGGCAATACTGGAGTATAAAATACTGCATCCTCAAAACAGTGTCCTGCGGTTCGTTGCCACCGCAGGCAGCTGGTTCATGGGAACAGTAGGAGACACAATTTCTATCATATAGAGCAGACATCTGAGAAGACCCAGTTCTCAGAGCAGAAAGCCTGATAATGTCAGGATTTCTTGGCTGGTAACTTTGTACTTGCAGAAATAATATGAAAACTTGCAGGGTCTGTTTCAGCCTATCCTACCTCTCTCTTCCCTCTCACATAAAAAATGCTCCTCCAGCATTTTTCTAGGCTGAGATGAGCCAGCCCCACGAGTCAGTGGAGGAGCAGATGCCTGAACATGAAGTGTGTACATTAAAACATGAAAAACAGTCGTTAGGTGGGACTAGTTCATCCTGCATTTGCTGAGGCTGGAGAGGGGAATTCATTACACTGTGAAAGCAACTTTTGTGGGATGCAGGCTAATGTTTATGGAACTGAAAAGAGCTCACTGGAAAACCTTTTCTTCCCCCTGCCTTCTTCCCTCCATCCTGCCCTCCCCCAAGCACCTTTGACAGCCCTGCGCACATTGGGTGCTCTGGCATTAAAAGTTCACGTTTCACATATAACAAGAAGACTTTAAGACAAGCTTTTGGATTTAAAACACCCACAGTTTTCTCATGGTCTGAATTTGGATTGGCCCTAACAAGGAGTCAAGAGCTGCCACAGAAGCTGGCTTGTGACTGACGTATTCATTTTAGACTCTCAACATTTGAATTGTTCTGATTCCTGACACCATTAAAGAACATCTCTGTTTCTGGGTACGTTGGCTTGCTGGTGAGGCTAGGGCTTGTGTGGCCATGAGGCTGTGATTGTGATCTGATCTGACACAATAACCTGATTTCTGCAAATCTACTTTTCAGTCTCTGTATTTGTAGGTCTGTTATTCTTTAAATTAAGCCAGCAACAAACCAGCAGACTTTCCAAGAAGGAGCCTTGCTGGGTTTTCAAGTATGTCTCTCTTTCTGAAACTGCCAAGCCTTATCTAGTATATGCAGAAAAATGTTCATGGGAGGCATCTCCTCTATCTTCTTGATGTCATCCATTCAAGCTACACACCCCATCAGATTGTGTGTGGCTCTAATATAACTGAGCAGGCGAAATGTGCTGGGAGGTTATTCAGGAATACCATGTGTCCCTGTTTAAGCTTTGGATTGAATCTGCCTCTTTCATTGTTCCAAGATCAAGACAGTCCTAGAGCCAGGTAGGATTAAAATAGTGTCCTTTTCACTCTCCTGCAGAAGGGAGTAAACATTACACAATGTGTGTATGAAAATGGCGTTTTCATTGTCATGTAGAGTTCAATATTTTTATATACTATCGCTTTTATATGATCATTGCTTTAATTACAGCTAATTGCAATTGAAGCATCTACAGTTCTGGTCTCAAAGGGAGCCCAGGGTGTTAGAGGCTTATGCAGAACTAACGCATGTGCTTTGCAAAGGCCACTTCCTTCAGACAACTCAGCTGCTGTGGTGCATTTGTGATGGTCCTTTTTCATCTGGCCTTGGGGCAGCCCTTACTGCTTCCTCTGGTTTTCCTAATAATGCTCTCTGGGGAATTATTCAGAAGATCTCAGGCGAGATGTCCTGTCCCGTTTTGGGGAGGAAGGAGCACAGCCCTTCTGGAGTCTTCAGGTTGATGCTCGTCTGTTTCTTGCTGCAGTCCTGCTGCTTTGAGATGGCAGGTAGGACTACGGTGCATGTTTCTCCTTCTTGCTGTTTGGTAGGTCTGTTTTTGCTGCCTTTCCTCTCCACACAGTGTATCTTCAGGTAGATGGGAGAAGCTGGGAGGAGAAGTGCAGGAGCAAAAATGTTGTGTTTGGTCCCCACTGCTTTGGTTCTTCTGATGTCAGCATGCTGGGACTAGCATTCTCCAGTTAGTTCTGGGACTATGAAACCAGGAGCTTTCCTGACACCCCACAGCCTCCCCAGTATCTTAAAAAACCCAAACCACTGAGTTATGTGTCTGAATGGCTGGCAAGTATGCACACTACAGGGACAGCCTGCCTTGCTTTGAAAGCAAGCGCATGCAGTGTGTGAGAGACTCTCAGTGCTATGCCAGACTGGGAGGAGATCTCTGAAGGCTCCCCTCAATTTCAAGCACATGGGTGGGGAGGTGTGATTTGAAAGAAAAATGGCAGGCTTATTTTTTGGAGCAAAAGCCTCCTGTTTCTCCTGCCAGAGCATGTTTTGGAGTGGGCTTTAGTCAGTAAAACTTGAGATTAAACTCACTATAAAAAAGACTGTCCTGAGCCACTTGCACACCAGCTCTGATGCAGATCTCAGCTCCTCCATCTCATAGCCAAGTTCCTGTCAGTTTATGTTCATCCTCTTGGGAAACTGTCTTGTTATCAACAAAACTCATTAACATTTTCATTTGTGTCACTGGACTAAGGCTGAAAATATCCTGGGCTCCATGAAAACAAACTGAAAACAAATCAAAACCAAAACATCATCCCTCCATCCCTCTTCTTCCAGGAGTGCAGTGCATCAAGGCAGAGTCACTCAGATGCCTCTCAGCTGTGCTACTTTACCATGCAGCTTCCCTGAACTGGACCTGTTCATCGTGTGGAAGAGTGAGCCTTGGAGGACATGACTCCAAGACTTTGTTGCTACCTTGTAGAGCACAGCCTGCAACTTGGAAGCACACTCTTCTGGGAAGAGAGGAGGTTAAACCAGTACTGTTGGCCAGACCCAGTGCCCAAGTCTACCCCTAGTGAAGAGAGATGTGTCCAGGCAGAGAAGGGAGGAGTGTCATGTCCCATATGACGTTTTTCTGGGAAAGAAGCAAACTACAGCACAATGAGCAGGTGTTTTAGATCCATCTTTGAGGTGTAAATTAATGGCTGAGAGGGGAGGTTATGTGAAGAGTTGCCAGTGTTAGAAATTTGAGAAGTCCTGCCCCTCAGAATGGCTCTGCCTGAGGCTCTTGCTTGCTGCCTCTTACGGATGATTCCTACGCACCTGGGAGGCTGTGCTGTTTGCAAGGAAAAGTCTCTGAAATAATAGAAAAGGATGCCCTATATGATGAGTGCAAGGATGGGAGAATCCCAGCTCTCAGAGACATGTAGCCTTTAAGACGTTTGAAAACAATGATATTTCATAAAGGATAATCTTTGAGTAAGCACTAAGCAGTTATTGTTTCTGGTCTTATAGATGACCCAGGAATGTGATGTTTTTACTGGCACTCAGTGAGACAGCTCTTGGTTGGGAGCTATCCAAGGCTGCTGGCATGGCTTCGGCATTCCTGCAGATTTGACACAATGATTTTAACCAAAATCCCACATGCTTGATATAATCACTCAGTGCCTTTAGAAAGGGTTTTATACCTAATATGGACAAAAAAGGGCTCTGCTTTTTCAGAGATGTGACGTGTAGTGAGCAGGTTTGGATCCAGAAATAGACTCATCTGTATTCACTTAGCTTTGGTATTTTTTTGTGGTCTTTATTATAACAGGCAGGCACCTGCTGACTGTCCAAGTCTAAATTGCAATATTCAGATTTAAAAAGCACAGCTACCCCTCAGCCTCAGTTTCTCTTGATTGACATCTGTGTGGCATGTAAATGTCAAACACACCATGGGGAAGTTAATCACTGTATCAGCAGAGTCTAATGTTGAGACAAAGATAAAAATATACTGGCCTTCTATGTGGATACAGAGATGATCAGCCACTTTGGCTAAATGTACAAGTGGGCAGAAGCTGATGGAAACAGCGACTGAGCTCCTTTATCACAGAGTTTTTATTAATGGAGGTGATTCTGTCACTGCTGCATATCAATAATGTACAGCTGCGCAAAGAGGCTAAGTGATGCCAAAGTGATTCTTTTACAGCCACTTTTCACTCCATGCAGCACAAGCACAGCTGACTCCACAAGATGCAAGGAAGTAGGCAGCCTCTCCTATTGTCTCAGACCCCACTTTCAGCTTTTTGCTGCTGGGGTACTGGGGTTTGCTAGCGTACCTGCAGCCATTCTGTGCCATGACAGACGTAGCTCCTGGATGAGGCAGCGTCAGGACTTCCTTGCATTGTATCTTGGGACTACATGTGACTGCATCTGAGGTCAACAAGCTGCCTTGTTAAAATAACAGCCCCTAGGAAGTGTGTGCCTGCTGATCTGGTGAAAATCAGTTGCAACTACACAAAACTGAAATGCTGTGTCGCAGCTTATTAAAAATACAGTGGGAAGCTGCTATGCATGGATGTCACTGCCATCTACGCGCGTTGTACACAGGCAGACCAGTTCTCTGCTCTGAGGACCTTGCCAGTGAGGATGGTTTTTCTAAAGTGCTCAGTATTGGCCTAATTGTACTTCTTTTCCAGTGAATAAGCTGAATCCAGCAAGTGGTTGTACCCTTCTTTCACGCACAGTGCTGACGGGCCTTTCCCTGCAGTGATATAGGCAGGGTTGCAGAGTCCAGCATGCTGAGGGAATACACATCAGTCATGCCAATTTAAACCATTTGCTTCTCTAGGAAATATCTTCAATAGGATGGTTATAGAGGATGGTCTTTATAGTTGATTGTTTTTTTTTTTTTTTGGGGGGGGGGCAGATTTGCATCATTGGTTCATACTTGCCACTGTTTAAGTTATTTAAATGTTTCATGTTTCTCATGCATTAATCTGAGGAAGTTAATGATTTAGCTCATGCAGCTTGCCTTTGCTTAGATCTATGAGCTTGCTTTCTGTAAGTTGAGCTCTCTTTGAACATCATGGATTGAGTTGGGAACTAAAGCCATCATAACATCCCTTAGCATTGTAGTTCTCATCTCCCAGCACATAGCCCCAGGGTGGCCCCACTCCTCTTGCCGCAGCAGGAGCAGAGGACAATGATAGCGCAGGCATGAGTTACAGTCATAGTTAAATGTGCTTTTATGGCTGCAAGCTGGAGCGATACTGGAATACAGCTCCAATGCGCTGTGATTTCCAAAGTGGATAAGCACTATTTACACTTTTTAGTTTCCCGTCTTATGGAAGAAATATGATGCTTTTCCAAGAGTAGCTATTTTGATGGAGAAACGGATAGTGAAAGATGTCACATGATGGCCAACTGTGTGATCAGACAGAGAAGTGTATTTCCTTATGATTCCAAATGAGTATGTAATTTCAATCTCCTTTTTACTGTTATCAGCCAAGTGGAAAAGGCCCACGCCTACCTGAAGTTTATTGTGTCATCAGCCGGCTGGGGTGCTTTGACTTATTTTCCAAGGTAAGAAGGTTTTTTTTTCAATATTGCTTTTTAATTTGATTGTTTACTGAGACACATCTGCAGTGATGAAGCAGACAAGAAGAATTTCTTCCTTTGATGGGAGATAACTGTATTTTACAGTTGCTGTTTTGGATATTCCATCCCTATTATTGGGTTCATCAAAGAATGTCTTATTACTTGTGTGACTGAGGCAGAACTTGATTCAAAAAACATCTGGGTGTCTGTATGATCTGGCTGACTGAAGTTTTTTCCATTGTTTTCTAAAGCCGTTCTGTGCTGAGCTGTAATTCTTGGCATCCACAGTTTGAATGATGGGCCAGTACCACTTTTACTCCAATACCCTGTGGAATGATGAGGTTAAGAAAAAAGATTATTTGATAAGTGAATTCTATACTCTTAACAATATTGACATGATTTTTTATCCTAGGAGGCTAGGAAAGCGTGGATAATCTTTTAATTGGCCTCCACATTAACGAATCCAAAGCTGCATTGTATGCTGATGTGGTTTACCTAGGTAATACATTTCTTGACACAAGAGTTTCGAGACAATAAGCAGGGCATTGCAGCTAAACTGTGAGACTGAATAGCCATAGAAACAGTTAACTGCCAGTCAGCTCCAGAGCCATAAGCATTCTTCTTTTGTAAGACAAAAGTTTATTAAAATTAACTATTAATAACATTTCTGAATCCATTTGATTAATGTTTGAAATATCTCTCTAGCTGCCAGTTTAGGGCCTCCTAGTCCTCTGAGAGCATGTCCTGCAAAACCCAGTGAGCACCTCAGAGTATCATATAGCATTTGCTGGTGATCTGTGGAGAACAATGATATGTCTAATGTCAAATGGCTGCCTTCCCCTTTTCCAATTTCGATACAGCGTTCCTAGAAATGTTGGTTTAATTTGCCAGAGATTTTCACTTTGGAGATGGGAAATCTCACAGAACTTACACAGATTTTTCTTGTTCCTTTCTATAGGAATAAAGTTGAAAAGAACCTGTAAATCACTGAAGTTAATAAAAATCATAGCATTTATATTGTTCTTATGATCTAATAATCATACAGAATGTTATCTTCAAAGCAGGTTTCAAGCTTTTCTATATAAAACTTTGTTTAACACAAATCTTCTGTGAAGAAAAACAATTGGGTTGCAATAGTTAATTGCTATTCTGCTTCTGACGTCTTTCATAAAGCTCTGAAATCAAGGGTTTATAACAGTGTCTCTTAGACATAATATGTATCTAAACACAGATATCTGTGAGTGAAATGGAATGCATTGTTCTGGGAGGATAACACAGCTCACCAAACTCGTGGTATGGAGAGATGTCCTGAGGCTCTTTGTTTGCTTTTATGTTTTTATCTAATTTTGATAGTGCACTAATTTTCAAAGGAAAACTTGGGAGAGGGAAAAAAAGGCAAAAAAAAAAAGAAAAAAGAAGAAAATTTAAGTATCCTCCTTACAACCAAGTATCACTGCAGCTGAGGTATAAAGTCAGACAAGGAAGGTCATTGCACCAAAATTGCAAATAATCTGCTTTCCCTGTTCAATCTGTAACTTGAAAAAAAGTGTCTGATCATCCAGCTAAAGTGAACCCAAGGTTGATGGTGAGTGTAATTTCACTGGCTTCAGCAGGGGCTGTTCCCAGGCATTGTGGCAGGCAGGCCCTGGCCATACGGGCCTCAAATTCTTGGTCTGTGCAGGAAGGCAGGCTCTCACTCAATTGCATATTGGGCCCTGAATGGGACTGTAACACACCTGTGCTCTTTTTCAACAACCCAGCTCGTGGAGGGGCTGGGCCACAAAAGGACCCCATCGCACTGGAGCCTGGCCACAGTGGTACTGTCCTACAGAGGGCTGGTCACCTCCTGACAGTACCGGCACCAGGGTGGGAGCAGGGTGTTTGGCAGCACGTGGGGCTGACCCCAGCCCTGGGCTGGATTTAGCACAGCTCTTTAACACACACTCCAAGCACCGCATTTGGAAAGGGTTTGGGCGAAACAGCTGTTAAATGAAGGAGGAAGAGTTTGAACCTTAGCATCCCTGTTGGTTTTGAAGACAGATGTGGTGGGGATGGAGACAGAAGTTCTTGAAAAGTGAGACAGTCTCTTTTTTCAGCCTAGTAAGAGGAACCTGGGCTGTCCTAATTGATAAATCCAGTGAAAGAGAGGAAAGCGATCATGATGGTGCACTTTGCCAAATTAGTCAAAGCAAGAAACAGTTGTCTTTACAGAAAAATGTGAGTGATGAAAGACCATGAGATATTAAACCTTGGATATTATTTATCAAAAAGCAAAAGGAGTCCTCTGTTTTAAAATGTTTATCATCCTGTTTCTGATAGTCTGCATTATTTTCATCTTCCTCAAAGCCACTATTGCTCACAATTGTAATACCTACTGCTAAGACAGACTTGAGAACCACAGATATCTTTCCTGCCAGCCAGTTCATTTGGTCATGGTTTCAACAGACGTTTTTGACCATTTTATCTCCTGAGATCTCTATCCAACTTTTATCCAGTTTAAATGTTCCTTTTTATTTGTGTTGTGAAGGTTGTTGGGACAGGGATATGACACACACATGGCCCCCAACTCCAGCAACATAAAGCATCGAATAGTGACTGCAGAAAAGGAGATATGTGTTGGGCACATTACAACTGCGTGCTGGCAGTGTGCAGGAGCACTAAGGGACCTGGGGCATAGGTGTGCTTCATTACTACTTCCCATTTGGGCAGCTGGTTTTGTTTAGTGAGGATAGTTGTTGTGCTGCAAATTACATCAAGAATGAAATTCATATCTTCATTTATGGTTATCTGCCACTTCCATGGACTGGAATGCAAGCTATGTATATAGGGTCAGCTTTGCTTTAGTTAGGTCTTTATGATGTTGCAAGGAGGAAGGGGAAACTATGCACCAGTGAATGCCTCTGTTGGCATTTGGTGTCACTAGCTATCGTTGTAAGTCACCAGCTTGTGCTTAAGTATCTTTTAATGTTCTGTTTCAGTGAAAAGCGTTTCCAAGAGAAACAAGGGAAAATGTCTGGCTCAGACCCACTAACTCTTGTATGGCCTTTTGCTCTTGAGTGGTGGTTAAAAGATCACCATTTCAGGTCAAACCACTAACTGCTTTGAAGCTTGCTTTCTCATCTTCTTTAGGTTTATCATCTATATGGTCTGTCTAATGTGGGAAAACTTAGCTGTGATCTAATTTATGTTGGCCCATGTGACCAAAGAGAGAAGAAAATAATAGTGCTCTCTATCTGTAAGAAGTTCCATCTGCTTATTTCAAACTAGATTGCCTGCTCTGCATCATATCAAACAGAAAATGACCTTAATGCAGGCACCCAGTGTAAACAGCTGGGCATGCTTCATGAGGCTGCTCACGGCTGGCTCCAGCTCAGCACAGACTGCGACGTGACCGCTGCCGCCACGGCCGTGACTCTTCCAAGACCTCTTTCCTGGTGGACCTCTGCTGGTACCATAGTGTGGCACGGTTTCTTTTCTTGCTGGTCTGGCTTTTTCCTGCCCTCTCAGTTGAAATGGAAGAGATGCCCAGGGCAGAAGAAAGTGTTTCTCCTTAATACAAATTTCAAGATGTACCACTGAGACGTGATGCTGACCTGGCCTGTGATCATGAGATTTGTCTCGATCTTTCTCTTCTTCAGCTCACCCTGTTGTTCAGGCAAAATCCCAACAATATAGATCCCTTTTATCATGCTGAGTCTTCTTTCTCCTTTCCAGATTTGTTACTTCTTCCTTGTCTCTGTGTTAACTGCATTCACAAAGAGGCTCCATTTTGTAACTGGAAAACATTTTTAGCGTATGATCGAATCCCATGGCTTTAACGGTAGAGAAGAAATGAATGGCAGAGGAGAATTAAACTGAGATCTGCCATGTGTTTAGGCACATGTGGGTCAAAAGATGCTTCAAAAGTGTATGTGGTGCTGACATGTTTTGTCTCTTTCTCTCTTATGTCTTACTAATGGATCAGATCCTGGATGAGGTTGAAAGGAGAAGGGGAATATCTGCTGCCTTGGTTTATCCATTTATGAGGAGTCTGATGGAATCTCCTTTTCCTGCACCTGGAAAGACAATCAAAGTTAAAACCTTTCTGCCTGGAGCTGGAAATGAGGTAAAAAGCAACTGCAAACATTAAAAGTCAAAGCCTCCCCCCTCACCACTCCAATATCAAACAGCAAAAGAAAAACAGGAGGAGACATACAGATACTGCAAGGCATGTGAGGTGGCACACCCTCAAAATGAGCAGTGCAGGAGCTGCACCAGTGTTGGTATGCTAATGCTAGTTCCCATTGATGGTTATAAGCCAATTTATTGTCATGTATTTGTTATTTTACGTTTATTAATAAGTTGTCTTTAAGAAAAAAACACAAGCAACATAAATGTCCTAGTATGCCTGGCCTAGTGTAGCTAACAGACTACAGTGTTGCTGGGCTTTATCACAGTGATAACAAGCAAGTGTAAGTTTCCCATGCTGACTGTACTTGAACAGTTCAGCAGCTGGTTGTTATTGCAAACCTCATTACTGCTGGTCCTGGCCTTGGTAGGAGGAGTGACCAGCAGCATTTAAATGGCTCTTTTTGGCAATAAATACCCTTTAACTGGCCCTCAAAGAAATAGTCTATGTTTGGAAAAGCATGTCATATAAAAGTTTGTGTGTGTCTGTGTGCGCACATATAATAGATTTCATTTCCTTTTATTACTGACTCAAGTAGCTAGAAGCCTAGCATTGTATACAATATATGCCTTACTGGCAAATGGCAATATTGGTGCCTTGCTTAAAAAGTTTTTTGTAACTTGAGGCTTGCTAGCCATTCGCCATGTCAAATTCTGCTCTCTGCATGTCCTTATGTAAGTACACAGTAGCTCCACTCAGATGGGCAAGCATATAGAGGAAATACATTACTGCAGATAGGAACAGAAT
The DNA here is from genome assembly GCF_035582795.1 of Mycteria americana. Taxonomy (NCBI): domain Eukaryota; kingdom Metazoa; phylum Chordata; class Aves; order Ciconiiformes; family Ciconiidae; genus Mycteria; species Mycteria americana. Next base: position 13,497,089 of record NC_134369.1, read on the forward strand.
TTGGCCCAGTTAGTGAAAGCAGGAAAAAAATTGTCCTCTAGGGTTATTTTACACTCCTTAGGGTTAGTTTTACAGTGCTATTACTATTTTTACATTTAATCGTATTTTCTCCAAGTGTAATGCCACTGACTTCAATGGAGTGGGCCTGTAATGTCACTTGGTATGAAATGTAAAGTGTTCCTTGTATAAGTGACTTGCAAGGCATGTTTAAGTCACAAGCATTTTCTTATGGAGAAGCAAAGGAAACCTGAAAGGCTGATTGGTGTAACAGTGGTAAGATCTGATAATGCTTTTTTGATGAATGTATCTGGGAACCATGGATCTGCAACTTCTCTATCTTCTGCTCAAGCTTCTGAACTCTCGCAGAGAAAAACATTGAGATAATTCCAAACAAACAAACAACTCTCTTCTGGCTGAGCTTTGCTCTCTGTTATGCTAGTACAAACTCGTTATTTAAATGGAATGCATTGGCTTAATTAGGAACAGAATATTGTCCTTCCATTGTGGCTCCTCTGGCCTAAACAAAGATGATGATTAATTGGGAAGTAGACAGTATATTTCTTTGTGATGAACAGACTGAAGCAGAAAGCTTTGCCAGGCAACAGAAAACATCCATGGCATTTGTAAAAGCTGCTGTAACTTGCATTGCTTCCTACCCTGCAGCAAGATTTTGGCATTGGAAGTTTTGCTGTAAAACCAGCTCCTCATGATTTGGCACATAAACATGATTTGAGCTTGCAATCTCAATGCTAAGGAATGGCATGGGCACCTTTATTGAACATGAGAAAGAGGTAGGCAGGCAGCATTTCCTGAGGAGGTATTCATGGTGCACCATCGCTCTGCAATTTGATTCTTACTGCTGTTTGGGGCAACAGCTGAGTGAAGGGTATCTAATACTCTGGCACCATAATGTTTCTGTCTTTCAGGCTTAAAAAAAAAAACTGTACACAAATACTGTTCTAACAGTGACTTTCTTTTTACAGTCCTGTGTTACTGATCACAAACAATATTACAACTAAACTGGTATGAACTGGTTTTGTTTCCAGTATCCTGTGGTCTTGATCATATCCTTAAAACAGTGTGTTTGTGAGGAATTTTTTAAGGGCTACTCCAGTTTAAACCCAATACAGTATGCTCATGGAATGTGGTGTCATGTGCATGAAAACATAAAAGTGGTCTAAAGCAATAAAGTGACGGTGATTTTTGGACGTATGGAAAGAAGGAGATGTATGTATGTTCCTGTTAATATGTCTTCAGAGATTTCAACACAGCTTCAAGCTGGCCAGCTTTTCCCCTTTCCCTTCTGTTTCCTCAAATTCCTCAGTAGTTCATCATTTACTGTCTTGCACTTCATATTTTTCTCCCTCTGTTACTCTCTTCTTCATGTTATTTTTCCCTCTTCTTTTTCCTGTCCTCCGCCTTCAAGTTCCACATCTGAGCATGTCAATTGCAGAGTAAAAGGAAGATATAATAAAGGAATCAAGCATTTGAGAAAAGGAAGGAGAGGGCCTGAGGTCATGGATGAAGTATGAAAATTAGACTTTAAAGGGATGTCACAAGTCACCATCTAAGACCTTGTCCTGACTCCCCAGTTAAGTATATATATGTACATATCTTTATGACAAAAAAAGGTTTTAAACATTATCTAGTGAGTTATGCATCATAGAAGAGTGAAAATGAAGTAAATTGGGTTTAAATTTTGCCCGGCCTTTAAGTGCAGTCCGTGGCTCCTCTCTAGATGTGAATTTGAATTGCTAGCCAAGTTTATAACCAGATTTACCTTGTCTTTTATGGCTGTTTTAACCCTGTAAGCTTCCAGCTCCAGTGTTTCCAGTTTGTTACTTGCTTCATACTGTTGACTCAGCCAAGCTTTACATCTCTGACAGGGTGTTTAGAAGGCAGAATTATGCTTCCCTCGGAAATGACAGCAGATTTAATGCACACAATTGTATTCTGGGAAGAAGAATGACTTGATAGTGAATTGTGTAATACGCCATTTCTCTGGAGCGCTGTGCCTCCAGCCTCAGTTTGCAAAAGAGGATGGGGGTCATTCTCTGTGTCGCCTCAACAGGAAAGCATGGAGTGCTGCTGGAGGGCCCAGGCTGGGGTGCCAGGCACCCCTGGCGCTGTCAGCCCTGACCAGTGATGCTGACTGATATTTGCTGGATGTGTTCAGGTCATTGAGCTGCGGCGGCCAATGGACTCGCGCCTGGAACACGTGGACTTTGAATGCCTTTTCAAGTGCCTCAGTATTCGTCAGATCATCAGGATCTTTGCTTCTCTCCTGTTGGAGCGGCGTGTGATTTTTGTAGCAGATAAGCTCAGGTAAGTGGCAAAGGGACCTGAAACCACACGTTCAGGACAGTACTATCTCTGGATACAAAAAGCTTTATGAAACGTCCAGAATGGTTGTCAGATGTGAGGATCCTCTCACTGTAGGATTTAAATAATTTTTACATCAGTGGAAGTTATTTGCTTCAGGTGGGGGACACATTTGCTAGCAGTCACTGGCTACAAGCCACTTGTTCTGTCTTACTTTCCTATCTGTAAAATGGCAATACCAGTACTCACGTGTGTCATACTCAGCAAATGTCTGCACAGCGTCTTGAAGCAATATAGTCCCAGGAGTATTTCATTTCAGGTTTTGGAACAGAGTAGTCATAAACAGTAGCAGAGGTCGTCACTGAGGTGCTTCACCTTGTGGCCATGCAGCGCAGCCAGGCAGGGAAGTGGGGTGCTGAGAGTTCACCTGGTTTGCTCCATGCAGTACAGAGGGTTTATAATGAGGCTAGGTTTCAAATCCTGCGCTACCAAACCCATCCAGTGGGAGTGTTAAGAATGCTATTACGGTTCATCACAACTAGTTAGGATATTTTTCCTGGTGCTCACAAGACCTGAAAACATTTCCTTTCCGAAGCTCCATCTTGGGCTCCTTGCTATATCCTTTCAACATACCTCTTACTTCCCTGCCCTTTGATTGCAATTTCCCCTCCTTGGCTCATCTAAGGCATGAACTCACCCCAAGGTGTAAGGAGGGAGAGCGACAGGTCACAACTCCACATGGCCTTTACTAAGGAAATGGGACCTCTGTGTAGGCTGCACCCCTGCCCCGCAGCAAAGAATCATCCCTTTTTTAGATGCTTGTGTAATCCATATAGAAAAGCGTGGACATTGTAAAGAAGACGTTCTTTGCTGTGGCATGATAAATAATAAAAGATGGCAAATAAAAATAAAGACCGTAATTTATTAGACTCAGGAACATCCAGCGTCTTTTAAAAGGACACAAAAGACTGTATGGGTGGTTAGAAACACAGATGGATCTACCCAAACAAACTCTGTTAAACACTTTATCAGCCCCGACCTCCTCTGAATGACCGCCAGAAATAATAGCTGCACTTAGTGGCCGCCAGTGTATATAATAGCAAAAATACTTTGCATAGTAAAAGCTTTACAACCTTTAGGGGAGAATTTCTTAAAGCTGCAGACCCTTCTCAGGTTATAAAGTTACTTCCTTAGCAGTCTTTTTTGTTGTCTAGAACAACAGGAACATTTTATTTCATCCCTTCCCTTGTCAGTACCCCTTAGTTTGAATGACCATTTGGGATGACTTAATTTCACATAAACTCCTGGTGAGAATTGTGTAGCTAGTCCAGGGTTTCTGCAGTACTTTAGTAGATATGTGAGTCACACCATGAATATTGGGGCAGGTGGCTTTTGAAAATACTGTTGGCGTGTTCCTTCTGACTCTTTTCCACAGTATGATTAATTACATCGTTCTGTCTGTTTCTATTTTACTGTTCATTTAGCAGAATTAGTGGCACCCATAAGTCTGATTGTAACTCAGAATGACACAGCTCTGCGTTCCTTCAAATGGCACAAAGTTTTGAGTGGAAAATCACAGAAATGGTACAGAGAAAATGAGGGCTGGGCTGTGCTGCTGCCAACTGTTGCTCTGCTTTGGAGTTCCCAGTTACTCCTCTGTAATGTTGTCCTGGTTTGGCAAAGTACCCCGAGCCTCGATCTGTGGACTGCGGGCACAGTACTGCAGGGATGGCTTGCTGCAGGAGACATCCTCAGCCGTGAAGGCTCAGACATAAAGCAGCCATTCCCTGGAGCATTTCTCTGGGACAGCTGGCCTAGCCAATGTCATATAACGCTTCTGGGCACTGTTCAGAGAAAAGCAGCAACAATTAAACCTACTTTGACAGTCTTAAGGCAGCTTGGCTTGGAAAACAGTCATGTTGCCAATGCTGAGGGCTCATGGTAACCCAGGACTTCATCAGGCAATCGAGGTTTTATACACATTCCAAGCCCGACTGGAAGCTAACAGCTCAGGCTTGCCCATGCAATTACCTTTCTCCTGATAGCTGCCTAGTCCTACAGGCCTCAGAGCAGAGGATAACAGAGTCCTGTTTACAGGCAAAGCGCTGCTGCTCTCCCTTCTGGCACACAGAAATAGGGCACCAGGACCAACAGGAACCAGAAATGTTAAAGATCCCTTTCAGTAAGCACATATCCAAACATTGCGCTCTCCTGTAAAAACTGTTCTCCAGCAAACCGTTGTTTCTGTTGTGAGAGTGAGCCATCGGGTTAGGGGCCATTGGCACATACTTTGAGAAAGGAGAGGATTCAGGTGGATCCAAGAGGCTTATGAGGTTTTGTGGTTGCTCCTGTAAGAAGGGACAGAACCTTTTTTACAAAAAGGTTTATATTCATATACTTTACTATATCTGCATATACTCTTTATTATATACATACACTTTGTTTTGTTTAAAAAGAGTATGACAAAATCTGATGTGGTAGATAAGGCCCTGGATTAAGGCTTGTGAATCCTGAGCTCTCATTCTGAACCCTCCAACCTGCTGTGTGACACATGCTGGAAACGTAGCTCCTCTTTCTTATCTTTTATCTGGTCTGTCTGGGATCCTAAATGCTCTGGGATGGAGACTACTTCTTGCTCTGTGTGTGCATGCAGCTCTTCTTGATACAGTGTGGCCCCTCTCAGCATGGGGATATAGGAGGTACTGTAAAATAGAAACTAATAATGAGTCCTTTGACAAAGGCCTGGAGAAAGTGACAGTGGATTTAAATTCAATACTTACTGAGGTTTTCATGGTTTAAATGGGGATGAAGTCTAAAATGAAACACTCTGGCTTCGAGCTAATAACTGTCTGTCTTGGAACCTTTGCCTTGCCTGACGTGAATTTTGTTTATGGGCATCACGGCTGAAACTGAAGGAGTTTACCAGTAATGTGGGAAAAAAAGAAGTGAAATATCTTACAGGTCCAGTCTGTGGGCCCAAAGAATGAGAGCAGGAAATTAAAAAGATTTTACAAGGGTTTGATTTCTGCATGTACCCAAAAAATAGCTTAGAAATAAATGATGTTGAGGTTTAGGCTTCAAACAATGAGATGCAATGGGCTTTTGTGGCTGCCTGTTTAACAGGTCCCCAAGCAATAAATGATTTCACACGTTATACAAGTTTGGGAAAGTCATGCCTAGTGAAGTGAGATTCATTCAATAAATTGTTATTTATGGTTCTTATAGTGCCCAGAATGTGAAAATTTATAGTCCTTGATCTTTGCACAGAAGAGGTTGCCATTTTTCAACACAGAAAGTGATGCTACCAGCCATGAGGAATAGTAAAGTTTTGAATGACAGGACTGTGAGGTTGCCTTAGACGTGTACAGTTAGGTTTGGGGTTTTTTCCCAATAAGTTGCTTATATATTTTTTCTGCTTGAAATTGGGTGAATAAATCCCTGCAGCTGTTTGCTCACCTTCAAAAATGAACTTGAATCTGCCAGTGACCTTTCAGTATTTTGCTTTCCATGAACAGTCAAGAAGACAACAGAGAATAAAGATAACAATAGAGACATTTGGAATAATAATAATAATAATAACTCATAAAGAGGTAACTTAAAGCTCCAATTCCTTAAACATCTGCTGCAAGCACAACTGAGATGGTATGCCCCATCCTAGTTCCAATCCCCGTCCCAGCTGGGAGCCCCTGTTTATGTTCCTGGCATTCTGCCTGTTCACCCCAACTCTGAGACAATCCCATGACTGCCAGCTGCAAAGGGAGAGCTGCTCTACTGCAGTCCTCTGCGGTTTGAAAGGCTAGGCAGCAGATGCAAAATCAGTGGGTTCTGGGGCTCGGGGAACATTGGCGTTGCTGCAGGCACAAAGGTAGCAACAGAAAATAAATAGAAAGCAAACATTGGAAGAAAAATATTTCTCTGCTTGTTTTAGCGTTATGCTGGGGAAACAAATTTGTGGACATGTTTGCTGAGGAGGTGATGTATCCATGCGTGTGAGAACCTCTTTGCCTTTTCCCCTGAATGTTTGGAGATGGGGAAAGGAAGGCCTTGGGCATCTCAACGTCCCTTTGTTATAACCCCATTTTTTATAAATAAAAAACTCTCTTGCTGTAATCCACTATATTGTGAAGGACTCTGAGCATATTTTGCTTACATTTCACTTGTGGGTCCAGTCCAACACCAGCTGGAGTCAGTGGGAGTGTTTGGATGAGGCTTGTCTTTTGCTGGGGATCTAAATCCTAGAATATTCCTTTCAGTGGCCTTTCTGAAGCTTTAGGGGCTGTGAAAGGCTTCTATAGAGTCCCTGCTCTTGTAAAAGACAAAATAACTTATCATTGTTGTGAATTTTGTTTTTATATGAGATATTTCAGCTACTTGTCAGTGAAGCAGGAGCATGGGCCTCAAGGAAAAAACCTCTGTTGACAGCAATGGGTTTTATACTCCTAAACCATGGAGGTGAACTTGGAAATGTACCCCAAGGCGAAGGTGGGCCAGGCACTTCTCTAAGTGGCAGTGCCAGCTCAGGAAGTCCCCGCTCCTGCTCCCCTGGTTTGCTTCTGCCCTGCGCCAAGGTCTCCCTCACCCGGGAGGCTGTGCTGGCCCTGCCACAGTAGGAATTACTCATTTTGCAGAGTTTCTCCAAACCAGATGGGCCCTTGGGCCAGGTCACACTAGGGGCTCCTGTGCTGGAACAGGGGCAGAGCAGGGTGCTGGGGCTGGGGGTGGGCAGGAGCATTGGAATGGGCCCACTTCAGGGTGGTGTTGCCACTGAAAGGTGTCTATCATGCACCATCCTTAGGTGTGAGCCAGCTGAATTTACAATATCTCAAGAGATATTGTAAATCTGTGAATAAACTTACAAGTTTTTACCTGTGTGCAAGGGAGATCTGAAGGAATGAGGCTGAGGCAATGTTGGATGACGGCGAACTTCAGTGCAGCTAAAGCTCCTGCACATCAGTGTCTTCCTCCCTTAGGGATGGTCACAAATGACTTTGTCTTCCCAAGGAGAGTTTTTTCCCTCCATGTTTCTCTGCCCCTCTGCCAGCACACATCCCTTGGCCCAACACGGACCAGCAGTCTGTCACCTGGTGTGCTGCAGCCACCTGAAACCCTCCTCTGCAGCGCTCGCCCCATTAAGTCAAGAGGTGCTGTTGCAAGCAGAAGCTAGGCACCTGTGAGGTCGGAAGACTTTATCCTGTTAAGGATAAAAAGCTTTTATCCTGTTAAGGACAAAAACCTCCCTACACCTCCCCAAAGTATTTTGGACTGCCAGGAGGAATCTGTCTTCCAGCACAACTGTAGAAAGTCCAGGCGGATCCCAGACCTGACCAAAGGTTATGGGCTCCAGACAGAAACACTGACTAATACAGGACAGAAGCATAAATATGTAAATACTGGGGGAATTCATCCCGCAGGCATGTCTCTGTTAACTTTGTGGAGCAAAAGGGGAGCAGAGTGTACTTGCATTCAAGGGCAAAGGCTTTCAGAACAAACAATGGCATTTCCCTAATCTCACGGACAGAGACAGTTTAGGGCTGTCCGTGTTATGCCTGGGATGTTCGGGGAGCGTTGACGCTTGTCCTCATATTTGAATCTGTTGTTTTGGGAGTCGTGAGGCCACACTAGAAAGCAGCAGTTAGCAGCTGAGAGGCAGCCTGGTCCCCGTCTCTCAGTGCCTACCTAGAAAAACAGTATTAGGGATCCTTTAATCTAGCAGACAGAATCATAGCATGATCTTGTAGCTCAAGTTAAAATATGCAAATTTAAATAGGAGATAAGTGGCAATGTTTTAGTAGTAAGAGTAAACTATTGCTCCTCAGCCCCGTAGCAAGCTCAAGTGGAAAACCAAGAGTAGCTAAACTTTTGGGCAGATTACTAAAGTGAAAGCTCATTCCCTGTTCCCTTATTGTGTATTTTTTATTAACAAAAGTAGGATATAATTCTTACAAACTAATCACAGCAATGATAGGCCTGACTAGGTTCACCTGCTGCCTGGGAATGCTCCTTTCCAGTAGTCTGTCATAGCGTAACACTTGTAAAATCTGTGAACCTGCAGGTTAAAAGGTAAAAATGCGTGTGTTAGGACAAAGAGAGAAACTCTGCTCAGTAAACAGACAGTGAACTTTGGCCAGTAATAAAGATTTCCTTTACTTTCCCCTAGAACAAAAACATCCACAAAAAAAAGGTGAGAGAAATTTGACAACGAACACATACCAGAAACCAGCCTGTGAGGGAGAATTTACTGTTGCCAGTCTCTAAGTGGTCTGTACCATTTCTGAGCACAGGCTACAGGAGACACAGCTATGTCTTCTCTTGGTCACATCTGGCACAGCCCTATATTGAGCTAGAAGTCCAGTTCTTTGTCTCAGGGAAAACTTTTTTTTAGTTATCAGCTGTACATTGAAGAAGATGTTTAGAGATGCAAGCTACTGTACCTATGGAATATGTAATGGCTCCCAGATCTTATGTCTAAACCCAGGAGAAATATGGATGGCTGACATTTCTTCTGGTATTTTTTTATCCAGAGATCTCGAAGTGCTTTCTTAATACTGTCAGGATTATTGTGCTTGTCTGGTCTGACATGCTGAACATAAGCTAGAGAATTTCTTCCACTAATTTCTGCAGTGGAAGGAATGAGCCCTCGAATAATTATGCAATATGTAATCATGCGTAGTAGACAGAATTTATTCTACAGCAAAACCATGCATTTCTCATGAAAGTAACCAGAGAGTTTCCATTTCCTCCAGTGAGAGCCAGATCAGCCCCCATTGAGGAATGATTTAGAACCCGCAGACCACCCCTGCATTACCTAAGGGACAACAGCTTGCAGCTCCCTTCATCTTTTATAAAAGAAGCATCCTCTAGAGTCTGTCTGAGTCTCTGTTACCTACCCTGCAATCGCTTTCCTTTTGTGAGACTTTGGTTTTTCTCAGTCTGCTTGGACTATGAAGCATCACTAAGTAGAAACGTATATACTTAAAAAAAACTTAAACCTTCTGTAATGTATGTGCTTCTGTAATGTATGTGATTATTTGGCCTGATGTAGCTGCAATTTCTTGATATTCTGCTTGCTTCTTTCTTTCCCACCAAATATAGCTAGTAATCTTCTTTGAGTAGGATGTTTGTATGCAGCCCAGTCCTGCAAGATGCTGAGCGCCTTGTCTTACAGTTTAAGTGCTAGAATTGAGGGTGTTCAATGTGATGTGAAATTGGTGGTTTAAGGTAACTAGCAGAGCTGTCTCTCAAGATTTTTGAGAGAAATTTTGTACTTTATTCCCCCCTCTCAAGACATACTTACATTTTGTACCACTTGGATTACATTTCTCTGGCACTTAGATTGTGTGAGGACTGATGCCAACAAAGGAGCTGTACGTGGACAGTAGGAAAATGTGTCAGGCAGAAGAGACAGTCCAAGAAACAAAATGAACTTTCTGTGTCTCTGGCTTGTTTAAGATTCTGCAGTCCCAGAGAAAAGTAATCTAATAATGATATTTTTAATATGCAGTAAACTTCAATGGCATTTTTAATATGCCATATCACAAGAAGGGTAGAGCTTGTATGATTTTCCTTTTCCTCTTTTCCTCCTGCCCTCCTTTCCAGAAGTATTTATTCATGTCACTTCAGGCTTTGACCAATGCTCTACAGTGGGAAAACATCATTTTCCCACTTATGTTTTGTGCAACAAAATTCTCTCTCCCTTTCCCTTCCCCATGAAAAGGAATGGGATAAGAAGACGACCGTGTTGTTTGGTAATTCTCTTCTGGATTACTTATTGGCACAACAGCCATAAGGCAGTAAGTCCAACTTGGCCTCTAGCTCCCTGCAAGGGGATTTAGATAGATTCCCTCTTTTCAGCTTTTGAATGAGAAGGATTAGGGGGTTGGGATTGTTCTACTCCTTTGTTACTACCTAGAAAAATTCTTCATCCTACTTTAACAGCTGTCATGTTGTTAATAGTGCTATGATTACCTGTGAATCTGAAACCACCAGTGTGAACATTAACAAGGACTGGTGGGAGCAAAGGTCCCAGTGTGGAAAGAACAAGTAGTTAACACTCCTCTGGAGCACCTAGGCTAGAGCCACTTTTGTTATGGATTTACGCTAAGAAACTGTCCTGCAGGAAGGGAGTGGATAACTTTGTGGGTACTAAGGATAGCTTTCTACTTTGAAATGTTGGGGTTTTTTCTTGTAACCACCTGACAAAGCTTGGGCAGGTGGCTCGTGTCAAAGCAATGACGTTTTGCCAAAAATCCCATTTGCGTCAGCTTTGTGGAAAGTATGGTTGAATGCCAGTTGCTTGAAAGGCCAAATCTTCGTTCTGAAGGGCACTTTGCAGGTCTCTTTCTCCAGGGGCTTTCATGTGCCTCTCTTATGCACAAGTATTATGGGAGCGAAAAACAATGTCTTCATTAAAACCACATTCCCTTTTAATCAACTTTACTCTGCTTTCTTTTAAATTAAGTACTTCAAAGCTATTCTCCAAGTGAGAGATCTCCTGACAGTGCATTCTCTGGTCCGCAGCTCTCAGCTCCATGTGATGCAACCTTGATCCGTGCCGTGAGCCAGGGTTGTGCTTTGCAGGTTATCTGTGGGACCTCAGACTGACTGTCACTCGGGTGTTCCGGGAAGGTGGGAGTTGTATTCTGAAAACGCAGCTCTTAATGAAGTAAAATAATTTACTAATTTGTGTAAAGTTATGATAACTTTTGGAAATTTTGCATAAAATATCTGTCTTCCAATATTTGGATGAAAACCAAAAAGAAAGCCTCCTGTATAGTCAAAATGAACCCTACACTTAATTCTTCTTTGATAACATCCCCTAATGAGCTGTGTAATTATAAAACATTGAAAATCTGAATTATTTTAACTGACTGACAAATCCAGTGGCTTTAAAATAGGACTCCCTGAGAGCACATCATATTTCAGTCCATCTCTGTTTAGCTAGGAGACATCATACCAGCAGGATAGACAGCTCCCGGGTGCTGGCTGTTCCTGACGTCACCTCCTGGCTGCACTACGGCATGGTAACATACCTGCTCGTTCCTTAAGCCATTGACCGTAAATTGCAGTTGGGTACAGACTGCTGCAGCAACCCTCCCGCATAACAACATGGGGTACCAGGAGCACCACAGGTATAATCTTTGGTCTCTTTGCTGTCATCTTAGAAAATACTAAAATTTAAGTGCTTTGTTCTTAGCGTGTATCTTAGCACAGCGCCCAGTGTATCAAAATACGACCTGAAGTTCTGTGTCGTTCTCTGTTCTGGTATGATGGGACATTTACATTGACAGAAAAGCTTTTCTGCCTGCATGCTTCTGAACAAACTTTCATGGGGGAGTGATGAAAGAACAGGCAAGCGCTGTGACAGACCCTCGCCCCTTCTGCTCCACGTTGCTTGGCATACTCATAACGCGCTGTAGGGACGTGCTCAGGTAATTACAGTGAGGCTGCTGATGCAACCATACTGGTAGGATAAGATAGCACAATACAGGAGAGGATGTTGCAAGCTTAAGCTAAAGGGGATGTGGTCAGAGAAGAGTTTATGGAGGAAGATGTTGCCCACTCAATTTTCTGTAAAATATGATAAGGAGGGACCAGAAAAGGGACACAGATGATGACACAAAGCGTTGGGCACGTCTGCTCCATGAACTGTACTCGTTGACACGGCAGTGTGGCAAACCATGGCTCCATGAATTAAAGTCAGAGAAAACAAGTCCAGAAACTGCGTGGTAACCACTGTGTTTATCATAAAAAAATCTCCTACCTGGAATCATCAGTAGCACAGAGGAATTGGCGTCTGAGCTCTCTGTATCTCACCTTCAGTAGTCACTGGAGTGTGTCCCAAAATTAACTGCATCACTGGTGCCCCACTGATAAGGAACTGCAGCACTGCTTTTGCCAGACAGGTGAGGCCATATTGTGAGTCCTTATGAGAATTTTACAAGCTTGTCTTTTCTCAGACTGCATTGTAGAAAGCACCAGATAAAACCTGAAGTGTCACTCATTTCTTGCAAAACAAGGTTTGGGTTTGTCTTGTTTTCATGGGGGAAGAAACCACCATTTGAGGGTTAAGTAGCTACACTCTTTGAGTTGTAAGCATAGTTAAAAAGATTCTGCAAAGGACGATAACTAATGATTGGGCTGATGTGATGTGGAAAATATGCACTTCCTCCTCAGTCTGTGCCCCCCTCTCCCTGCCAGTATTATGGCTGAGGCCTTGTTTGCACTCCGTGAGATATCACAAAGGTCACTTGCAGCAAATGTGTCAGCATTCAAATTAGGGGAGCCACTGTGACTAGACTCTGCCTTTCACCCCTGGCAAAAGCATGGTTAGGTTCTCACTTTTGCATCAGGCTGCTGCTGGCCACGCAGGGAAGCCTGGCTCGGGAGGCGAGGAAGCAGTGGATGGACCCTGGAGGCTGACGGGCATGGGGCAATAGTAGTGCTCCTGGTTTGCTACATCAGTCACACACCCTGGGAAACATTCATCTCTTGAATAATATTTTTCCTTTGTCAAGCTCCTGTGCAGAGTGAGGGATTTTCACCTGCTTCTGGACTAAGAGTGAGTCGTTAGCTCACTGCTAAGACTGGATAATAAATGTTACAGTCTATAACAGACAGGGGAGATCTCTCATTTATGCGTTAGAGACCTCTTCACTGAGTTGCAGAGATCAACTGTAGCAGTATTTGTTGTTGTGTGTGTAATGATTAAGTTACGAAATCTTCAGAAATCTGAGTTCAGAACTGGCTGCTCCATTTGAGTTGGCCCAAATGGACTTGGCTGACTATGATCCTCACATGCATTATACACGTTCCCCTCGGTCACGATCACATTTACACTAGGAAATTCCCTGTGTTATTTAGACAAGAGGAGCAGAGCTTTCTATTGGCAGGTCTCCCCTGACATCAAGAGAAAAAGTAACCTAAAATGTGCACGTGCAGATTTGTCCGTATTTTCTGGAAAGAAGGATGTCAGGTATTGATCAGAGATACAGTATTAGCTGCATACTTTAGGCCAACTACTAAAGACCTCATGTTGTGACTCTTAGTTTACCTCTTACTTAAGTGCTTGCTTTAAAAAATAAATCACAATGCAAAATACTACTCTGGCTTTTACAGCCTAAACTCACTAATTTTCCATGTAATATGCACCCACTACTTTGATTTTAAACATCTCACTGGTTATTCTAGAGAAAGGTCAGATTTAGTAACAGGAAATTCAGAAAGTTCAGAACCCTCCTTCAAGTCACGTATGCAACTACTCTGTCCTAAACTTCCTGCAGCTACCCAGATTTTCACAGATTTACCTGAAGGTCAGGTGAGGGGAGGGGCCTTGGCGGCGGCAGGGGAGTCCTCCTCCCTGTGTACCCCTACATGGAGGTGGGCCCTTTACAGAAGGATTCTGCCACGGGGAATTCTCAATCCAGGAGGCTGAAATCTAATTATTTAATTAAAATTAAATTACATTATTAAAAGGTAATAAATATATTAATACTATATTAAAATTAAATTAAAATTACTTAATAGCTTCAAAAATTACAGTCTCTACTTCCAAACCACCTTATAAAGGCTTGAAGGATTCTCTGTAGTTTGCTTTACCCCTGAAGATCTTCTAGAAAAGTAAAAAATTATTCAGATTTCAGAAGCTGAAACATGCCTTGCTGACAAGAGAGGCTGACTTTGCAGCCATTCAGAGAGCACTCTTTTCCACAGCAGTCAGGGTACTCACAGCTCAAAAGGGGCTATCATGTCTCGTGTGTGTACTTGTGGGCTGATCTGATTAAAATAGAAGTGGAAAAAGAAAAGGTCTTTGAGGCTTCATTTCAGCAAAGTATTTCGGCACAATGGAAGTAAATTAAGTCTGAAACTTGTGCTGAAATACTTTGCTGAATCAAAGCCTAAAACAGTATTTTGCCTGTCCCCTCATGCTTTGTTTTAATTGGTGAAGCCAGGCATGAACCGACTATAATTCCTGCTGCTCTGTAATCATTAAAAATAATTTTTCTATCGGTGTCCAGATAAATTACTGTATTAGAATTAATTTGGGTCAAACAGCATAAGCTGAGCACAAATTCTGGTGTTTGTTTTGATCATAATCTTCCGTCTCTTGCATACAGGTAAATATAACCATTGTGGAGGAAACTTGTCTTTTCAGTTTGAAAATTATTCCTGATAGAATCTGTGTTTTTGAGTCTGTCTCCTTATCAGCAGGCTGTGCATAGTGGGGCGAGAGGGAAGCAGTGCAGAAGTGGCTGAAGTATATGAGCACTGGTTATATTTGATTTGCATCTGTACCACAAGCAGGCTTCGAACCTCTGTCGCACACCTTCAGCTATGCCGGTGTCTGACCTTCCCTCCTGCAGCTGCAGCCCCTCTCAGCATCTTGGGTACCAAACCAGGATGGGTAATTGACATCAGACAGCCTCACAGTCCTTCCATCTGCCTATAGCAACAGGGAGGAACAAGTTTCACAGGGACCTAATAATTTGGCTGCATGCGCATGACAGAGCTTTATCCATGTTCATATTAAATTGTTCTCCGTGGTCCTTGCGTCGTTCAGCACAGCCAGTCCCTGTCTTGTCCCTTAGTTTTGCATCCCAGCCTCTTTGCCCTCAGTTCATGTTTCCTTTTCACCTGCTCGCCAGGCTCATTTTGTCTCCCTCCCCTTCCAGTTCTGCCTCACAGGTCTTATTTTTACCCCTTTGCATTTAATTCAGCCCCTTCTCCTTCCCCTTCCCCTTCCTGATGATCTTCCTCTCCCAGCTGAGCCTCCCATTTCTCTGTGTAGCCCTGGGCTACAATGGAAAGGAAGGTGCTGCTTAGTGTGAACAATTTCTTCTGAAGAAATGAGCAGCTAAATAAGTCTCTTTTTAGTATGCACAAAATTACTCTTTTAAGATGGCTTCTAACATAACCAAATCAGAGTGAGTTTAGACATCACTAGTAGAAGTCCTTGGCACACAGGCCACCCCCTCCTGCCAGCCTTCAAGTCCTTGCCACCAAAGCATGCCACCCTTTCACAGAAGAGGACAGCAAAGATGTTATATATAACAAAATAACATTTTTTTAATCTGGCTTTGGAAGCAAACTGATCTGATGCCAAGCAAGGGGGTTGGATCAGCTGACCTCCTGAGGTCTCTTCCCACCTGAATTACTTCATGATTCTATGTCATTTTGCCTGAGATTGGAAAACAAAATAGTTATCCAGAGGCAGACACACAAGCTTAAAAATTTCAGTGAAAACAAGTTAAATTTTGAATCCTGATCATGTGAAAACAGTGCCTTACAAATGAAAGCAATCCTACAAATAGGCAGGTCTCCCAGACCTGTCAGTAATTGCAGGCCTTAATACATGAACACACGGAGGTATCCTTTCATCCCTAATCAGCAGTGATGTTACCCATGACAGCTTCGCTTCTCAAAAAATCTCCATTTCAGCTTTGCTTCAGTATTAGTTTACAAGTACAAAGGTATTTATTGCTTTATGTTGCTCCTGCTGAGAAGGTTATCCCATACGCTTCCTGCAGTTGTCTTCTGCCACGGCCCCCTCCCCACCCTCTCTGCATCCGATGCTGCGCCTCTGAACGTGCCTGTTGTTCCTGGGCGCGCGTGCTTGCACGTTGCCGAACTTGGGGCCGCAGCCATGCAGTCAGATGGCTCCACCGCCATGCTCTCTTTTCCTCTAACGACGACTCACATGATTTTATTTTGAAATGTTCACGGGGTAGGTCTTCTTGCTACAAAGCTGCAAAAACATGTTATTTCTTTGGTTTGAGTCAAGAGAGAGGAATTGAAGATTTTTTTTTTTCCCCTTTTAAACGTCCTAGAGTGGTAACAGAGAAACAATCAGCAATAATTTTGCATAGGAAGAAATGCTGTCATGTCTGACACACTGGCTAGAAAACGGGAGATGTCCTGCATCATTGTATCAAAGACTTTATTGAATTCTCACTCTATTCCTCCCTGCCCTATTTGGTGAGTAGTTGGTGGTATCGGGGTTAATGAAACACATGTCCTCACAGCACAGCAGCCCCGGGAGTGAAGCACAAGCCATTTATCTGGAGGCTCTGGGTGCACACAGCCTCAGAAGAAGGGTGCCTGGGTGTCAAGAGGGGTACTGGAGCTGAGCACCCACACTGTGGAGCAGGGAGAAAGCGCTAACATCTCCCCGTTGTCAGCCAGCTCTTCCGACAGGCCAGGGATCCTCAAGGGCTTCCTTTAAAAGCTGACCTTCCACAGGAACGCTGCAGAGCTGATTACAGCGAGACAGCTGGAGTATGGAGACTGTCACTTACAATACTGATATGGTTTCATTTATGTCTCATCCCTGATGCTATTACTTAGTCTTATCCACCTGAATAAAAGTGCTGCTTTTATTTATTCTTACCCACCCAGAGAAACCTTTATTTTTTCAGAGCTTAGGTGTGTATTGTATCCAGCACGGCACAGTTCTGCTCTAAATTACTGCCTGCACAGTGACAGCAATCCTACACGTGCTCCCAACAACCCCTCCAAACTGTAGCAGTCTGCTACAATTTTTACTTCTGTTTTCTCTTTACTTGATGCTTTTCAAGCTTTCTGCTTTGTCCTTCCCCTCTGCCCCTGCAGTTCCTGTGTGTTGGAGGGGAGATGGGCTGAATCCTCGGTCCTGTAGCCTTTTCTCAGAGGCTTTTACAGAGTCCTCTGCGAACCTCTCAGATCATTTTATCTTGCAGCGTTGTCACAGACTTCTCCTTCTCTCTCTCAGAGACTGGAGTTAATCCAGGATCAGGGGACGCATTGAAGGGTGTAGGAGGGAAGTGTCAGGCATCTGGTTTTGCTACACAGTTCATCAATGGCACAAGGGTAGGAGCTATCGCAGAAGAGCACGGCCGTGGCCTGCGATGAGGCACGTGGGTGTGTAATACCCACCTGAGTCAAGGTATGGCACCTGGGAAGGACAGAGCCTCCAGATTCAAGTGGGAGGAAGCTCTCCTGAGCAGACGAGAGGATGTGGGTCAGGGAGGTAATGGTCACAGCGCAGTTGTGGGTTGGACCATGTATGCGTTAACACAGCAGATGAAAGAGTTCAGCAAATGTGGACAGAGTAGCAAAATTAAATCAGCAGGGAGAAATGAAAAACAGGAAAAGGTTGTGGAAAAGTAAACACGGGCAGTGGAAACACTTCTTTGTGAATTTACATTTTTGGCTACATTTCTCCATCCAAAGAAGTGGAGGGACCAGATTCTGACAATCGGTCCCAGTCTTGTGCATGGTCCAGAGCATCGGCAGAGCACAGAGCTGGCACCAGCCCTGGGGTGATGGAGCCACTGTGTGGCTTGGCCCCACTCGTAAGGGGTAGTCCTCCCTCCCTCCTGGCTGGGTAAACTTGTCTGTCCCTTGGGAGAGGAGGAGGAGGAGGAAGGGGAAGGGATATTCTCCCCTTTCCTTCCTTCAATATAAATGCCAAAATGACTGTGGAGATGCACAAGAGTAGCAAGGTAGGATCAAGGAGCCCTGCCAGCAAATGTTTGTCTGTGCTAGAGGCTTAGTCCTGGACTTAGGAGATGCTCAGGGTGTGAGGCTCCCTTGGGTCTGTGAGAAATTGTAGGTGGTAGAGGGGGAAGTGAGAAGGAATATAACTTTTGGCTATTATAGAGAAAATAGAATTATCAAGTGTATCTGTGGAATATTTCCAATGTGAGTAGTATGTGTAACTGAATATGACTTTAACATTTCGTGAGAGTTGGTGACTTGCAGTACGCAACGAGCCATGGTTCTCTGAAACAGACACATCCAGCACTAGCACCTGCATCGGCAGTGCTCCCCGCAGCCAGGGCGACGTCCGTTCACTGTTCGACAGTGGACTGTGTGTTTCTCAGAATATGGTAACTGTGCTGTGATTAGATATTAATATAGCTTAGACTTGGGGTTATTTGTTTGTTGACCAACCCAGAAATTGATAGCAGACACCCTCCTATCTAAAGGACAGTAAATGTTCTTTTTAAATCAAAGTCAAGTCACATTAATTTGGTTTTGACATGGGCCTAAACCATGTTCACAGGTAGTCCCCACAATTTGCCTGAGTCATGGTAATGTCTGAAATTCTTGTGCCTCGGCTCTTAGTCTGAGCCTTGCATCTCCACAGCCAAGTACATTACAAGGAAAAGTTTCTATGTGCTATCATGAGAAAATGATTTGGAAAACAAAATAGCCTAGAGGAAGAGAAATCAAATTTGAGTGAGAAAGAAGCATTGTCAACTTTTGTCTGTAACACGATAAAAGATCTCTTCTTCAAGAGATATTTTAATGACAATGTAGCCTTTCCATATTTGAAAAGATTTATCAAGTTGTATATTTGTAAATGTAAAAGAAAAATGTCTCTAATTTCCTAGAATTATTGATAAACTTATAGTGAAAATGTCAGAAATTTGTGATTAAGAATGTCTCAATAAGACTATATAAACTCATATTAATACTTTCACGGGGAAAAGGTCAAACACTGAAGTGTTTTTAATCTAGTGAATAAAAGGCACAGGAAGAACCAAAACCTAGGCAAATTCCAAAAAAATTTTAAGAATATGATAACCATGGAAAAAAAACTGGAAGGAGAAGTGGTGGATTGCCTGCGTTTTGAAATCAATTGAAACTGGGCGTTTTTGTAGAAATTGTTCACTAATTTTGCTTTAGCGGAGTGCGAATTATTGGGATGAGTACAGGGTAATGGGATGAGTTCAGTGGCGTAGGCTGTGTAGTATGGCTCGATAATAGCCTTATATACCTGTATGTAAGAAGATTCCCTTATCCCACAAAACTTGCAGATGCAGTCACCTTTTCACAGTCGGTTACTGTTAGGAGACTTACTCCGCACGTACACTTAAATGTGTGTGCGGGACTGCCGGTAGCTGTAGCTGACAGAGCAAGAGAGACGTGCTGGGTTTAAGCAGAAGGCTGCCTCTTCCCATCAGCAGCTCCGCAGAGACAGAGCATGGCAGGCCGGCAGAGTAGCCTGCATCTCTGGGGCAGGATGAGAGCTTGGCTTTAGTGCTGCGGGCACGGGGCAGCGGCACTACCTGTGCATCGGAGGGACGGAGGGAGCCAGACGCCAGCGCAGCGCTGGGACCCCGGGCACAGCTGGCCCCGTGCCACGCGGGGGTGGCTGGAGCCCTGGGATCATCGTAGCGCGTCTCCCACTTGAGCACGACTCCAGCAGCTCTTCCCCTCTGAAGTATGCGATGTTTTATGTTCCTCGTTAGTGCGTGACTCATGCAACAGTTTGGTTTCTTGTGCCCATGTATAAAATTACCTGCATATGGGTAATATTATAAGAAGTGTTTTCCAGTAGGATGACAGCTAGAACGTTACACAGCATTCCTGTAAAACTGCACAGACGAAATGAAAAAGCCCACTCTCAAAACCGGCTCTCTGTGTTATCAAAACTTCCCTGGACGATGAAAAGTGAGAACATTTTGAAAATCTAATTTCTTTGGCTATTCTGTTGCTTTACTTGGTGTGCTTCACACACCTTAAAGAAAATAAATCATCTGGCCTTACTTCTTATTTCTCATAAACAAGAACAGTGGGACAATGCGTGGGTTGCACATCTTGAAAGGAAAAACTGGAGTGGACTTGGTTTCCCAGGGTACGGCTTTCTTTTTAATTTACCAAACACGCTTCTCATGAATAATACCCTTTTAAAAGGATCTGAACCGTATTTTAGAGATTTAAACTGGGGGTTCCCTTACATCCATCATTTCTGAATTTGACCTTACAGAATATAAAAACCTCACACTGAAGTGAAAGATGTGTATCCTTTCTAATTACGAATCTTTCCAGCTACGGAAGAGACACAGGCACTTTGTATAAGCAAGAGTTTGGTAACAGCGTGTGGGACTCCTGCTGCCCTCTGCACGAGCAGTGTCTGGGAGGGAGAGCAGCAGGCGATTCTGGGGATTGAAAGTTTGGAGCGAGTGTTTCATGGGGGTCAGCCTGAGACGTCTCACAGGGAAAGATTTTCTGAGGCTGAATTTTTAAAAACTGTGTGCAGAGCCTTAAAATGCACAGGCCAAGGTGCTGACAAGGGGGACGGTGTGACCCGCGGGGCGCTGGCAGAGCAGAGCAGGGTGCTGCTGCAGGACACCCCCACCATGGCTGCCTGCTGTGTTCAGCTGCTGCCTTGCCCCAGCCAGCTCCCAGGAAGGCTCTGGAAGAGAAACCAGTGTCCTGGGCCGGAGCCTGAAGCCTCCCCTAGCGTGGGAATAGCAGACATGAGAGGATGCAGGGGCTGATTTACGTCACAGCACTGCGTGTAAAACAACAAGTTACAAAAGGGCATTCTATAGAAAGGAAAAAAATACTAAATGAATATCAGAAGAATGTTTGTCTTCCTGCTTTTAGCTTAACGTGGCTCTTTTTTTAGTCGCTCAGCTAAGATAACTGAATTTGTAGTAGTTGAAAATGCCACGGAGTCGTTAAAGTGAGCTTGAGAAAGTGCTGGGAGCCTGTACCATGCTCCACAGCTCTTCTGAAATACACCACTATGCTTGCTATGGTAGACGCTCGAGACCAAAATATGAGTTAATGGCAGCACTGTTGCCTGCTATAAAAAAAAAAAAATTAGAGAAACGCTTTATTTTACAACAAACCTGTGTCAGACAACATATATTATAAAACATGCTATTGATAGATGTTAAAGGAAATGTCAAGTAAAAAAACCCAACAGATTATTCGCAGTAGGAGGCAAGCATTTGCACTTCCCCAACCTTTTCTCTCTTTGTCCTCTAATTCTCACTTTTCCCATTCAGCAAACTTCAAAGGTTAATCACTGACAGGACCAAACAGGTGAAACCTTTCTCCTGGCCTTGGAATAACCTGCAACTAAAATTGCTCGCGAAGGTTATTTCAGTGGAGGTCTGATGCCACCTAAAGTCTCCAACAAGTCTTGCAGTAGAAGAAATCAGCATTTCCCCCAGCATTCTCAAGCAGTAACAGCTCTGAAGTTATTAGTTATTTATAGTTCTTTGTGGCTACATTAAGCACAGCAGAAGTTTGGACTGTGAGAAAATTAGCTCAGTCATGCTAGGCTGGGTAAAAATCCAAATTTCTGTCATCCTCAGCCTGCAAGAAGCAGACATTGTAACTCACTCCAAAATCAAAGCTCTGAAATGGAGAGCCTGTCTTTATTCCCCTGATGCTAAAACTAGCTTGGTAACGATGTTCCTTTATTTTTAACATTTGGAAACCATGTGACTGTAAAAGGGAATCAGCTTCAGTAGATGGAAGGACAGTGCATGCAAGACATTTTCCACGAATTATATTAAGCCTTAGTATTTAGGGGATAGCGATGTGTATTTTAGAGTACTCTACTGAGCAAGGTTAATGCCTTTATCATTAGAGTTGGTCAATAAGGCCATCAAAATGTATTGCAATAAAAGTATGCTGCTGTCA
Source organism: Mycteria americana (assembly GCF_035582795.1). Classification (NCBI taxonomy): domain Eukaryota; kingdom Metazoa; phylum Chordata; class Aves; order Ciconiiformes; family Ciconiidae; genus Mycteria; species Mycteria americana. The sequence goes on from NC_134369.1 coordinate 13,518,833, forward strand.
CAAAAATATACAAACTTTGAAAAATGTGTTGCTTTTACTAGACTTCCTTTGAAGCAAGTATTGATTGTTGGGGGTTTTTCACATCTGATTTAGTAGGGTTTTTCTTTAGGATTTTTTTTTTCACTTTTATTTTACATTTATTTTTCATTTTCCCTTGTTTGTGCATTAGCGCTCGACATAAGAACATCAGTATTATGCGTTGTTACTACTGACCTGGTTGTAACAGTTAAGAACGCAAGTTGCTTTTGGATTTTAAGCATCATTCAAAGTGGTGGCTATTGAGTGCCGTTGGGAACGTTAAACCTTGTCTTCTAGATCGAAGTGTCTTCTGACTGCTATAATGAAACAAAGTGATTCTAGCATCTACCTTTAGCTTCAAGTCACCTAGTGGTGGGCACGAGAGGAGCTACCACACCACGCAGTGCAGAATTGGTACGGACTGGAAGGGGACAAAGGCAGTCTGAAGTCAGAAGTGATATGTTAAAAGGCACCCGGGGAAACTGGGGCATCCCCTTGGGCGCTTGCATTTTAACATGCTAAGTTTATCAGCAGGCGGTAGGTATTGTGGATGGAGAACAAGCTCTGCTAACATGGTTGTTCCTCTCTCTCCAGCACCCTCTCGAGCTGCTCGCACGCCGTGGTGGCCCTGCTGTACCCCTTCTCCTGGCAGCACACCTTCATTCCTGTTCTGCCTTCATCCATGATTGACATTGTGTGCTGCCCTACCCCCTTCCTGGTGGGACTGCTCTCCAGCTCTCTGCCCAAACTGAAGGAGCTGCCCGTAGAGGAGGTAGGAGCTGGCACCAGAATTGTTTGCCTGGAGTAAAGCTGGCCTCACCCTGGAGCGGGCCTGCCATTTGCACATAAATCCTCACATGTTTAATTTTTAATCTGCCTCTTTGTTTCTTCTCTGCCTAATTCTCATGGGCAACTGCCTCTTGGTAAAACTGCAGTAGTTGGTTTAGTCTTTATTCCTCCCCTATTCCCATACCTGGCACCTTGACAGTGAAGTGAATGTTAACCTGGCCAACAAGTAAGTACAGTGTAAATACGCTGATTTGTTCTGATTTTGTTGTACCTGGAACAAGAAGAGGAAGACGTGAAGTGCTATCTGCTATGACACCTATTAATGCTAATGGAAGTTGTGCATGAAGCCATAGCCAGCACAGAAAATAAAACCTTTAAGACTTTTTTTTTACTTATATGAATTTGTTAATACTATATTGGAAATCAAATGAGAGTTGCACTTCATCAGCTCTTCCAGTAAAATACCACAAAAATACTCAAGGGCATACTCTTCTCTCTTACTCCTATTAGTTTCCTGTCATTTTTCTACGAAATTTTCGTTTCTTGTGCTCACTTTCAAGGCTCTCTGTGCCTCTGGCCCATGTAAATCTCTGCTCTGTTTTCCTCCCATGTTCCTAACATTGCTCTCCCACATCTTCCCAGCTCCGTCTCTCAGTTTTGCTGCTTCATTATCATTAGTATTTCACACCCTTGCCCTTCAGAAGCCCTGCTGCCTCAAATGACACCCTTTTCTTTAAACTGCTCTGAAATACTTTTCATCTGCACGTTAGCAAAAATGATTAGCAATAACTTGCTTAGGTTTAAGAAAAAAGCCTTTTAGCTTTTTTTACATATTAACCTAGTGTGAGATCTGTTGTATCTAACTATGTTAAATTAGACTTTAAGCTCTAAAGAAAAACTTCGTCTTCTTGCTTTATAAAGCACACAACCTGTTGTTTCACAGTAGGAATTTGATTCATGTTGAGGCTTGGGACCGTTCAGATGGTCTTTTGCTATTAAAAGACAGACACAGATGAATGTTTTCTGTCTCTTCAGATATATTTCACTATAGTGTTTTCTTTTCTTTAGGCTTTGATGGTTAACCTGGGATCTGATCGATTCATCAGACAGGTAAAGTACAGCTTGAAATGTTGCCATACAGTCTAGCAAGATGTTTACTCCTATAGTATAATTAGGTTTCTTTGATTAGAGATATTTGGCAGGAATTGTGCAGTGGGAAAGAGATTAGGAAAAAAAAGTGCTCATTTTCTGTTTCACCTGCAAATAAGTATTACTCCTCAGGTATGCAAAAGGGATTGAGGCTGTGACTGCCAGAAGAAATCAAGAACTGTATTCACAGTGCAAAGAAAACATCTAAAGATAATAACATCATGCTAGCAAGAAAACTCACACTGTTGGAGGTGAAAAGGACAAAAATTGCAAAGAAAAGTTTCTGAGTGAGAGAAGAAAGGTGAAGAATAGTTTAATGTGGTAGGAAAAGCAGGAACCTTGTAAACAGGGAGATAAAGGATCACTACCTCCTCATAGTAATGTGGCACTAAATAATTTCAAAAATTACAATCTGCAGGTTAGATGAGTAAACTTTCTTGTACGATTCCTTGGAAGATATGGCTGGTGAATAGTGGTTGCAGAGCTAAGATTCTTGTGTCTACTCGCTTTTGCTGAACAAGCATTAAATAAGACGAAGTTACAGAGGGAACACCCAGACAACAGGGGGAAAACCCAGAAAACAAGATATACTAGAATATAAGTAAAAACAACTGTCAAGAACCAAAGAAGGTGCCTTAAACCAAATAGAGCAGCTGTGTGTACACGTAGCTAGGCTTTGCATGATGTGTATTTAGTTAAAAACAACTACTTGGACTCTTTGTCATGTGAAGAACTGATTCCAAGTTTCTATATGTTTACCTTGCTTTTTGGATTATAATTCCCGACTTTAATCTCATTAAGAGTGACAAGAAATTTTCTTTAGAAATATATGATAGTTGCAATTTTCATTATTTTGTTTATGTAAGCATGACAGTAGCAGATACAAAATGCTTTTCTTCTAAATTTTAAACCTTGCAAAAGTATTTGCCGTAGTTGCTGCATAGATTAAGGTGATCTAAAGGTTTTTTTTTTTCCTCTGTCAGATGGATGATGAAGACACACTATTACCCAGAAAACTGCAAGCTGCTCTGGAGCAGGCTCTAGAGAGAAAGAATGAACTGATAAATCAGGATTCAGATAGTGATTCAGATGATGGTAAGTTCATTTGGAAACAGGGACTTGTATAAACAAGCATGTAGGTAGTATTGTGACTTTCCATCCAGGAGAAAGAAAGATGGGACTTTAGTACTCAAAATACCTTTTGCAACACCAAAGATAGTCTCTGAACACACAGGGAATGGGACTGATAGCATCAACCCACAGTAATACATTGTCAGCAATCTATTTAATTTCTTTGTAAATGCCATGCACTCCCATGAGTACCTCTAAACCTTTACTCAAGCAGAGGTTTGCAGTTAACTTGGCCCTAATTCAATCTAGATAACTATACATGCTTAGGGGTGTGTCTGAGTTTAGAGTTGCTCTTGGTGCTCGGTATATTCAGAGGAGAGAACCTCCAGAAAATAGTTTCAAGTGCAAGAAGGGCTGACTTGCCTCTGAAGGTTCATATTTCTCTCCACCAATTATAAAAACAGCCCATGGTGAATTTAAATGCCTGTGGTTAAAAGGTATGAAACAGGCCCCTATTCAGTTTTTGAAATTTATTTCTACTCATCTGTGTTACATATGTAAAACTATTTTAACATCTCAGAAATTATGAAAACCCAGATTCTATAACATACCCTTTTCAATCAGTTCTTGGTAAAGACTTATTATCCCCAGAGCAAACATTTTAATTCTGAGTCATTCAGAAGCTTCTCAAGAAAACTTATTCAAGAGTTAAAATATGAGGTATAATTTTGGTGAAGCACCCACAAAATTTTTAATTTTCTGAGCTGTTTCCTGAGGTTTTGTATTTCTCATTGACTCTTGGTTATGAAACACCAATTATGTAGACCGGCACTCTTGATTATAAAGCTGTTACCCTTTTCCCTATGTGACGTATATCCAGGGCCGCAAGGAGCCAGTACAACTCCTTTCATTGTTAGCACGGCATCAGTAAACTGCTAGATGACAGTACCTGGCCCCGTGTGGATGACAATGGCGAGAGCTCTGGTAGCAGCTGATTTTGGTGTGTTGTTGCCACCTTGTTTTGCAGAATGTAACACCCTGAATGGATTAGTGTCTGAAGTTTTTATCCGATTCTTTGTGGAGACAGTTGGCCATTATTCCCTGTTCCTAACCCAGAATGAAAAAGGAGAGCGTGCCTTCCAAAGGGAGGCTTTCCGTAAATCTGTGGCCTCCAAAAGTATCCGCCGCTTCTTGGAAGTTTTCATGGAATCCCAAATGTTTGCTGGCTTCATCCAGGACAGAGAGCTGAGAAAATGCAGGGCAAAAGGTAAGGGTGGTCTTATTTCCCGCAAGGCGGGTTGCTTGTGTTTCGCACAGGTCCCGTGGTTAGCGTCCCTGCGTAGACGCCCCTGTCAGAGCTCAGCAAATTCTGTATAGCTGTCAAATCTCCCGAAACACACTGTCTGCTTCTTGTGGGCCTAGATCATAGCCACGGCGGTGATAATACAAAGGCTTTAACCAGAAGAATAGTCTCATCCGAGTGCCTTAAATCACTCAAAGGCGAAACCAGGAACGATCCTGTGAAGGGCGCTGCCCATCCCCGATGGGAAACCGCCCCAGAGGCTGCCTGCCAGTGCTCGCAGGGGAAACACGTGGAAGCGTTCGTAAGATAAAGCCCAGCTCAGCAGCCGGTTAAGTTAGATCGAGGTTGCTGGACGCAGCCCTCCAAGCCGCCCCCCCGCAGGCCGCAGCTGCCGCCCGTGCCCGCGGGTGCAGGCGCGCTCCCGCCGCGGGGCGGGGCGGCCGCGCACGGCACCGCACCGCAGCGCCGCCTGCGGGAGCTGCGCGGGCACCGGCGGGAGTCGGGCCGGGCCGGGCCGGGCTCACAGGCCTCGGTGCCCGGCAGGTGCCCGGTGCCGCGGGACGGTAACCGGGGTTTGCGGCCGTGACCGCGTCTGGCGGGGGCGGGGAGGCGCAGCGTGCCCAGCGCAGCGGCGCGGGTGCCCCGGCCTTGCTGGGGCGGCGGGCCCGCTTCCCGGGCTGCAGCGGCGGAGCAGAGCCGCGCACTTGGGCCGGCTGCCGGTGGTCCCGCTCGGCTGCGGCGCGCACGGCGGCCCGGTGCCGGCACGTCCCGGAGCGGAGGCGAGGCGGCGGCGAGTGCGGCTGATGGGAGGGCGGGCGGAGCGAGCAGCTGGCCCGGGCGAGGGCCGCCCTGCCCGCGGGGGTGCTGCGGGGCCGGCGGGGAGCGCGGGCCGCCCGCACGCCCTCGCTTTTCCGCCTGCGAGTCACGTACCCTTCACGTAAGGTCTGGGGCTCCCGATACCTGTCCCGATGCCGCGTGAAACTGCATAGCCCCGTGCCGGCAGCGACATTTTGTAGTCTTGCAGAGGCAAAGGCCTGTAACGGGGCAAAGTTGGGAGTGCGCACGGGGGCCGGGGGAAGCGGATTCAGCCTGGCACGGCTCACCCCAGCTCCGTTTTCTCCCGTCTTCCACAGGTCTCTTCGAGCAGCGGGTTGAACAGTATTTGGAAGAGCTTCCAGACACGGAACAAAGTGGAGTAAACAAGTTTCTGCGAGGCCTTGGTGAGAAAAATCTTCAGAAGTGTTTCTGAAATGAATTTTCATGTCGTCTTTTTTTTTTATTTAAAAAAGCCTTGCCTGAGGTGAAATCAGATAGTCAAGCAGTTTCAATGTGATAGGAAATATGAAAAGGAAAACAATGAAAGCATATGTAAAGCTGACAAAACCAGATTTAATTATGACCCTTGTTAACACTTTCATTTTCACTTGGGGGCGGGGGAACCAAACCATAATCAAGGAGGAGAAAAGGCAGGTGGCTGACCGCTCCAGATTCTGTTAGTTGGCTGTCCCTGCTGGTATTAAGTAGAAGAGTTACTCTACGGCAATTACATTACAAATTAGACCCATTTGCTAAGTAACTTTAGATTGCCCTTGGCTTCTCAGTATATGCTAGAGACTGATGGTGTGCTTTCTTTAGGAAACAAAATGAAGTTTCTGCACAAGAAGAACTAACTCCTTTCTGCTGAAATACCAACCCAAAGACTATTTATGACACTGCGCGTGAGACACCGGCAGCATTTCAGAGATTGATGCGGGAGGAGAGTGGAGCAAGCTGACCGCAGCTTTAAGTGATGACCGATGCTGTTAGACAGTGTGCCAGATGATGGCTCCTTTATGTATTTGGATAGAATTTGTACATAATGTGCTGTAAGCTTTTGTAACTGATTTTGTAATGAGCGAGGAAAACTGTGGTAAATATTTGTATATTCCTGAGAATAACAGGTGCTTTTTTTTTTCTTTAGTATGAATTGAGTTATGCTTGGTGCAAAAATGAATAGCTGGTTATGTGCAGCTGACTGTCTCAGCAGAACCACTGACTTCGCGGGGTGTTTGTGAGAGCTACACTGATGCCTGAATACTGCGGGGATGAATGAACTCGGGTACGTGGGAGAGGTTGTACGCACGGGAGCCGCTTTCATGTGGCAGAGTTGGTATTTTTTTTTTCCTTCTAATTAATCTTAAAAGAAAGAAATAACAAAGTAATGTGATAATAAGGTACTTGGTTCACAATACAAAACTTCCACTTGGTTTGAACTCTGGTCAGTAAACTACTTGTAATCCATTCTGCACTAAGACTGCTAAACCTGAGGAGATCTCAGTTCTTTGACATGCAAGCTGCAACAAGTAGGTACAGTACGTCCTTTCCTAATGTATGTATGTATGGTTTCTAATAAACTCTGTAAATATACCTGTTTGTTTACATTCATTGCAAACCTCTGCAGTTTCTGATGTTGAGTAGGTACAAAACCAGTAACTTTCCTGTGATTTTTTTAAATGAATTTGTAATTAAAATATAAAATGGTTATTACAAACCTGTCTTTTAGTAGGTTTGCTATTTCATGACATGTAGTTTGATTTTTTTTCGTCAATGTTTTTCACTAGGGCTGAGACAAGGCATTTTATATCCCTGTTCTGTTAATTGTACCCTAACAGAGGCATCACGTAAAAAATTTTTTTTTCTTTGCATGGGGTAGCAGCAAATTACTTTTTGTCATTGTATCATAGATACTGCTCCTGAATTGTGGTATTTTCGGGTTGGTTTTGTGCTACCTTGGTTAGATGACCAGAGTAGAATATGAGCAGCTTGCAGCCAACAGCCTTTGCCTAAATTTCTGATGAGCTGATCACCTACGTTTCATGAGAGTCTGCTTTTCTCTTGCATTAATTGCGGTCTGTTTAGGTGGTGTTTCCATTTCAGTGAAGGCTCTTCAGCAGGACAGGAATGGTTAAGCTTCCCATGGCCTGCACAGCTGTGAGCATTGCCCAAGTACCACATTCATCTTTGATTTGGTAACAGAACTCCTGTTGAGATTCTGTAAGTTTTCCCTTAGTCTGAAGAAGAAAATATAAAATACTTGAATATATTTGCAAGTCTGACAGCTAATGAAAATTAGCTAAAGCTTCTTGCCTTTAAAAAAACCCAAAACACAAACACCCTGTTTTTCTTCATTTGCAGTGCGATTTCTTTAGTTAGATGGGCTTTGAGGCTTGCGCAATTCCTAACCTGACAGTGGTTCTGGTTTGCTATCAGCCTCATAGAACAAAATCGAGGGATTATTCACTAAAAAGGTGAAGTCGTTTCCTTTTTGTCTTACCTCCCTCACACTTGTGTATATACAAAAGATTCTTAAGTGTACATGAAATGTCTAAAATATCAAGTGCTTTTGATTCAATGGAAATATCTTTCTTAAGAAAATGATGGATAAACTGTCATCATCCGCTGAAGGAAGTGCTGCAGAGAAGAGTTGCTACAAAGGCAAGAAAAAGCCACGGAATGCTGATGTACAAGGATGCAGCGCTGTAAAACCCATCTCCAACGCCAAAGCTGTTTTCCTCCACCTGCACTTTAAAAACCTAAGTAGAAAGATTTTAAACATATTATCCATCAACATGTCGTTCCAGTTCTTGTAATGTGAATCAGAGGAGAGTACCAGGCAAGGTGAGATCATGTTTCAAAAAATTTGTAGGTGCCTTCTTGATGCTCAAACTGTGGCTATATAAAACAATCACAGAATCATATAGGTTGGAAAAGGCCTTTAACATCATCGAGTCCAACCGTAAACCTAACACTGCCAAGACCACCACTACACCATGTCCCTAAGCACCTCATCCAAACATCTTTTAAATACCTCCAGGGATGGTGACTCAACCACTTCCCTGGGCAGCCTGTTCCAATGCTTGATAACCCTTTCAGTGAAGTAAAATTTCCTAATACCCAGTCTAAACCTCCCCTGGCGCAACCTGAGGCCATTTCCTCTCGTCCTACCACTTGTTACCTGGGAGAAGAGACCGATCCCCACCTCTCTACAGCCTCCTTTCAGGCAGTTGTAGAGAGCGATAAGGTCTCCCCTCAGCCTCCTTTTCTCCAGGCTAAACAACCCCAGTTCCCTCAGCCGCTCCTCATCAAACTTCTGCTCCAGACCCTTCGCCAGCTTCGCTGCCCTTCTCTGGACACGCTCCAGCACCTCAATGCCTCTCTTGTAGCGAGGGGCCCAAAACTGAACACAGCATTCGAGGTGCGGCCTCACCAGTGCCGAGTACAGGGGCACGATCACTTCCCTAGTCCTGCTGGCCATGCTACTTCTGATACAAGCCAGGATGCCATTGGCTTTACTTGGCCACCTGGGCACACTGCTGGCTCATATTCAGCCGGCTGTCAACCAACACCCCCAGGTCCTTTTCTGCCAGGCAGCTTTCCAGCCACTCTTCCCCAAGCCTGTGGCGTTGCATGGGGTTGCTGTGGCCCAAGTGCAGGACCTTGCACGTGGCCTTGTTGAACCCCATCCAGTTGGCCCCAGCCCATCGATCCAGCCTGTCCAGGTCCCTCTGCAGAGCCTTCCTACCCTCCAGCAGATCAACACTCCCACACAACTTGGTGTCATCTGCAAACTTACTGAGGGTGCACTCGATCCCCTCATCCAGATCATTGATAAAGATATTAAACAGAACCTGCCCCAACACAGAGCCCTGGGGAACACCGCTTGTGACCGGCCGCCAACTGGAGTAAACTCCATTCACCACCACTCTTTGGGCCCAGCCGTCCAGCCAGTTTTTTACCCAGCAAAGAGTACACCCATCCAAGCCATGAGCAGCCAGTTTCTCCAGGAGAATGCTGTGGGAAACCGTGTCAAAGGCTTTACTGAAGTCTAGATAGACAACATCCACAGCCTTTCCCTCATCCACTAGGTGGGTCACCTTGTCGTAGAAGGAGATCAGGTTGGTCAAGCAGGACCTGCCTTTCCTGAACCCATGCTGGCTGGGCTTGATCCCTTGGTTATTCTCTACATGCTGTTTGATGGCACTCAGGATGATCTGCTCCATCAGCTTCCCTGGCACCGAGGTCAGGCTGACAGGCCTGTAGTTCCCCGGGTCCTCCTTCCGGCCCTTCTTGTAGATGAGTGTCACATTCGCTAATCTCCAGTCAGCAGGGACCTCCCCAGTTAGCCAGGACTGCTGGTAAATGATGGAAAGGGGCTTGGTGAGCACTTCTGCCAGTTCCTTCAGTACTCTCGGGTGGATCTCATTAGGTCCCATAGACTTGTGGCTGCCTAAGTGGTGCAGCAGGTCACTCACCATTTCTCCCTGGATTATGGGGGCTCCATTCTGGTCCCCGTCCCTATCTTCCGACTCAGGGGGCTGGTACCCAGGGAACAATTGGCCCTGCTATTAAAGACTGAGGCAAAGAAGGCATTAAGTACCTCAGCCTTTTCCTCATCCTTGGTCACTGTGTTCCCTCCCCTGTCTACTAGGGGCTGGAGATTCTCCTTAGCTCTCCTTTTGCTGCTAATGTATTTGAAGAAGTATTTTTTGTTGTCTTTTACAGCAGCAGCCAGATTGAGCTCTAGCTCAGCTTTGGCCCTTCTAATTTTCTCCCTGTACAACCTTGCTACACCTTTGTAGTCCTCTTGACTTGCCTGCCCCTTCTTCCAGAGGTCGTAGACTCTCCTCTTTTTCCTGAGTTCGAGCCAGAGCTCTCTAGTCAGCCAGGCCGGTCTTCTTCCCCGCCGGCTCGTCTTTCGGCACCTGGGGACAGCCCGCTCTTGTGCCTTTAGGACTTCTTCCTTAAAGAATGTCCAGCCTTCCTGGACTCCTTTGCCCTTTAGGGCTGCCTCCCAGGGGACTCTGTCGACCAGTCTCCTAAACAGGCCAAAGTCTGCCCTCCGGAAGTCTAAGGTGGCAGTTTTGCTGACCCCCCTCACCGCTTCTCCAAGAATCCAAAACTCTATCATTTCGTGATCACTCTGCCCAAGACGGCCTCCAACCATCACATGGCTCACAAGTCCTTCTCTTGTTTGTGAACAAGAGGTCCAGCGGGGCACCTTCCCTAGTTGGCTCACTCACCAGCTGTGTCAGGAAGTTATCTGCCACACGCTCTAGGAACCTCCTCGACTGTTTCCTCTCTGCTGTATTGTATTTCCAGCAGACATCTGGCAGGTTGAAGTCCCCCACAAGAACAAGGGCTAGCGATCGTGAGGCTTCTCCCAGCTGCTTATAGAATAGTTCGTCAGTCTCCTCATCCTGGTTGGGGGGTCTGTAACAGACTCCCACCACAATATCTGCCTTGTTGGCCTTCCCCCTGATTCTTACCCATAGACACTCCACCCTATCGTCACCATCATCGAGCTCTAAACTATCCAGACACTCCCTAACGTATAGGGCTACCCCACCGCCTCTCCTGCCTCGCCTATCCCTCCTGAAGAGTTTATAGCCATCCATCGCCGCACTCCAGTTGTGCGAGTCATCCATGTTTCCGTGATGGCAACCATATCATAGTTTTCCTGGTGTACAATGGCTTCCAACTCCTCCTGCTTGTTGTCCATGCTGCGTGCATTGGTGTAGAGGCACTTCAGCTGGGCTGTCGTCCGTGTCTCCTTCATAGAGGAGCACCCCTTGTGTGCTTTGAGGCGTTTCACTGGTGTTTCCGTCTTGGCTCCTATTGCCTCAGTATCCCCTAGCTCAACTCTGTCCAACTTCAGCTGTGCCCCAGTGTACCCCGCACATCTTGGAGACACAGGTTAAGTGCCCTCACTGGCACCCGCTCCCTCTAACCGTGGCACGTCGTCCCTCAGCTTCTCTTGGGCAAGCCTGATATTATCCCCCTCCCCCTTCCAGTCTAGTTTAAAGCTCTGTCGATGAGCCCCGCAAGTTCCTGAGCAAAGATTCTCTTTCCCCTTTGAGAAAGACGAATCCCATCAGATGCCAGCAAACCCGGTGCTGTGTAGGCCATCCCGTTATCAAAAAAACCAAAACCATGGCGATGACACCAGCCACGGAGCCATGAGTTAACAGATTTGGTACCTCTGTTCCTTCTAGTGTCACTGCCCACAACTGGAAGGAGAGAGGAGAAAATAACCTGTGCTCCGCAGTGCCTTACTAGCCGTCCCAAGGCCCTGAAGTCTCTTTTGATTGTCCTAGGACTTCGTGTTGCAGCTTCATCACCCCTCACATGGAAGAGCAGTAGGGGGTAATAGTCCGAGGGCCGTACCAGGCTAGGGAGTACCCAGTGATATCCTTCACCGGGGCCCCAGGGAGGCAGCAGACTTCCCTAAGAGGAGGGTCTGTCCAGCATATCGGACCCTCGGTTCCCCTCAGAAGGGAGTCACCCACAACTATAACCCGTCTTCTCTTCCTTGTGGAGGTGGTATTGATACGAGAGGTACGTTCTTCTGACCTGGGCGACACCTGTGGTGTCGGATGGGGATGACGGATGGACCGTCATCCCCATCCTCCATTGCCTGGCCTTCCACCTCCAGGGCCTCATACCTGTTGTGCAGAGGCTCCTGGGGGGGCGAGGTGGGCAGGGAGGGCCTTTGCCTGCTGCCACAAGCATGGACTCGCCTCCATTCACTCTCCTCCTTTGAGCTGCTGCCTTCAGCCCGGTGGGGGGGGGATAGATGATCACCTTGATTGTGGGTTCTTACTGGTGGCTGCTGCTGCTCCTGTTCCTGTCTCGGGGGGGGCAGAGCGTGGCACCACCAGTCGATCTCTTTCTCAGCCTCCCTGATGCTCCTTAACCTTTCTACCTCCTCCCGTAGCTCTGCCACCATGCAGAGCAAATCATCCACCTGGTCGCACCTCACGCAGCTGTCCGCACGGCTGCCATGCGTGAACAGCGAGAGGCCCAGGCACTCTCTGCAGCCAGAGACCTGGGTGGCCGCATGTTTTCGTGGGAGCTCCGTCTGGGCAGCCACATCCGCTCTGGCGAGCACAGAGGGCATCGCTTTCTGACGAGTGAAGACCATAGCTGAGTTTCTTCTGGAAGGATGGGGACTACCGAATGAACGCACTTTTCACAGCTCCTCCTGAGCTGCTGGGGTGCCTCCGCCTTCCCCACGCGTTCCTAGCGTTACCCAGAGGTCTGTGTCTGAAAGGATCAGATGAATGAAAAACAGGAGGTGTGCTGTTTTGCCTTCTCCATTAGTTGTTAAAACTAATGGTGTTCCTGAGCATGGAACATTACTAGTGCGCTATTTAACCGAGAAGGAAATCCTGAAGAAAAACACATCCAGTGCCAAGACCCATGTTTTAAATTGGTAAAGATTTATTTAAAGTCTCATGGTATAAAATACATAAAAAACAAGCTTGAGAAACAGTAATCCTCTCCAGGAATTGTTACTCTAGCGTGGCAGATGATAGTTGTGTTTAAGTACACAGTATTTCTTTTCCCGTTGTTATCGATGTTTAATAAAGTGACCAAGCTTGCAAATTTTCCCAAATTCTGCTCAAAACCCTACTTTCGCTACAGATCCTAGAGGGAAGAGGAAGCAAGCTGTGCCTGTAATGAAGATGGAGCAGTACTTAACACCGTCTGCCTGCTAAATTCAACCCGCCGGTGAGGGCAGCGCGCCCCAGCCGCAGGGGCCCGCCAGGCAGCTGCGGCAGGGAGCTGGTGCGGTGGCAGCAGCCCGGGGACACACGGCACCGGTGCGTCCCCTCTGGAAGCCGCGGGTGGCCGGCGAGCCGTGCCGGCGCTACGGCGTGAGCGATCACAGGGCACGGCGGGGCGGGGCGCCGCGCTTGCAGGCTGCTCCCGCTTCAGACACCGCCTGGAAGGCCGCGGAAGCGCAAGTCGGCTCGTCCTGACTGGCTGCCGGCGCCTGTCTCGCCACGGCGACTCTGCCGCCTTTAAAGTCGCGCTGTTTCCCGCTCTCCACCCCCTGCCCTGCCCTGCCCTTCCCTGCCCTGCCCTGCCCTGCCCTTCCCTGCCCTTCCCTGCCCAGCCCAGCCCAGCCCAGCCCAGCCCAGCTCCTCGGCCACGGGGGTGACGAGCGCCCCCTCCGCGCGCCGGATGTCGCGAGACTGAGCCCGCGCTGCGGGCGCCTCAGCGAAGCCTCGCGAGAGCTCGGCCGCGCTTCCGCCCCCGCCGCCGTGCCTTTCCCCGCTCTCGCGAGCGCCGCGCTCTTTCTCTCCCCTCGCGCACGCCGACAAGATGGTGGGTGCCGCCGCCGGGGCTGCGCTGGGCTGGGCTGGGCCGGGTCGGGCAGGGGGGCCCCGCGGCCGCCGCCCCTCGCTCCCGCGGCGGGACGTGGCTGGGGAGTAGCAGAGGGTGCTGGGGAGGCGCTTCGCCGAGCCCGCGGCCTGCTCAGGGCGCGGCGGGGGAGAGCGGTGCGGTGAGGCCGCACGGGCCTTCCCTCGTCGGGCCCGAGCTGCCGTGGCGCCTGGCTGCGCGGCCACCGAGGGGACTGCGGCCTCGGAGCGGCGCCGGCCGCGGGGGAGGGCGGGTGGTAGTCCTGCCTCTTGCCGCCCGCTTTGCTCACAGCTGCTCTCCCGCTTTCCCGCAGCCTTCCAGACTAAGGAAGACCCGGAAGCTGAGAGGACACGTTAGCCACGGCCACGGCCGCGTCGGTGAGTGGAGCGGCGGCCGCTGGTGGGCTGAGGCCCTTCAGTGCGCGCGTGCCCGGCCGTACCTCTCCGCCAGCCAGGGGATGCTGCTGTTCTTAACGGGTTGCAGAAAAATGCGACTGTGGGTGCAGGGTCCCGGGCGCACTGTGGGTAGCAGCGAGCGGTACTGAAGGCTACAGCGTGTGTGGGTGATGCTCGCGCCGTGGGGGCAGATGCCACGGCTGACCCGAAGTCTTGTACGTTCTTTCAGACTTGGCTGGATTTGTAACTTAACTTCAGGCGATAGGTACTGGCTGTGCGACATCATAAGCTTACGGGGCAGTACTGTGTGTCTTCTAACTCCGTGGCCGTTCCTATCTTTTCCTGTCAACCCACCTGTGCTGGCGCTGGTGTCTTGTACTCCTGTAAGCTAACCAGAGGCATGCTATGGTTATTTTTTTTTCTCCTGTAGGATTAGTTTTTAGTTTGCTTATCTTGCTGAATTGAGATGAATTCAGAAGAGGGGATAGAATAAGAATAATTAGTTTAAATTGACATTGAATGTACCTCTAAGCTCAAATATTATGTGTAATATTCTCAGTGTAACAAACTTAAATTTTTCTTTTTAGGCAAACACAGGAAACATCCTGGAGGGCGTGGTAATGCTGGTGGTATGCACCATCACAGGATTAACTTTGATAAATAGTAAGCTAACATTTTAAAAATATACTAGCAAAATGTATGTTCCTGAAGTAGAAACAACTAACTTTTATGGGTGAATAAACAAATTTCCCTGCAATCCTATGTGTTTTTTCCTCTAACATGAAGTGTGGCGTTACACCTACAGTCAACTCATGTCCACGTTTACCCTGAAATCAAAGGCCTTTTCACTTAAACCAGGCGTCTTTAAGAGTTCAGTGCAGCATTCGGTAAACTTGACCAAACTTGCCTGTTGCAATGTGGTCCCTGCTTAACGATGCACACACAAAATGTTACGTAAATTCAAAACGTTATGTTAAATGCAAACTGCATCCTACTTAGCTGCACATTGTAAAGGTAAGGGTTGTTGTCTTTACTTATTGCCGAGACTAGAGTCACATCTGGACACTGCCTGTTGTCCTGGTGTGCTAGAGTACTCGGACAGTAACCACTAATCTATATTCACTGGCTGTGACCATTCTTGACACAGTCAGTCACCAGGTTAGTGACAGGAGCGCTGAAACTCCTCAGGCAGTGCAGCCCTCCGTGGATTCACAGAGTTGGGGTTGCCCTGGAAACACAGGGCTGGACCAGACTCACCAATAAGGGGGATTGAGTTGTGAGTTCAAGGGAGAGCAAACACTTCAAGGGAAAATAATTTTGCCTTGGTTTGGGTACTAAGGATTATTACCCTTACATACTACACATATTAATATGAATAAAAGTATGATGTGACATTTTGATTACTTTCATCAAGTAAGTTGCTTGTTTCAGCATTAACTTGTAGTCCTACCTGTTCAGGATGAATTAAAAATGTGATCTAATGAGGCATGTGTTTCTTTCACAGTCACCCTGGCTACTTTGGAAAAGTAGGCATGAGACACTATCACTTGAAGAGAAACCAAAAGTTCTGTCCTACTGTCAATTTGGATAAACTATGGACGCTTGTCAGTGAACAGACAAGGCTCAATTACGCAAAAAACGAGGCTGGACTGGCCCCAGTCATTGATGTTGTGCGCTCAGTAAGTTTCTGCTCATGTTCAAACCTGCAATTCCTGGTCACTCATGTGTAACTTAGCTTTGCGTATCCAAATAGGAAAATGGTGAACTGTAAATAAACTACAGTGCTTGAATATTTGTGAACTTCTCAGGACAAATATCTTGGCATATAAATAGTTACACAGGTACTTACGCTGTTACATTTTTTCCTATAAGAACTTTTTTTCCTCTTGCGTGTGATTGTGGAGAGGGACTTCCCTTATTTTGGAAGGTGGTGAAAGATTACTTGTTTTAAAATGTTACTGAAAGCATGTATAAAAACCTGGCAGAACTAGTCTCATTTATATGAAGTCACTTCTGTAGTATCGAGACTAGAGTCACATCTTAACATGTTTGGTTGTCTTGGTGTGCTATAGTTCTCGGACATAAACGTCTGATCCCTATTCACTGGCTACGATGTCTCATATCTCAGCCAGCCACCGAATCAGTGACACTAACTAGTCTGCCAAGTGGGTATGTTCTGTGTCCCAGATTGATACCTGTGTTGGCCAGTTAATGCCACTTCTAACAAGCAATGACTTCAAGGGCTGAAGTACTAATAGATGTTGTGCCATGATTGTCCTCTTAATGTAAAGGACAGGAATGAGATGAGAGGATTCCAGTGGTAGAGAACAGCTATTACTGCAAAAGCTTGTAAAAGCTTCAGTTGTACGTTTAAGACGTGCAGCAGAGTCCTCTGCTGTGTTCAGACGTACCAGGATGTCCTACAGGTAAAGAACACTGATGAGAAGTCATTGGGTGGTAGATAGTCTTGGAAGTGCAGCCAACTGCTCTCTCCTTTGGAAAAGTGGGGAAGGGTTGGTGACTTCTTTACCAGATTTCACAGTGTTTTCTGTATATGGAATATGGGGGAAAAAAAATCCAGCTTCTAAATTACAGGAAAAATTCAGTTTACAGTTTCCACTTTTCCTCTGAACACATGCAGCTCCACTAGGTCATGCAGGGTATTTTCCTTTCATTTGTACCAATTTTATATTGGAGACAGACCCTAAATGATGCCATGGTGGTTATGGTTTCGGTTTTAATTGGTGCATGCTAAAAGTCAGGTCTGAATGTAGGAGCCTGCAAGCTGATTACAAACACTTAATGGTTTTTTTTATTATTTCTAGGGCTACTACAAAGTCCTGGGCAAGGGGAAGCTGCCCAAGCAGCCTGTAATTGTGAAAGCAAAGTTCTTCAGTAGAAGAGCAGAGGAGAAGATCAAAGAAGTTGGTGGTGCCTGTGTGCTTGTGGCATAAAAGCCTTTGTTTTATTCAAATTTTTTGAATAAAGACAATGTGTAAAATGTGCTGATTTACAGAAGTTCCTGATTTTTTTTTCCCCCCCCGACTTGTCCAGTCACTGTTCACACTTAAGTCTTGTCTGCTTAGTTACTTCTGGCAGTTTTTGATCAGTGGTTTGACTGCTTCTCAGTATCTTTTTGAAATTGCTTGGCTATGGTGTCTAGCATTTGGCATGTACAAATACCTCATCGTTTTGTCTTTACGGGGTAGCAAAATAGATAGGTTCTTCCTGTATTTGTGCAACTCTTTCAATTGGTGATCCTTTTTACAGCTGTCTGTGAAAAGGTGAGTTCACGTTCTATTGGTGGGGATTTTTGTACCCTAAAATGACATCTAGGTGAAATCTGTGGGGATACTGCCTTGGCCTTGGGAATGAAACAGCAGGAGTGTGGACAAAGAAATGCAATGGAACCATGCAAAGTGGGTGGTAGGATACCAAAAATTGCTGTGTGAAGGAGACTTGGTGTGGGAAATTGCTGTCACTAAGCTTTGTGATCAATAGACTTTTTGGAGTAGTGAACCAATTCTAGTCCCATTTCCACTAAGGTGGGGTATAGGAGGGAATGAAGGGGAAATCCCTGGGAATAGTGTGGGACAGTAGGGAAGAGCTGAAATAGGTGGGAAGAAACAATTCAAGGTTTCTCCATCATTACTGCCAGACTTGCGTCATGAGAAGCACTTCAAGCGGATTTCTGCGGACACAGTGAAGGTCTGCCTAGTACGCAGCTTTGTTGCTTTTGAGCGAGATACACTTTTCTTGCTTTTGAGTGAGAAAATACTGGCTTTTGAGCAGAATGGTGCTGTGTGGCTTGCCTCTGCAGCTAACAGCAGCTGTGCCTTCAACAGAAAAAGCAATCAACGTTTCTTTACTCTGTCGGCATTATGCATAGAAATAAGATGTATTCTGAATTTAGTTCAACAATGTGGTTAAATTCTTTGCTTTTTCCTGGTATTGTTAATGAAAGGTCTTTCTAAATAATGACTTGCATTTGTCCCTCCAGTGCTTCAACTGCTGCTAAATGGGTGACAGCTGTCTGGCTTCTGATTGCAGTCAACATACAAAATGCAGACCATTTTAATCCATGTGCTTTTTAGAAACTACTGGTGTAGTAGTTTCTAAACTGTAGTGTACCAGTAGTGGTGTACTGGGTACCACCTGAGGTGTTTGCATCCTGTATTCATCAGAACATGAGGCTCGTAGTCATCTGTAGCATAAGTTGCCTCGTCATTGAATGTATAACACTATGCTTTTGCAATCTCTTAGCTAGACCACAGCTTGTGAACACATCGGATTTCTTTGAGGCTGACTTCTTCCACCACAGGACGGAATTGCTTCTGCATGTACTGAATTTCACTAATTCATAGCAATTGTAGCAGCAGCACGGTGTCCTGGTAATTGTGGCAGGCTAGCTGGACGGATTGCCGTAGGCTAACAGCTTATCAAGCTTCTTGTCAGTGTTACTGGACTGACAGATGATAATTCCAAGTTGGTGTGCTCTTAAGGGTTAGTAACAGCAGTAATGTACTGAAACTGTTGCTTAGTGACTGAACTAATACAGTAACTGTTCATTAACTTTTGCAGTAGATACCTTCCTCAAGTAGGGTACGCAATTCCTGCGGTTACCATGTGTGGGACAGAAACGGTGCCAGCTAGCTTCAACCTTCCTTACACCTAATACAAAGCAATGGCACAGCTCTAGAACTGCACTATGTGAATTTCTGATGTATTTGGCTTAAAATGACTACATAAAATACTGCTTGCTTAGTAGTACCATCAAAACAGGACTTCAGTTGCCAATGCAAGGCTTGACGCTGCATGCCAAAGCAGGATCTTTATCTAATGGTAAAAAGTCAATTACTTAAAGCTAGTGAACTAGCTCTTAAGTGTCAGACCAAAACCATATAGACAGTCACCTTTTTTTTTATGCTCACTGCTAGAAGTCTTGAATTATTGCTAATAGTTGCAAGTTGCCTTCTAGTACATGTGATACGATCTGTGATATGATCCTAGTTAATGAACTAACCTAGTGTTTGGCAATAATTAAATTTAGAGGGCTTTTAGGGTAAAGGTGACATACATTGCTTTGATAAAATAGTTCCTCTTAGCCAGTGGTATGGCTAGTTGTGAAGAACTGTAACGTAAATGAACAGTTTGTAAAATAGTGAGGTAAGAGTATGTGAACGTTATCTCATTGACTGCTGGGACCACTGTTTCCTAATATGTGATGCTATTTATCCACTGCCAAAGCTAAATCGTTTCAATGCTCAAAGGTAAGTTGCGCGGTACTGCAAAATAAGGTTGTTCCTCATGTCAGTAACCTGATCGCTGACCAGGTCATAAAGACTGTGAAAGGCTCTGTTTACACTGAAGTAGCCTGTGCATGTATGACAACAGGCAAGTGACGCTAGCTCACTGATGTACATAGGAGACACCACTCTCAATTCTTTGCTATTTAATGCCTTAATATATTATGCCTTAAGTAATTCTTCCATATTTTGTAGTCTTGAGTACAAAAAGTTCTTTGTGAGAAGCGTGCAGGCTCCACTAACTCTGATCTCTGCCCCACTGAAGGCCAGCTTGGGTATTTTGTGTGGGGTTTGGGTTTTTTGCAGTAGCTGAGCCTTGTCCATAACATACTGAGGCTGGGACAGGACTTCTCCTTCCTTGGCGGCTGCCTGTGCCTTGTGCCGGCTCCTGAAATAACCGTCTGGGGGGTCTGGAGGAATGAGTCTGGAGGAATGAGTGCAATTCGAAGAGTTGCACCTCGAATACTGTGTTCAGTTTTGGGCCCCCTCACTACAAGAGAGACATTGAGGTGCTGGAGCGTGTCCAGAGAAGGGCAACGAAGCTGGTGAAGGGTCTGGAGCAGAAGTCTGATGAGGAGCGGCTGAGGGAACTGGGGTTGTTTAGCCTGGAGAAAAGGAGGCTGAGGGGAGACCTTATCACTCTCTACAACTGCCTGAAAGGAGGTTGTAGAGAGGTGGGGGTCGGTCTCTTCTCCCAGGTAACAAGTGGTAGGACGAGAGGAAATGGCCTCAAGTTGTGCCAGGGGAGGTTTAGACTGGATATTAGGAAATTTTACTTCACTGAGAGGGTTATCAAGCATTGGACCAGGCTGCCCAGGGAAGTGGTTGAGTCGCCATCCCTGGAGGTATTTAAAAGACGTTTGGATGAGGTGCTTAGGGACATGGTGTAGTGGTGGTCTTGGCAGTGTTAGGTTTACGGTTGGACTCGATGATCTTAAAGGTCTTTTCCAACCTATACGATTCTGTGATTCTGTGAGTCAAACTTTGGTTGTGAGATTGAGCTGTTTATCGAGTTACGTTTCCACACAGCCATTTTCCCAGCCGGCTCCTAGCGCCGGGGCCGGGGCCGCTCCTGCCGCGCGATCCAGCTGTCGGGCACCGCTGGCGCAGCCCAGACAGCATCCGTCGGGCTCTCCAGCAAGCGGGGGCGGCTGCCGGGAGGCGCCGTGCTGGGGAAGGAGGCGCTGGGAGCGGCCGGCTCTGCCGAGTGCTCCGGGCAGCGGCGCTCGGCCGGCCGCCCCTCGCCATGGCAACGGCGTCCGGCGCCCGGCGGCGCCTCGGGCAGGCCGCTTCCGCTGACGTGGCGCGGCCCCGCTCCCAGCCCGGCCGGTGGGTCCCGCCCCCCAGCTGTCACTCATGGCCGGGCTCGGCGGCCGTTGGGCGCGCGGGGGCGCCCGCTGCCGAGGCGATGGCTGTGGCGGCGGTTGGGCGCGCGGCTTCCCCTCACGGCCGCCGCCGCCCTGGGGTCCTGCTGCCTCGGCACAGCGGGCGGCACAGCGGGGCCGGGGCCGGGGCCGGGGCGGCTGGCTGAGTGGCGTTTCTTCACGCCGGAGGGATTTTGAGGGGCTCGGGCAGGCTCTGCTGTCCGCCGGCCATCCCGCCGTTTCTTGGCGTAAAATACTGGCGGGGAGCGTTTCCGAGGTGTAAGAGGGCCGAGTAATCACAAACAAACTGCATTTACCGGCTTAACGAGAAGCTCCTGTGGGGGCTGATAGGAAACCCCCAGGATGGCTGTCCACGATGTCCAAATAGAGGGTTTTCCTATATAAAAACAGGAGAAATGAGGAAGCTAAATGAAGACCAGCTAGCTTCTTAAATGTAAATGTTTATTTGTTTGGGTTTTTTTTTAAACTGATAAACATTATGCTTTGGTAGATGGGGATATTTTTATTTTTATTCGATGTTTTCCAAATTCTTGGCAACTTGCAATACTGCTAATGAAGCAATTGTAGACAAAACTGGCAAAGTTGATGTAACATTTTAGAATGCTGTAATGAGCCTCGTGTAGCAACATCCACATTTAATGGAGGGAAGAAGACACAAGAAACATCATCTGATTAAATCCGAGAAAAAGGAACACAGACAATTGAAAGACTTGCATAGAGAGTTTATCCCTAAAATACAGAAATGAAAAAGTTATGAGAATGTACCTTGACAAACTTGCCTTGTATGAAATGTATTAATGCTTTACCGCAAGTTCCAGTCCCGTGATATCTGGATGCTTCCCTTCAGTTTGTGTTGGGGTGGCTGTTGCCTTCCTGAGGCCGCGACTGATCTTTTGGTCCTGGGGCAGCCCCCCAGCACAACGCCTTTCCTTTGCCCTCATCTGGGCTCACACCCCAAAAGCCCAGCACTTTTCTTCCCCTTCCAGGTGTGACTGCTGGCCAGCTGCCTCCACAGCTCTCCCTGTCTTCATCCATTTCTGTCCTGCGACCTGCCTCATTACCCTCACCCACACATCTCCAAATGCAATTAAGTTTATTTTCATTGTAATCACTGCTGCTGGACTTGGTGTTTCCCATCAGCATAGCCAAGTCACTGGTAATGTGGCTGCCTGACTGCTGATTTGCATACCTGTCTCAGCAGGAAATTTTAAACACTTTTTATCACCCTCATCCTTCCCCCTCCTGCCAAAAACCTTGTACGTAGTTTCATATCTTATGCAAAAAGCATAGATTAAAATGCATGGTAACCCGCTTCTCATTCAGCCACAGGTTTGGCCTTTATGGTGATGCAGCATTTCCCAGTATTAGGCTTTGTTTGCACTGATTCTCTGTGGATGGATGCTTTGGTCCTGGGCTGTGGTTTCTCTGTCTAAACAATGTGGTAGTCTAAGACCTCAACTTCCTACTGCAGAAACTACATGTTTTTGTAGGTGCTGGTTTGTCTTCTTAGCAACAGTAGTTGCAAGAAACAATAGAGATGGAGTGAGCTGAGAAGCTGTGCTGCTTTAATGACATTTGTCTCTGAAAGATGGTTGATGAAGATGCACTGTAAAAAGTGAGCTCATATAATAAGCACTGATATAATGTTTATTAGTTGAACCACAGGTACAATTAACACAGCTCATTTCTGAAGGGACCTCTAGTTTTGAAATTATATTCATAAGGTTTAGTGGTAGGTTTGAATTTGTCTAAGTGAAATCAGTGAAGTTGATGGATATCTACCTATTTTCATTTGTTCCTAGAATGGGTCTTGGGTATGAAATATGATGCAGACTTTAACATATGGTCCGTTTTTTCTAAAATACTTTAGCAATGACTTCAGGATGCAACACTTAAAAAATTCTTGGTTGTGAATTTCTGAGACATTCATAATTTTTTTGCATTGTAGAAAAAAAATAAAAGACCCACTTACTAACCATTTCCACTGGAATCTGCCCCGAGACAGAATCCCTCAAGAGAATACATAGCCCTAAGATTAGAGCTGCTGCTCTTCTGTGCTGGGGAAATCTGAAGATCATAGCTGCAAGTTATGTACCGCTGGTAGCAAGGCCACCATGCCAAGGGCCGTGGGCAGCTACATAGGGCTCTGGCCGCAGGAGGTTCGGTCAGCTGGAAGGGTGATTCCAGGGGAGACGAGACTGTATTTGCTTTTTCTCCTCTGATGCAACTTGCAAAAGGTTCCCTTTGCAGGCTGTATCTGATCAACATCTCTCAAAATCTCAGGATCAAGGGTGGAACATGAACTGCAAAACTCTCCATTTACCTTGGGGAGCTTAGGTTGGCAGGAGGAACGCTGTCCTCCTTGTGGGAAGCTCAGGTTTGGTCTATAATTTGATCTGTGGTCATCTTGACAGCTGAAATTTGATTACTGCAAAGTGCATTTTATTAAATTTCTATAAAGAAGATTGGCAGAAGATGCTGTACGTTTATCAAGGCAGCATTCTAACATGCATTGCTGAAATGATGGACATATGATCAGTTATGCTTATTATTTGCTTTACCTGAAAACTGTAAAATATTGAGGTGAAATTGTAAAAGCAGTCAGAGGATATTGTCATTTTTATTGCACAGTTTCAGTGCTTCTAGCAGGAAATGTACAGCGTGTGACAATTCAGCCTGGTAACAGCTTTGTAAGTAGATCAATAGAACAGATTACTTCGGTTTTTACAGAAGTTGCAAGTACTATAGAGAGATAGTGGGATCATGGTTTGTAAACCTTAAACCACACTTTCCTGCACAACAATCTGCAAAGATATTCTTTTTTGTAAAGCAGGTACGTGATTTTCAGCTGCAAGGAACTTCCTCTTTCTTCACAAGGACTAAATAAATGTTGTTTCTGAGAACGTGCATCCCACTGTTGCCTTCTAGTTTGCGCTTGAGTGATCAAGTGTTTTGTTAAGCGAAGGGGTTGTCATGAGCCATTTTGTGACTCTTCGTGTTTTTGATTTCAGACTTCAGCCAACAGAAATGGAGACCCTGGATCTGTTGAGGAATTGTCTGGTATGCAAATGGGACCTGCGGAGGAGAGACCCCAGAATGCTACCTTGCCTTCATTCCTTCTGTAAGGACTGTCTTCCGGATTTGATTCAAGGATATAGCTGTATTCCCACTGAGTATGAAGTTCTATATGAAGGTAATATTTAAGAATCTGTGGCTTGTGCTCTTTGTATTACAGTATTATAAAAATGGATTGAGAAATACTTTTTGTAGCCTATTCCTTTACAGCACTACTTTAAAAGAATAAACGAGGAGACTCAAGATTTGTATGAGCAGAGGGTGGATTGGGAACAAGTCTCTTTCATTCCGTTTTTCATCCAACAACGTTTTGAAGAGAAATGACACAGTCAGGCAACATTTAACATTTTCCAAAATGGACTAAGTTTCAGTTACCAAGTGTGACTTTATGAATATTTGATTTGCTTAGCTTAATAAATGAATAAATGCTACAAGGTGGTTTCTAGGCTACATCTTTATCCAGTCTTTTGGACATGTTGGGCCTTTTTATGGTACCGGTTGTGGTGATAGTTTTATTCTTCCTTCTCTCCCCCTTCTGCACCCCCACCCCCCAACACCAACACACAAACATCCGGTTCTTTGTACCTCACAGAGGTCATAATAATTGTTATTAGAATATGTGTATTGTGGTACACTGAAACTCTTCCTTTTATCTCATTGTAAATGTGGTTTCTCTCTATCTGAACCCTTCTGACTGTAGGACATACTGTGACTCACCCTAACAAGCTGAGTAAACTAGTGAGGACAAGAAGCATTTTGTGACTGTGGCTTTTGAAATCCTGAAGTTATTTGTACAGTTTTTGGTAGTGATGTTAATAGAAAATACGTGACTTTTTTGGAATAAGACAGGACTTAGATCACAGAATACAGTCATTTTAACTGAATGAGTCTTAATTACCACGGGGAAGCATTCCAGACTCATTACTCATTTATAAGAAGAGCAAAGGCATGTAGATTACTTGTATTTTCATAGGCTTTGAACTTTAGATGAATAAGAGGCATCATTTATTATCTCTTCCATAGCAGATTTTAGAAATGTGTAGGAAGAGAAGATACCTTCCCTGAGGTGACGGTAATCTGAATTGATGAGATGACAGAAACTAGGCAAGTTCAGGTTTGAGAACAAATGGAAACAGCATTAGGAGATCACTGTTGAAAGGCTAGCAAAACACGAAAAGATAAAGGAAAAGGGAGTAACTTAATGGCAAAAGAGAAAGGCTATTCATGCGTAGGGCACAGACAGAAAAAGATATAAAGGTGGGAGAAGAAGACAAAGAGAGCAAAACAGTCATTTCAAGTAAATGTCTCCTTAAAATTTTTAATGCCCAATCATAGTGGGCTTAAAGTCTGAGGGACCTGCTTTATAATAAAATGCTGTTGAAAACAACCACTCCATTACTTTTTATGTATCCTCATTTGACATCTAAGCCATTCCTCTTCTCCTCCTTGTTTCTGTTTGCCAAGTGGAAAAGTGAATTTATACCACTGGGTGATCTTGGATGAAGTGCAGCTAGAGGTTCTCATGAGTTGTTAAAATATTAGATATTTCTTCAAGCTCCTGAGTGGATCGGGAATTACTTGTCTATAGCAAATTGGAACAAATACTAGTTCATTTCTGTATTCTTGAAGTTTCTCTGTTTACTTCCTCATTCTCTTATAGATGGGGAACTTCTATGGGAAAGAACAAGATTAGAGAATAGAGATAATGAACGGTGATGACCCAGTAAATGAAGTGAGATGCCAGGTGCAGAGACTCAGTTAATAAATGAGCAAGGACAGCAGCAAACCCAAAACATCTGTGTCTCTTATTTAAGTCAATGACTGAAACTGCAACCACCATAGGTCAGCCAGGATAAATTTGTGAAATCTTCTGGTGGCATGATGCTAAATGTTGCTTGTCTTACCTGTACCAGTTGCTGAGTTATGGGCAGTACAATAGGAACTCAATTTTCAGTGTTATCTTTAAGTATGATCATATATAAGTGCTAATGATAAAACTGTAAATATGAGTGCTAAACCGTTTTAGCTGAGTAAACATGAAATATTGCCTGTAAGGAAAATGTGTTCCTTACTATGAATTCTTTAAACAAAATATAAAAATGGAAAAAGTGAATATATTTCCAAGTGAAGACAATTTGACATTTGCTACAAAAGCATACTTGAATTAGTGGTTTTCAGTATGCTTTGCTATAAATAGTACTACACTAATATAAAGCTCTTTTCTAGTTTATTCTTATTGTATTAAGATTGCTGAGAAGATGGAGGTAAGTGGTCCTGCTATTTGATGGTGGTTGATGTTGGAAACTTACTTTTATACCTGTGTTTAAGATGACTCATGAATGAAAGCTCTGAGATAGCCAGAGCTCTTATGGAAAAGCCGCATACACATCAGAATTTATTCAAAGCTGTGAGAACTGAGAGTTTGGAAGTAATTTGAGTGGAAAAAGAAAATTATATTTGCGAGTTTGGCTCCTACATATGATTCTTACATGAAGGGAACTTTAAGATTCTCAGTCTTTCTTTTCTTTTTCTGCAGGCCCATGTCACTTTCCTTTTTTTATTCCCTCTCTTCATGTGATAGAGAATCCACATTCTTCTCCTCTGCAGATCTGCATGTTGTGTGCTTCCAGTCTGTTTAGTGCATGGGAAGGAGTAATTTTAAAGAGAGGGCTTGGGTAAGAAAAAGAGAGAGAAGATTACCCCATCTCCTGAGGTGGAAATTTCTCAGATGCGGACTTCCCCAGGCTCCTACCTGTGTGAATTGCCACTCACAGTACAATGTGAAAACATACAAAATTGGTTCTTGCATGCTGCCTTGGCTTCTTGTGCCTGGCTCTTTCTCACGGAGTTCTGAATACATTCAAAACCAGATTCATCCAGGTTCCTGTGCTTATGCCACCTTTCTGAATTGGATGTGGGTGCCAAAATAAATTACCCTTTATCTGCAAATCTTCCTCTCCATAAGATGTTCAATGATTTAAATTGTTTTAGTGCTTTAAATATCACCAACATATTAATTTCAAAAGTAGCTAAATGAGGACCAGTGGAGGTGCATTGTTGTGAGAAGTTCATGTTTTTGCAAGGCTGTCTCAGCTCAAGGGCTGTTTTGTGTTTTTGGTTTTTTTTTTCCCTTAAAAAAAAAATCACAGGTAATCACTGCTCAATCACAGTTTAGAACCCTGAGAACAAAGCAGATCAGGAAAGATGTACTGGAACACCTTGCAGATTTCTGCTAACTGATATCAAGCCCTGGTATTATTTACATTTTGTGACTGAATTAGGTAATTTGTCTAACCTGTAAGTTACGCTTTATGGTTGTAAAATGAGATTAGTAGTTGCCCAGCTTTATAAATTGCTTTGGGAAGTGTTAGATTTAATTGTATGAAGTTTTTGTATTGAACTTGTGTGTTGAACTATTTTTTCTGAAATTCTATTTTGAAAATGTGCTTTGCCCTTTTATGCTTCTCTAGGTTGGATAACAAAAATAATGGAAGATGACTGCGTAATTTCTATCCACATTCTGTGCATAAGTAAAAAACTGTCCACACTTGTGTTACGTTAGCTTCCCACGTGCAGGAGAGGGTCTGAGATCCCCACTTAAATGCCAAGAAATCTAACAGGTTTATATATTAGAGAAATGCAAACTGATTGGCTAAAACTAAGAGAAAACAGACTGTTAAAGAGAACAAATGTGGCTTCAACTGTTGACAGATGTCCACTTGCTGCATTTTATTATTTCCAGCTGAAAATATACAGTTTTCTTTAGCTTATAAGGTAGGTGCTATATATAACCATGGATCCCTAATTGTGAACACTTGTTAGCGAGGCACATCGAAAACTCAGCCAAGCATTGGTCACACTTGCATTTAATGTGTTCAGAGATATCTTCAAGGGGGTTTATTTCAATAAAAAGATTGAGCTCTAGGACTCCTTTGGCTCTAGGCTCATTTTCAGTATGATGTTTTGGCATAAGAATTATGGTGTACTGTCTTACGGAGACTCCAGGTGTCAACACACAGTGCCTTATCTTGTACTAAGTCTGTATGTTAGGAAAAAAAAAAGCACATCTACAGAGTTCTTTAAACCATATTTAGGCTTACAGTGGAGTACAGTTGGGCCGCCTTGGTGTTACAGCTGTTATATCTCCACGATCCAAATAACATTGTTTTGATGCAATCATATAAGGCAAATGATGCAATGCATCACACTATTAATTCTGAAGAATATCCATTTGCTTTAATTAGATCCACTTAACACCAAATACATGTTTTATTTCTAAAAAGGGAAGTAGAAAGGTAATTCTAAAGAGGGAAACTCTTCATAATGTGTATATTTAGCCATCCTAAAATGGATTTAAAGCCCTTCTTATTCTGTTGTTCAGCTGCTAGATCCGAAAGGCAAGTGAAACAATGGGGGTTTAGTTATATAAATATGACGCTGTAGAGTGGGAGGTTGTCTTCAGAACTGTTTCCTATAACCTATAATTGGGTCTCCAAGGAAGTGTAAATTATGCCTGCAGCTTGAGTGTAGCTAATGCTCTCTGAGAATAATTATTCTGATGGTTGTTGGAGGAAAAAGAGCGGAGGAATAGGTGCAACATGTGGACAGCAAGTATAAATGTGGTGTGTATGACAGCTCCACTGTTTGTTTCTTTATGCTAATCAATTCTCGTGATAATAATAGGTTAATTATCTGCATTGATGTATTTCTGAGACAACCAGCTTGAGGGTTCTTTCTATTTAAACCTGAAGACTGGAAGACCTTGAAACAAAACTATGAGCTGCAGCTTTTGATGTTCAAAAGGTCTTTGTACTCAGTTTCCATACGTGGTGGAGAGGTTACAGTTTGCACTTTCAGAGATGATTGCTGCAAATTATCCACAGCTCTGTCACTTACAAATTAGATTGCTACAATACAGGTGGAGTAAAAACTTGAGACAACTCAGAAATTTTAGTTCTTTCTTTATCTGTGCTTTTACAAAGGAACGCTGTGTACGAGGGTCACTACCTTGATGTCTGCTTGCTATTCCCTGGGTCCGATGCAGTGTGGCAACTTTCATTAACAGAAATGAAAGTGCTGTGGGATGTGAGATATATGACCTGTGGGGAACTAGGGCTTGAACAGTATATGGCAGAACATTGTTGTTTTCCTGAAGGCTGATTTTGGATATCCCAGGTGTGGAGTTGGAGTGTCCAGACTGGATATCTCTAATCTGACTACTGGATCCACTGCCTTGGAATTTCCATTTTCTCCAACCTGCTGTCTAGTTACTATTGCTGATGGGAGTGTGAGAGTGTGAGTAAACAGGTGGCTTATGAAAAAGGGCTGCAAACCAATTCAGCAAAGTAAACATCTGCTGCTGAAGCTTTTCAGGGCTCGGAGATGTGTGTATATAAACATAACGCACACACAGAGATATGTCTGTACGCACGTTGCTTTCTAGTGCTGGTGGCTTTTGTGGTGGTGTTCAGGTTCATTAGCCTACTATGGATGGTAGTTAAAGGAGTAGTGGAGCCCTGGAAGATGTAGGTGTAGGGCCATTCCTCCACATCCCTCACATGATGAAACTTCGTGGGAGTCTGTTCAATACAATGTGGCCTTCAGTGATTGTTCAGTACTAGCTGATAACTCAAATACACTGAGAATAGCTTTTGTGTGGTTTATCCTGCATATAATTCTGAAATAGGGTTTTATTCTGCATATCACAATGAAACGGGGCTTAAATCCAACATTAGGATCCTTGCTAGCCTGTCTAAATTCATGGTCATCTCTTCAGCAGTGAAACGTGATGTCACAAATAATGATCTCAAATGATAAACAGCAGGAGGTAATGAACTTCTAAAAAAAATTTATGCAAATGTTCCTACCTCCTTCCTGCCAATATAATTTCCATACAAAAATAGAGCATGTCAATAGCTGTCTTAGCTTTTTGCTACTTCTAGGGGTTTTGATAACGATAATGGACTTCATTTGGGCATCGCGATTGCACCATAGCTGAATTTAGGTCCTGATGTCTTAATATGTAAACTGTTGTTTAAATCCTGTATTTCCATGTTGAATTGCTATTTAGATCCAGAAATTGCATCATTCTCATACGTACAAACAGTGAGTCCCTAGGGCTTCTGACTACTCTTCCCTTCACCCACAGTGCTGTAATAATGATATATTTAAATGAGCTGTCTGCAAAGTACAGGTTCTTAAATTAACAATATTGTTTAGAGGCAGTGGTAAGGTAGGAAGGCAAGAAAAATATTTAGGGAATGGTCTGCAAAACGTACCGTGGAAGTGAATGGCATTGTAAGACCTGCTGCTACCTGGATCTGGAAAAGCTCTTCTCTTCCTTCTGCACACTTGCTCCAGGTTACTCTGAGGACTGAGCGAAGACCCAGGCAAGAAGGGAAGTAGGATGCCGCTATTCGTTCTCGTGATGGGAATTTTATTCCACCACTTCAGGGAAAATACAACCAAGGCAAGTTAACAGAGGCCTGAATGAATCTGAGAAGCAAGGGCAAGAAAGGGCAAGAATTAAAAAAAATACGCATGTTGTAGTGGCCCAGTATATCTTTCTGCCGTGCTGATTTGTCAGCATTTCTGGCTGAAGAAGGGGGAGCAGCCCCAGATAATCCGTGAAAGGTGTAGCGACTTCAATCTGCAGTACGGCAAAGCGTGATTCCAGGGAGCACACTGTGTGTGCAGTTCTGCTTAATAACCACGCACTCCCCAATACGAGTGACTTTGTGTGTAGCTCTCTAAGTGACTGTTTATCCAGAGGACAGGTAAGGGGTTTCTAGGAAATTGTACTTTACTGGTGATTTGCACTCTGAGCATGAGCACAGCATAGTGTGCTCACTTTGCATTGTTGAAGTAGCTGCTGCTTGTGGCTATTTGTAAACACATATGTAAGGTTTGCTTAATTTCAGGGTAATTGCTTCACAAACCATTCTGTAGTGTATTTATTATGCCAAGCTATCATTAGATTCTTTTGGGAATTTATATTGAAAAACGTTGGGCGTTTCCAGGGAGCACAGGTTTTTATTAAATGGAAAAGGAATCAAATAAGAAGTCCAATTAGCTGAACAAGTGTGATCTCTGAAGCTACCATATTCAGGGAATCCGTCTTTTAGCAAGATGCAAATCTGTCTCCTGTGTTTTTAATAAAGTCTTAAATATAGATTTCAGTATTAGGACAGGCGAGAAGGTGCTTACTGATTAGTCCTCCTATGAGTACGAGACTACTTGCAATACAGCATTGCCATGGTGTCCCCATTATTTTTCCTGTTAACTGTTATGCTCTTTATTCTGACTTTTTTTTATTAAGCTGAGGGCTATACATGTCTTATGTTCATCTCAAGGGAGTTTTAGATTTGAAGTCATTATGATTCACAGTTACTTGTATATTTAAGACACACTTTGACGTTTACACAATCGAAGCTGTACTTGATGGTCTGTGGTAGTGAGTCTAATACAAAGTTCTGACCTCTGTGTGTGCGACTTGCTCCACGTGTATCTCTGGAACAGCACTGATTTCAGTAGCATGACTTGGATCTAAAATCTGGGGAAAAAATTGTCCCATGGCATCCACGGCATCACTTTTAGATATCCCCTAATATTAATCAGCAGTAAAGTCATCTACCTCCAGAATCATGACTGTTCCATATTTATTAATACCACTGCATTTCTCAGTATATATAAGGAGGCTTTTGTGCAGAACTGAAATCTATGCATGATATATGTTTTCTTAGGGTGAAAATTATTGAAGTTTTCTTTAAATACATTTAAAAACATTAAAAAGACGGTCTTGCCCATTGTCAAATTAATGCATTCTTTATACAATGTATTTTATATTTCACTGGTTTGTAACAAATTAGCAGAATTTAAAGTTCACATGAATGCACCTGAGGCCATGAGCATGCCATTAAATATCATTCAATTGGTATAATTTGATTTGACATTCTGCACTAACTGAATAGTGTTGGAATGTAATAAAATAGTAACTTCAATATTAACTTTTTTTACCTTATGTGGTGTGTAGACAGAAGTTGTCCTTGTTATGGCAAAGTCCTGAGCACTGCTTTTGTTTCCCAGTAAGCAGCTGTTCCCAGAAATGTTTTGTGTAAGACTGTGCTCACCCATATGGCGTGTAGATGAAGGAATAACTGTGAGAGTCGTGCATTTCTTACTTCAGAAAGCAACCTATTGATAATTTCCCCTTTGGTCAATTTGTGGCATATTATGTAGTCTCAGTATGGAGATTTCTCTCTGTGTTAGCCAGATCAAGAATAGGCACTGCTTGGGCAATGCAGTTACGGGAGTAAGAAACTGGTTCAAAGTCTCAAAGGGCTAGAGGCGATTCCCTGTAAAGTCACTAGATGGTTTCCTATCGACTGCACCAAGAATTAGAGCATGTCCCGTGAGACTTATTTGAGAAGCTGCTTGCAAAGTAGGTATTTGGCTTCCAGCTTATCAATCAAAATGTATCTGTCTTTTCATTTCTGCTGCTGTTATAACTGTGTTGCTTTGTAAGGTGCTCACAGGGAAACTTGAAAACAGTTTCACCTTCTAGGAATTAGCACTGCAATTCACTGGTGCTTGTAGTATGCACCATTTACAAGGAGTAGGAGGGCACTGTCTGTATAACGCATCTTGTCTTAGGTACTGTGGTGCTCCTGCTGTTTTAACATTTCTCTAGAGAACTGAGCTGTTAACGGATATCTAAAAGGCACACACAACCACACAATTTGGGAAAGCATGGAGAGGTTTCAGTGTGACTAATATAAAAGCATTCTGTTGTCCTAGGGGGTAACATATGAAGTTGGTTAGCTACAAATATTGTAGGTAAATAAGATACCTTTTCAGTTATGCTCCTTATATTAAGGATGCAAAGTAGAGGAAGAGTTTAAAAGACTTCTACAGCTTTCTGACATCGTGGGCATCTTTATCAGGTGAATTTTTAGCCTCTTTGTAACTCCTGTCACCAGAAGACACTTTAAAAAGACTTAAGTTACACGCCCAGAAGATGAGGAAAGCGTTGGCAATTGCTTGCATTGCCCTTTCCCCTGGGGTGACTTGTAGCTGAGCAGCACAGGCACCTGTGGATACCACCTGTTCCTTCTCACATCTACATGAACACTCAGTGTTGTATGAAATGCACAGTTAAACAAGTGTGAGGTAGACCATAGTCTGCCACTTGGGCCCCCAAATCACCGTTCTGTTGTAAATGCAACCTCGGAAAACAGTAAACAACATACTTTTGCTTTTATAAAAAGATTTGGGCTAAAAAAGACCTAAACCTCATGGAATCGGTTCTTAGTAAGATGTCCTTTTCAAAGAGAACTCAAAGTTTCTTCAAAACATTTATGAATGAAAGTGAACTTATTCAGACATCTGACTGCATAGTGCTTTTGTCAGAAGTGGTAATGTAGGAAGGGTTTGGGGCTTGTGTGTCTCTGTCAATGTGAAGTGCTGCTGTTAAAATAACAGTAGCCCAGTTCTGAAAATGGGAGACATTCAGGGTCAGAATTGTGCACCTAGCCAGGGCCTGCAGGAGCCATATCCCAAGGGCAGGTAATACTAAGCACCTGGAAAACATGAGAGTCTCTGATAACTGTCTAATGTGAAGAGTAATAGACAGCTTAAGATTTAATTAATCTACAGGCCACTCTCCTTATTCAAAAATAAGGTTAGTTAAGGAAAAGAGTGCATTGAATGTAGTCAGTCCAGTAGCAAGTTGTCATTGATCTTGCTTTAAAATCTTGCTTTAAGTGAGTTTGCATCATTTAGTCATGGAAAATACTGCTGTTAGTTATCATAAACAGATCACTTGGCAAGGTGAGCATAGCACTGAAATTCTGTTCTCAACAGAATGGAAAAACTTAGATAAAAAAAAGACTTGATAAGATAAGTTAAAAATAGACTGACACACTACCACCATCTCTAAAGGACTGGATTCACATCTACAGTAGTTTACAGAAATGTGGTCAGAAACATGCACACTCCTTTAAAAAAAAAAAAAAAAAAAAAAAAGCACTGGACCTTCTAGAAAAATGTAAGTCCTAGCCCAAGAAGCCTAGGAATGAAATAGCAGAGGTGAACAAATGCAGGTATACAGTTATAGATGCCTTCTTGAACTGTTAGTTCTCAGCTCAGGCAAACACTAAGATTCATCCCAGTTGCGCTCAGTAGCTAATGAAGGTAGAGCCAGGTTTTGCTGCTCACTTTGCTTTGCTTTCTTTTAGGGGTGATCACGTTTTGCCACCTGTGGATTTGTTGTAATAGATGGTTTGCAATTCTGACTTTTATTTATGAAATTTTTTTAATCCTTTACCTTTATTCTGACTTGTTGCTCCTTCTAGCAGCACATTACTCCTCTTTCACTTCACTTGGATAGCATGCTGCACTGTAAAACTAGTAGTAGGCAAGTGTGTTTTATGCTTTGATATACCTCTGGTAATGTAAAGCTGGTCTAGAATAACTGTAGCAAGTATCAGAAAGCACAAGTAGATCGGTAACAAGGGAATACAGTTTAAAGTGCAGCTCAGTTTTTAACAAGGCTGTAAGCCCTAATGAATTCATGGGAATTTGGACATGCAGATATCATTGATAAATACTGAAATAAGTCAACTGAACTATAGTGTATTTGTAGGGATTTTGTTGCTTTGTTTTTCTTTCCTATGTATTGAACTAGATCTAGCCACAAGTAACTTATGGCTTGAACTAGATATAGCCACAAGTAACTTATGGTCTTAGTTTCCTGGAACTAAGTTTGTCCGTGTGATGTAAAGAAGCCAGCAATACTGAAGTGTGATTTATATAATTTCCTGGTTCACATGGCTGGTGTGCATTGTTTTATTTGTGGTGGTTTTGTTTTTTGAAAATTCAGGTATCCTTTCCTGCCCTATCTGCAAACGGACCTGCTTTGCAAGAGATGTAGTTGAAAGTTTCTTTCTCAAGGACTTTCCCACTGGTAATTCAGCTATGGCAAAGGTAAGTGAAAACCACTAAGTTGGGTGCCTTGTGAGTTGTTGAAACACTACCGGATGAACACTGTTTGAAAACAGAACAAACTTCGTATTGAACAACAGACTCTCTTACAGTTTGCTTATGTAGCACTGTAATTACTTCACTCCTAGAGATGGACATCCTGCCTTTGTAGTACTTTTTAAACTTTATTTGAAAAATGAGTTTCACTTTATATACTCAAAACAGAGTTAATTAAAAAATATTGGTACTAGTGGTGTAGGACTGGATCTATGACAATCAATATATTAGGAAGATACTGAATCTCTTAGATTCTTCATTGTCCCCTTTCTGCTCTCAACACAAAGTAAACAGAAGCAGACTATTGGCTAAATGGCTGCACCAAGGTTACCCATTAGATTCTGTGGGCAATTATCATTTTCTGATTATCTGTTTTAATGATAAAAAAGGTCACATCATATTTCAGTTTCCCATTGGGGAATGGATGCAAAGGGTAATTGGAAGGCATAGGATTACTACCTTGGCCTTGTATTGACACTGTACATAGATGGATTTCACTTCTGTTAAATACCCAGTTAACAGGCAGGACTATTCTGACAGTTTTTTAGTTGTTACTACTTTGGGTCACGAGGAGCGACAGAGAAAGGTGTGTATTTCTGCTCCCTCTGTTACAAAACAGTATTCTATTATTTGCATGAATAAGATTGATTTCAGAATGCAGTAGTATTACCTGTAGCTGGGAGTTAAAACAGGTGAAAGCTTGTCAAAACTATTCTGTAATCTTCTGACTGCTTTATCCAAAGTGTGATCCAGAGCAAGGGAAGAGTAACAAAGAAGCAGGGATACTGGACTTCACCTTCTGAACCAGCTCCTGGACCTCAGTCTGTCTCTTTTGCACTTTTGAGTCCTAAGTAAACTGGATAGCCACATTCAATATTCAGTTTCAGGGCCTTTGGGTGGAGGGAAACACTTTTTTCATAATGTAGGACATAAGATATATCTTTTCACTCCTCTTAACTCCTGTAGGGGCAGCAACAATTCGTAGTTCTGCATGGGACAGTTCTGTCCCATGCAGAAGGCTTGAGACTGCTTTAAATTGTGCAAGTGACTTGCCCAGTGACATCATTGCAAAAAAGTATAGAGGGGATGTACTTCTTCCCTGTCAGTCATTTCTGTGTTTCATTTTCTCCATTGTTGAAAATAACGTGTAACCTAATCCATGGAGTGTTCTGGGGAAATTAAAAAATTAATGCAAGCAAAGTGTGTTGACATGTTCAGGTGTAAGGTGCTTGAAGAGTGCAACATAACATTATCTAAAACAGGCAGAGGTCTGTTCACATGCACTCTTCAAAGAGAACAAAATTCATAAGTTATTGCTGAATGTTTAGAATGCACTTATACTGGGATTTCTTAATTACCATGACTCACATCGTTTACCTTTCAATGAGAATTTGTGTAGAAAGGAAATCAAATGAGAATATCTAATGTCTTCAAAAGCACTAGATTATTTTTTCAAACCTTCTTTAAAAGGAGGTTTTTCTTTTCTGTAATCCCTCAGGAGTCCTAAGAGCAGTTCAGTAAAGCAGATTTCTCATGGGAGCATAGGAGTACCCTAGAGGGACTCGCAAACCTTCCTCATCGTTTTTGGCTTACTTCCTTTTTATTAACAGTCAAGTCATGTATCAGTGAAGCTTTCTTGCTGTCTTTTAACCACCGTCCCTCCCCAAAACTAAAGCCATAGTTTCACCATCAGTGACATCAAAAGGAGAAGCACCAGCTCATCCAACTGAGACACAGCTGAACTGCCATCATTTTCTTAATTTACCTAGTATGTTCAAATGTGAATCTGTCAAGGCTTGTAACAAAGTGTTTGGAAGCAAGATGTTTCTCAGTGTGTGAGACAGTGAAGCATAAATGATAGAATGAGCTATATACCAGCAGCAGGAGTTTCAGAAATATGCAATTCAGAATCTCTTGCCCAAAAGCCCATTTCCACATCATAAATAATGTAACTCTGGGAACACTCTGTGCTCTGTTAATATTAAAAGTAATGTTAACACAGTACAGTGTCAATATAAGTTCTAGTCAGACTGACAGCTGAACAGTTACAGGTAAACATGTGATTAAGCAGTTTTGGTTATTGCAGAGAAGGCAGAGCATCCCTCAACTTTTGACCTGTTCCCTGAGATGGCCCTTTATGGGTACATTTTAAATTAGACACTTCCTTTTATATACAAGCTTTGCTTCCCAGAATAAATACCCTTGCATTTTGGTTATATAAGTTATATTAGGCTTTTTGGGTTAAATTATTACATGTACCTTTTGTAAAACATTGTTGATAAGCAAATGGCTAAAATAGCAGAACGGCTTACACAAATACTTCCCTGCCTAGACAATCAAGCACATTTAAAACTTTGCTTTGTTGTGTTATTGTCAAGAATTAACAGTCTCTTTGAAAAAGATTGGGAATACTTAGAAACTCTTGAACAATGAGCTGATAAAAGACCTGTTGTGAAATTGCAGCCCCACTGAAGGGAGTGGTAAAATTTAAATTCATTTCAGCAGAACAAAAATTTTTCTTCTTGTGCTGAAGTGAATCAGAACTTGACTCACTTGCATCTCAGAATTTAGGTTGATATAGATGTTCCACTTAGTTTTAAATCATGGCTTTAACATTAAGATGACCAGCAAAGAACTGTGATTGTTCTTCATTCAGGCTTTCTATTCCCTGAGACACCGCGAAGAGAAACTCTTCTATTAAATTCACCAGAGCTTGCATCAGGGCTTACGTGCTGAGCGCATGCTGCTATATCTTTTTCTTCATGTTTCCCATCAGAATAGTTGGGATGCAATTGTAACTGAACTGAATTGAAGATAAGCTGATGCCCAACAGAAAGGACACCATAGGAAGTAATTTTGCTATCTATTATTGGTTGCTTGAGTAGCCCTGAGTAGTAGCAATATTCGGGAGCTATGCTTAAGTACAGTAGATATATCGTAACCTTGTAGGGAATGTTTGAGTTTGATAAACTGGTGGCAAAGCTTTTATGCTTTGATGATGGGGAAATTACATCACTATGTTCACTCTGCCCATTAGTACCTATTTGTGGCTATGGTAAGTCAAAAACATTAACATTAGGAGTTTTCAAACAAGGTATTTTATGCCTAGTGCAAATCCTTTTTAAAAGAAGTATCATTATAACTATCTTGAAATAACTCTTGAGTTCATTCTGGGTACCAAAGATCAAATTACCCACTTCATTTACATGCTGCTTTATTAATTTCCCCTTTAGTGACACTTCCAGACAGCATGGCCTATATAACAAAGGGCATTTCCTAAATTGTTGAATCAATAGAGATGTTAGTTAAGATTTCCAGTTCTTCTCATGTTCCCATGTCTTATGTTTCCAGTTCACCACATGTGATATCAATATATAAATTGAGCTCATTTCTGGTCAGCTCTTTAGAGAATAGGAACTAAGTTTTTCATTAATAGTATGTGGGTGTCCCCATATTATTTCCTAAATTGTCTTACCATTGGCATCTTTTATGTATTTTTCTGACAGTTACACTGTATCAGAATGGTTCATACAATGCTAAAGCAAACAGAGTAAGCTCTAATTTTAAATAAAGCAATGTAGATTTAGAGTAGCTCTGCTGATGTAGCTCCAATTTACGTTCATATACATGAAAGCAGAAGTGGATTCTAGCCTATAGATTTTTTTTTTTTAGTTTGTTAATAAATAATTAGTAATGGACAGAAATTAATGAATGACACTGAAATGATATGGTAAAATGCTTCTGCATAATGTTGTGATTGGAAAGGAAATAGTAGTTAGATTGAAAAACTTTTTGATGGGTTATGTTTGACTTTTTAACATTTCACATATTTACTTGGCAACCTAGACTATCTTTTCTGAGGTAGAAAATATCTATATATATATAAATAAAAGTAAGGTATACACTCGTTTGATGTGTTAAAGCCATCAGTAAGTAGTACAACACTAACAGAAAGGGATTACAAAGCACACCACTCATTTTTCAAAAGTAACTTTTAACCTAACCCTCCTTAACCAAAATCAGACAAGTCGTATTTCATAGTTTCATGGCTTTTTCAGTTCACAAGCAACAAGTCATTATGATTATTTCTTCTGACTTCATGTGTAACATGGACCCTAGAATTATGCTGAATAATTCTTGCATCATGTCATAATTATGCTTGATTGTTCTAGAGCACAGAAAGACAACCAATTTGATTTAAGAGCTTCAAATCTTAATTTTATTCTGTTCCCTCTTACAACAATAACCAGACTCTTAAAATCACTTGAATTGCATTAGTCTGAGGAAGAAAAATATTAAGCTTACCAATCTGAATCATAGTCTATTAAAGACAACAGTTTGTACAGCTAATTTGTTATCCTTGTATGTAATTGCACTTTTTGTTCTTAGAGCTGCTCCACATGTAAAGAGAAGAGACCTGCTCACAGTCTCTGTACAAGCTGCAATAAGTGGTTGTGCAGCTCATGTACAGAGGAACACGGACATGGCAAGGAAACTGGAGACCGCTTCCTGTCTGTATCCCTGAAGGGCTGCACAGGTACTGAAGACACACTTGGAAATTTTGTTTCTTCTTGTATCAGTTACTCAGTTGAAAAAGGAGCAGGCGCAGGCTCTGTGGCACAGACACAGTGCTCTGTGTGCGTGGCTCAGAAGGATATGTATGTGTCAATGAGAGATTATGTGCTTTTTCTATAACTTTAGGGCCATTGCCACAATCAGTATTCCACAGTATTTGAAAAATTTTGGATATTTGTGTTTCACAGAGACTGTCTTTTCCACATGCCTTTTCAGTCTGGGGAGTGATGGGCTAGGGTTTGGTAGGCTACAACAGCAACAGGCCTTGCCTTTCAGTATTTCTGTCCCCTTTTGAGTAATTTCCTTCAGGAGACTACCATAAAGCAATTCCTGTGCTTATGGACAAGGGGTGGGAGGGACAGTCACAGACAGCAGAAGGCTGTGATCACTATAGGATGTTCCTTTCCTAAGCCTGGAGTGAAAAATGTGGTTCCTGAGCATGATCATTAAATTGCCATCAGCAAGCACAAATGAAGCCCACTGGCAAATATGTCTCATCCCTATACAATGATGATCCACAGAAAGGATTATCATTTCCTGTTACTGCTTATTATTTTCTTTACCTATATGTCAGAAATCTGCTGAGGATTATGCTAACCTAAACTTACGTAAGCGATTTGTAACCTAAAATAAGAGGTTTGCAATTTTATACAATGATTTAAGTTTACACTTTGCTCACATATGAAGTTATTTGTTCTAGAGAGTTTGTGCTGCACTATCATTCTTCATAAGGAAGATGAAGGACAGAACAAGGAATAAACAGAGGTGTAGCCCACTGATTATACTTTTTATATTATTTTTTTGGGGGGACTTTAAGATTTTGCTTGTAGAAGCCTACACTTTATGGTTGCCGTAGATGGAGTTCTTTTAAGTCCTGGGTGTTCGTATCAGAGTTTGAGGCACTTGAGACATGATATGCTGTTGCCAAAGACAGTGTAAACAAACAAAAAAAAGTCTGTAAGAGTAGTAATGATAAAAAAGCACAGATGGCATTTAAATGTTTTCTGGGTCTTTTCTAGAGAATAATATAAACTGAAGTCCTCTCAGTCCCCCCTCAAATGCCCTGATTGGACGGACAATGTGTTTTCTTCTTGAGTTGATGGCAAGATAAGGACTGTGGTTTTGAGGCTCCAACTGTTTATAATTTCATTTCACTTTGAGTAAGATTACCAGCTCATATTGTTGACAAATAATGGTAAGAAAATATACCTGTGGCTTAGTTGTGGTTTTGTGTGTGCTGTATAAATAAAAAGATGCAAACACATAAACTAAAATGCTTTCTCATCTTTTTAGTCCTAAATTCTGTGTGCTGAAAAAAAATGAACAAGGAGGTTGGTAAGTGTATATATAGGCTAGTCAATCTAAAAAATGATTTGGGATGTGATCTGTGCTTTTTTATTATTATTATTAATGTATATATTATTTATTTAGGACATAGATATCCCCTCAGGATACTTCAAAGAAAGCAAATACTAGGATATACTAGAACTAAGGCTGGTTTGTTTGGTTTTTTTTTTTTTTTTCCTTTTCTGGAAATAAAGCATCCTCTGCTTTCAGTAGCCACCTTCACTCTGTGTATGGTGCTTCTGAACAGTGACCTTCTTTGTAGACCCTTGTAGCCATTAAGACTCTCTATCCCATTGATCTTGGACCTTTATTTAAACTGTTCTATCTTTTGCCATTGGCTTTACAAGGGCCAGACTTTCTTTTGTCATCTGAAAACTGTTAAGATTCCCTGGGTCTGAAATGAAGTAAAGTAGAAAAAAAAACCCAAACCCCACCAAACGCATTGAATCCTGCCTATTCCTATTCATTTTGATAAACAATTTCTTCCTTGAGTGGCAGAACTAAAGCAGCCTGGCTTCCCTGGGAAACCTTTCTTTCTGCTTCTTCATGATACCTGTTCTCCGTGAAACACATCTGATCACTCCCTGCCACGCAGAACCTGCAGCTCTCTGTCACAGTTCCCCATCCACTTACCCTGCACGTCCTCTTGCTTCCTTCCTGGGCCATCGACTGCCTGTTGGGTGAGACCCAGCTCATGCAGCTGAACAACTGAGCTGGTGCCAGGCAGCACCCTTAGCCTGGTGACTGCTGAGGTCGTGCTGCAGACCAGTGTGCCAAATTCACGTGATTTTTGAGAACTTTACCCTTCATTAAAATTTGTATTTAGAGGTTAAGGGCATGGGGAGGAGCAGGACTAGGCTGGGACAGAAAAATGCTGTATTGTATAAGAAGAAAATTTTAAAGTAGCCTGATTTCTTTTTCCTACTGACTCATCCTTTGTGACTCTGAAGTAAAGGCCCACAAAATGAATGCTGCTGGTAGGGGATTCCCTATGAGGGCTTCTTGGTACTGGAAATGGCTCCATTCTTTTTGGGAAACAGCTTTATTTTATTCACCTCCATAGCATTCTGTAACATCTGGTAGCTAGGGGCGGGGGGGGGGGGGGGGGAGTTGTGCTAGTTAGACTTCATTGTTTTGAACATGCTTATTGAGAACTGGAATGGGAAGTTATGGGAGTGGTCTGTGTCACAGTTCAGCTAAAAACTGTTACTGAACTCCTGCATTGAAAAACAGACCTTAATTTTTAAGCATAAAACCAGATAAAGAGCACACACTGGACATCACTTTGATCCACCCCCCCAATTTCCCACTAACATTTATATGTTGTATGGTTGCTCCAGTGTATTCTTGTTAGCTGAACCACTTCTAGAGCTACTATCAAAAATTCCAGTTCTCTTGTGAGTGCCAGACTATTACTGCTGG
This sequence comes from Mycteria americana, assembly GCF_035582795.1. Taxonomy (NCBI): domain Eukaryota; kingdom Metazoa; phylum Chordata; class Aves; order Ciconiiformes; family Ciconiidae; genus Mycteria; species Mycteria americana. Next base: position 13,560,891 of record NC_134369.1, read on the forward strand.
TTATGAATATGAAGAGATGCTGAGATGTGGTTTACAGATGGGTTAAACTGCACTACTTGCAGTTTTTCACAGACACTGATTTTTCCTGACAGTTAACAAAAAAAAAAAAAAGGCAACCCAAAAAACCCCTGAAAACTTTCTAGATATGTGACCACAAGATGCGAAAACATTGAAATCTGCTTCTAGAATGAATTTGCTGAGCACTGGAGAACTAGGTGCTGGGAACATGAGTCAAAGCTTTATGACAGATTAAGCAGCAGTCTTGAAGGAATAATATCTGAAGAACAAACCTTTCACTACACGGCTCTGCATTAGCACTAGGAATAAGTGAACTTTAAGTTCAAAGTTCTGCAGAGCTCTTGAACTGCTTAAAGTCATAAAACCAGAACTACTTCTTCCCTTAGTCCCAACTTTCTTAAAAGGACATCCAGTATTAGTACAGACTCTTTCCTCATTAAGCGGAAATCTGTGCTTTGCATTGAGTAGAAACAATCTTTTTGCCAAAACTATGTTAGAAGTAAATGATCCGGTACTGACATACCAACTATTTATAGGCTAGTGCACAAACTGAATAATTTTCTCTTTGCTATACTATCCTTTTCTTTCAGTCTCTCAAGGTTGAGTATGAACCTATAAAATCAAAGTTTCAGTCACTGAGAATTATGCAAGTTAAGGGAGGACTCTATGAGCCAAGATGAGATTGCTTTTCCAAAGTTGACATCAAGTGGTCAGAGGAACAGAGATTTAAAACTTTCTGTTAATTATTCAAGAGGTCCACCTGAGATAAAGAAAATCTAGGCTGTAGAAAATGGTGACTCAAATGATGCTAATTCAGAATTAAGGGCAACTGAACTTTCCCTGTTCTTCAAGTGAGGTTCTTTTCAAGAAGCTACCATGGATAGTTGTGGTCAAGATCCTAGAAAATTAGGCTTGTGCCCTTGTTTAGCATCTGATTTGTAAGAATTCAACTTACTTTAAAACTGAAGAGTGTAGCTCTGAGCTGAGTATAAAGTAGGTTGAGAATACCATGGCTCAGTGGCAGTTCTCACTGAATGTCAATTGAATCAGGGAATTACTAGTGGCAGAGGCTGTGGGTCTGTGTTGATAACATTGATTTTTATCCTTAATTTGCATTCAAAATTTGCTTGTCTCTTAAATCTGACACAGAACTAAAAACCCCACTGATTTCTCTGGGATGATTACAATCACGTAAAGGCTAAAGAACCCTTCACAGAGAGAAAAATGGAGAAATCATTATATGAGATTGTGACTAGGCTTCATTATACTTGGACCTTAAAGACTGAATCTCATTATAAGTTGGAGTTTAATATGGATAATTTGATCCTGTGTTTTCAGAAAAACAGCCTGCATGCTCTGCAGGCGCCGAACACTTAGAGGGGCTTTTCCAACTCATGGAAATTGAGACAGTTATTATGAACTTTTTAATTTTCTTTTAAGATATAATATCTGACCCCATAGGGGAGGAAAAGATTATCTTCAACATCCACCTTGGTTATATATTGGTTATACAACCTGCTTGGTTACATATTATTTGCATTGTCAGCTACAGGTTTTAATGCAAAAGTACATATTTGCAGTACAATCAGAAAAAATTTGCTGTTGAGGTGAGTTCAGTTTGTACCTTAATAGAAAAAAATATTGGAGTGGGCTAAAAAAACCGATCCAATTTCCTCTTTTAATAATGCTATCTGTTAACATTTAATTCAATAATAATATAAAACAATAAGCTTTCCTGAAGAATAAAGCAGGATACTGTAGTAAATAATTCATAACAATGTAAACTGTGTAATGCTGTTACAAAAATCTTGGCCTAATCTATCACAAATTATCTTCTTGCACATTATGTTAAGAAGGTGGAGGGGAAAGCCAGTTGAATGGGAGGAAGTAAATCAACCATCTTAGAAATATTTAGAGTAGATAGCAATCTAAAAAGTAGGAAATTTGGCATATTTTCTTCAGAGCATGGCACGGATTTTCTCCATATTTTCATTCTCTTTGTCAGCCATCAGATTTTGTTAGCCTTTCTACTTCTATATTGTGCATTTTCCAATTTGAAAATAAAGTGACTGAATTAGTATATCTTGCTGTACACTGTGTGTCTGTGTTATTGCAACAGTGTCACTTCAGAAGCTTGATTCTATAAAGGGCTCCATGTTGCTATAGGATGAGAGCATGGTCCCTGCCACAAGTTGCTTTTTTTCAATGTTTAGATAAGTAAGATAGGTTTGGTGTGGGAAGACTGAAACATTTTTCTCATTTTATATGAACAAATAATGATCTATAAATAAGTAATGTTTCTAGTTAATTTAAAGTTTGTATCAATAAGTGTTATCTAATGATGATTGTTTTGTTTAATTTCTTGTGTGTTGGTAAAGAATAATGGGATAGTGTCTTTGCAGGAATACTTTGAGGATGCAATCATGTGCTTTTCTTGTTGTCCCCGTATACGTCCCTATGTGCTAATAACGTTGATGGTTCTGTGGACAGAGGATTTGAACACTGACCTGCATAAATCCGTCACTGTACTTCAGCATTGCTTGTGCTTTTTGACCATTTTGAGAAAACAATGTTTTTCACTGGTGATAATGATAGGCGGTTCTTACAGGGGTTAGTAAAATAAGGCTCTGGGGTCTGCGTTTTTTGGGATCCAAGAAAAGAGCTTCCCCCTCCCTGTCTTAACTATTAATGTAGATGTACTTGTGAATGTCTAACTTCAGTAGAAGGGGTTTTGTCTTGCCATGGTTTAGCAGGGTTTTTTGCATTATTTCATTGACAATGTTCCTTCTTTCTAAAACGATTCTACCATATCCAGGAAAGAAGGCAAGAATAGATTGTACAGGAGCAACGCTTCCACTTTACATATCCACTGTCCATTCTTACACTTCATCACAGCTTTAGAAAATCCTTTTAAAAACAAGTTTTAGTGCCTAATATCAATATCCCCTAGCTGCTGAAAGTTATGTACTGCATTTACAACAAACACAAGTTTGAAAAACAATTCCCCATGTGACTTTTTACAAACAAAGGATTTCCTTGCTTCTGCTGTGTCTTCAGGTTTATTTAATATATTTGCTTTTCTACATTTTACAACACAGTTTTGTTGACTGGTTTGCCAGACCAGGGCATTCAAAGTCATGAGGCAGGTGCCCAAAATCATGAGAGATATTTAAAACTCATGAGAGTTTAGAGGACAATATGAGTTTGGTTTGATGACTTGTTTCTGAACCCCTTTGATGTGCTCACTTTGTAGGAGGTATTAGGCCAGGAAAAAAATATAAACAAACCCTGCTTCATATAATCAGATGGTTCCAGTGTCTGGGTCTTTTAAAAATAACATCAAGACTTTCAATGAAATTGTGAGAGTTTGGCAACTCTTTTTCTGAACTATAATAGTAATCCTTGTCAATTACACCATTGCTTTATATTCCTCAGCAACTGAAGATGAAGCAAGCAAGTTTTCCTTATTTTGTCCAGTGCACACTCAAGAGCCACTCAAGCTGTTTTGTGAGACCTGTGATACCCTTACATGCCGCAGCTGCCTTCTGACAGAGCATAAGGAACACAGGTACCACACACTGATTGCTTAATCATAATCCTGTCTAAAACTGTAGCTAATTTAATTTTAAGACTGTTCATCTGCATTTTCTGTCAGCTGAAGTTGCAGGCTAGTCCAAACTTAAAAGCCACAGCAAACTCAGTTCAGTTGTCTTATGCCCAAGCAGTGTAACACACGCGTTACTGCCCTCACAGAATCACTCACTGCTCTCAGCGGTGTGTACCTTCCCAATTGTATTGTCTGCCCAGATACTATGTATGCATGCATATAGTTCCTCGTGATTGTGCTCAAAGGCACAAGTTGATCTCACTTAGCATGGTTCAAATACTTCTGTTTGTCTTTATCAAAGACATCATGACTGTACAAGACCACAGTTACCAATGCTTAAGCATGCTGCTTGCCTGTGGAAGTGTGTGAGCCATGTAAGGAATTGTCTAGACACAGTGGCACTTTTTGCGAGATGAGCCTGCCTATATGAGGGGCGATAAAGTTTAGCTGTCGCAGAGAACATTGGTAGCAGGAAAGAAGCAGGGGACCATGTCCAGACAAGTATTAAGGCAGCTGGTCCCCTAATCTTATAAGTTGATTACTTATCAACAGAAAAAAACATGGTGTGAGAATTTCTCCTTCTTTCACAGGTTCAGACATCTTGATGAAGCTTTGCAAAATCAGAGAGTTATCCTGGAAAATGTCATAAATAAAGTGGAAGAGAAAAAAAATGGGATTCAGGTTTCAGCTAAACAGATTGAAGACAGGTAATTGCTATGCATTTTTTTTTTCATGTAAGTGGGTGATCAGTAAAGATAATATTTTCACTAAATGTAGGTTAACAGAAGTAAATGCAGATGCTATTTTTTTTTCTTGAAGGGTAGGAAATAATAGGAAGATTGAAAATATCAAATTCATGTTTAAGTGGTACTGACAAGTCATGGCATTGTAATATATGATTCCACAGTCCTTGTAAGGCATGTGACAGCGGACTTCAGAGTTAAGATTTTGTTGTATAATCTGTTTCTGAACTAGAATTTGAAAAGACTAGAAATAAAGACTATTTTTAAAATACGTTATTTCTTCAAGAAACCCCATAACAAGCTGCAATTCCCGTCAAGACTAGTATAAAAATGAAATTATTTCATTATCTGAACTGGATTTCAGCTTCTGATTATGTATTTGTTAGCTGTCAGATCTCTTTTCTGCATTAATAAAACCATTTCAAACACCTTGAAAGAGTACAAATCTATTTATACTATTTATACTCTAGTAGAAAGTGCAAGTTTTTTGGATATGGCTTCTGTGTGTGTTTGTTGACAAAGAACTTAAGACTGTTCTTGGCATGATGTTTGAGAGAGTCAGTCAGCATTAGCATGTCACATCCAGAGGGTAGTGGTCAATGGCTCAATGTCCAGATGGAGATCAGTGACGAGTGGTGTCCCTCAGGGGTCCGTACTGGGAGCAGTACTGTTTAATGTCTTCATCAATGACATAGACACTGGGATCGAGTGCACCCTCAGCAAGTTTGCAGATGACTCCAAGCTGAGTGGTGCGGCTGACACGCCTGAGGGACAGGATGCCATTCAGAGGGACCTGGACAAGCTCGAGAAGTGGACCCATGTGAACCTTGTGAGGTTCAACAAGGCCAAGTGGAAGGTCCTGCACCTGGGTCAAGGCAATCCCCAGTATCAAGACAGGCTGGGGGATGAAGGGATTGAGAGCAGCCCTGCTGAGAAGGACTTGGGGGTACTGGTGGATGAAAAACTGGATACGAGCTGGCGATGTGCATTCACAGCCCAGAAAGCCAACCCTATCCTGGGCTGCATCAAAAGAAGCATGGCCAGCAGGTCAAGGGAGGTAATTCTGCCCCTCGACTCCACTCTGGTGAGGCCTCACCTGGAGTGCTGCCTCCAGCTCTGGAGCCCTCAGTACAGCAAAGACATGGACCTGTTGGAGCGGGTCCAGAGGGAGGGCCACAAAAATGCTCAGAGGGATGGAACACCTCCCCTGTGAGGACAGGCTGAGAGAGTTGGGGTTGTTGAGCCTGGAGGAGAGAAGGCTGCGGGGAGACCTTATTGCGGCCTTTCAATACCTAAAGGGGGCTTATAAGAAAGACGGGGGCAGACTTTTTAGTAGGGCCTGTAGCGATAGGGCAGGGGGTAATGGTTTGAAAGTGAAAGAGGGTAGATTCAGACTAGATACAAGGAAGAAATGTTTTACGAGGAGGGTGGTGAAACACTGGAACAGGTTGCCCAGAGAGGCTGTAGAGGCCCCGTGCCTGGAAACATTCAAGGTCAGGCTGGACGGGGCTCTGAGAAACCTGCTCTAGTTGAAGATGTCCCTGCTCACTGCAGGGGGGTTGGACTAGATGACCTTTAAAGATCCCTTCCAACCCAAACCATTCTATGATTCTATGTTTGAAGAGAAGCGTGGGAGAACTTATGGGAAATGGTACAATTTTCATTGGAGTTCTCTGTCAGTAGTTAGATCAGTTCTTGTAACAAATAACTACTAAGCTCTGAATAAATGATATACCAGTTGGCTCATTCAGGAATGTATATCTCTTACCTATAGGTTGCTTGAAGTAAAACATTTATACAAAAAGGTAGAAAATCAAATAAAAATGGCCAAGATGGTTTTGATGAATGAAATCAATAAACGAACAAACATCCTTCTTGAACAACTTGAAGTAAGTAAGGCTAGTTTCTTTGATACCTTGGGAAATTAAACTAAATTAAATTTAAACCCATTGCCAATGGAAAGAATATAGACTGTGAGATTTATTGTCCCTTTGCTTATGTTTTCAAATATTTCTTCTTTTTTCTGCAGAATTTTATGTAGAATCAATGGTTGACAAAGATTCAGTATAAAGTGGCAAAATGATTGCTTATTATGAGTTAACTACATTTTCTAATGCAGTTACAGAGAATATGTGTGCACCTTTTGAGTACTTACAAAACAAACCAGCTTCTGCTTTTAATGTTTAATTTGTAGAAGACTGCTAGCAGCACATTTAATACCCTATTTTGAAAATGATCCTCTGGTCTACTTTCTGTAACAGTGCCTGCAGTTTTGACTCTTCAGTTTTTGGACGTCCAGCTGAAGTATATATGATTTTATTTTGAAATGTGGTGAGCACAAAAATTGCTATCAGGTCTGATCAGAATTTCTAGTTCTCAGATATTCTTGTGTGATTTTAGCAGGTATTGGAAAGACAAGGCACTCGGCACTTGCTGGCTACCTTTGAACTTACATATTTGACTCAAATATGGCTACTCAGCTAAGTAGCTTTACAAAAAAGAGAAACATATGTTCTCATTTCAGTATTATTAAACATTAAGTAAATTCAGTGTTCATGTGTTTTGACAACATTTCAGTGTTTGTCTGAGTTTTCTATAACCACAACCAAACCGTGCATACACTTGAAGTATATGCACAGTGCTTTGTTGAAGTACCTGTAGTGGGCATCAAATGAAATCGGGAGGTGCCGGGTTCAAATCTAAGAAAGGCAGATAGTTCTTCACATAAATGGTAAATAAGTGTGGAACTCCTTGCTGTGTGGGTTCAAAATATTGTGTGTGGGTTCAAAATAATTAGACAAATTCATAGAAAAATACACTGAGGGTGATAATGTAGCCTCTGTCTTTGTAGTCCCTAAATCATGAATTGCTGGAGACTGGAAGAGCATTCTGAGGAAATGCTACATGCTTCCCCTCTTTTTATATTCTTTCTTGGGTCTCTTCTGTTGTGTATTGTAAGACAAGAAAGTGGCCTGGGTGCAAATTTGATCCAAATTCAACAGCTTTCTTGGGTTACAACGTTCTCTTTAACCAAGACCAGAATAATGTAGGTTGTTTGCTCCTGGAGAAGTCATTATTCTTCCTGAATTCACACATACCTGTTAAATAGGATTTGCTTTCTTTTATGATTAGTAGTTTAAAGAGATTCTAAATAAGTGTCCTTGCACATAATGCATAATGTAGTGCCAAGGGTTGTATGCATTATGTGTGTCTGAAGAATCACAACTATCTTGTACTGATTCACATGATTAACAGAACATCACCAGTGAAACGAAGCAGAAATTGGAGCAACAACTGCAAGGTGTTGTGGTTTTAAGCAGACAGGTAGAACATGTGCAGAACTTCATCAGCTGGGCAGTGTGCAGTAAAAACAGCATCCCATTTCTCTTCAGTAAAGAACTGGTAAGAGCAATACTTATTTTCTCAGTAAATTGAAATTGTGTAGTAAATATGAGAACTGTTTTAAGGATTTAATGTTTCTCAAATAAAATGTTTTTCATGATCTTATAATTGTGAATAAAATCATCATCCTTTGATTTGTCACCAGATTGTGTTTCAGATCCAGCGCCTGTTAGAGACAAACTGTAATACAGACATAGGCCCTCCTCTGAAGATGAGATTTACTTGGGATCCCTCCTACTGGACTAAACAACTGTCCAATTTGGGTGAGCAAAATATATTGTTGTTTATTAGGCAAGTGCCCAAAGCTAGACAAGACAGATACAGACAATACAGTACTTTCCCTAAAGTGCTCTCCTTTTTTCTTTTGACTTCCAGTTTTGTACCTCTTATCATGTTCTGAAGAAAAGCTAGTGTGGCTGAACTTTCCTCTTTTTCCCTCCAGTTATATCAATTCACCTATTAAAAGACATCGTTATATATAAATATTACCTTATAAACATTACCTAGAAATACATTCTATAAATACCATCTTTGATGGTCTTACAAAATCACAATGTAAGAACACAAGTACTAGTTTAGTGGAGACACTGTGCAGGACTAAACAAATAACTTTTAACTGAAATTACTTAAAATGTAGTGTCACTGGCTATCAAACAGCCTTGACTTTGCCCAATGTATTTGAAATTCAGTTCTGTCCCAGCAAGCAATAGCTCTGTACAACAGTGTGACCCTGGCAGTCCTGTAAGGAGTATCCTGGGTGAAATGGAGTGCCTGCAGTAGGTCTTGTGCTATTTCCTCTGCCTTACCAAGGGGCAGCTGGGCTCAGTCATGCCCACGCTCCTCAGATCATTTAGTATCTTAGTGGCCAAGGGACCTGTGCAGTGCTTGAGATGCCTACAATTAACAGGCACAAAGATGGCTTTAAGACATTGACTGTATAATAATGACAGTGTTATTTACGTAATGAATGTGCATATTGTGACTTTGTTTCCCACCAGCTATAAATTTCCCAACTGCAATGGGTTTTTACAGTAAATTCAGTTTGGTGAGCCGATCAATGGCCTAAAAGATTGGTTCTCTTCCCATTTTAAGACATTTAAAACTAGATGGGGTAAAACACTATCAAAAGTATTATAGGGAATAATCTTCTCTTGACTAAAAGCATGGACAAGATTAGTTCATAGGTCGCTTCTATTTCTAGCTTTTACGATTCTCACCTACATAACATCAATCTCTTTTATTTTTGTCACTTTCACCCTGGAAGCAGTCTTTTGTACCTGTGCTTATGGATGAGAAGATATGCTCATACTTTAGTAAAAAATGAAAGTATAAGCCATATCCATCAGTTAAAATAAAATAAGTTGAGGTCAGTTTTTTAAAGCATTTGCTGGTAATTCAACCATGAGTTCCACTGACATCAGTAGGAGTTTGGTGTGATTTTAAATCACTGAAAAATCTTGCAAAATTTGTCTTGAAGGTATGTTGAAGGACTGGATAGGATATTTGAATATCTTTTATATTTGAAATGAAGACAAGGAAATGGCTATTGTTCACAGTTTTTATTGTGTAAATTTGTCAAGATCATAGGAGGGAGTAAATTTGCTGATTTTTCCAGGAGGTTTCATTATGGAAGGTGGACACATTTCTCACTCAGATGTGCTACTCTGTGGAAATGTGCAAGGATTACAGACCTCCTTGTATCATGGGCACCATTCACCAGCATCACAGCTGGAGCCTGTGAATAGCCAGCCACATCAGTTTCCGCCTGCAGTTCAGTATCCTTCGCCTGTGTGTTGCTCGCACTGCCTCAGTGTATCTCACCCAAACAAAACTCAGCCTTCTTACCAAGACATAAACAGCCATCAAAATTTTCGACCACCTCCCGAACTGCATCAGCAGCACTTTCCTCTGCAGTACAGCACGCAGCAGCATGACAAAGAGCAAAGGGGTGCCCCCCAGCCTATGAAGCTAACACAGTCTGGGCTGGAACAGCAGGCACGGTCAGGGCCAGAGAATGTGTCCGGGAGGATGGGAAAGCACTTACCATCCCAGCAGCTGCAGCAGACTGCACCCCTGGGTTATGCTGTTGTATCACACGAGGCTCAGCAAGTTCACTTGAGCCATCCACAGCCATTCCGCGCACAGGCTTCTTTGCAGACATCAACTGTGCAAGTGCAACTTGGTCATCTCCAGAAGATAAAATCTAACCACTTGCAGCAGCCACCACAGCAGCAGCAGCTGCCACCATCATCACCACCATCAGCTCAGAATGAGAACACCCACAAACAAGTCATCCAACAAAGCCTGGACATAATGCACCACCAGTTTGAACTGGAGGAGATGAAAAAGGATCTGGAGCTTCTTCTGCAGGCCCAAGGACAGTCCAGCTTGCAGCTGAACCAAGCCAAGCCACCTCAGCATGTTCAACAGACTATAGTTGGACAAATCAACTACATAGTGAGGCAGCCAGCCCCAGTTCAGCAACAAATCCAAGATGAAGCACAGGTAAGGTCTCTAAAGGTTCTTTCCTATTGCGTTTAGTCAATGTAAGCTCAGAAATGGGAGACACCTTTGAAATTTCATGTATTTGGTTGGACTTTCTGTTATTGTCTTGTCTATGTTTGTATTCAGCAGAGGCTTCATGCCTCATGCAGATTGGGCCAAAATTTTCTGTAAAGTGCTGCATAAACAACCTGGATCCCAAAGATATGAATCTTTAAATAGACAACGTGAGTAGCAGGTGAGAGAATAAAAGCATCACCATTCCTCCTTTGTGAACAGGTAACTGGAGGACTGCAGTAGTCTCACTCTCCATTTCAACTCCTTTTTACTGAAACTTTAAGCCCTGCGTCCTTGAAAAAGACTCCATTTTGATTCTGAATGATTGGCGAAAAGAGAGTGAAGAACACCTTTTTTCGGTCTGAGAGTTATTTCCCATTCTACTAGTAACTGCTCTTGCTACTGCATCATGTCCTTTAAGATTTTCATCAGTATTCACACAAGCTGTTCTGTTACAGTTTTGTCAGCAGGGCTAATTTCTCCCCTTTTCCTCTGTTGGTAAGAATCCTGCTTTTGAAAAAGGGACAGTGCTTGGTGATGAGCATCCAAACTACAAGGCAGATAAGGTGCACAATAAGGTGGCTTTGAAACTCATTCAAAACAGAATCACAGAATCATATAGGTTGGAAAAGACCTTTAACATCATTGAGTCCAACCGTAAACCTAACACTACCAAGACCACCACTACACCGTGTCCCTAAGCACCTCATCCAAACGTCTTTTAAATACTTCCAGGGATGGCAACTCAACCACTTCCCTGGGCAGCCTGTTCCAGTGCTTGATAACCCTTTCAGTGAAGTAAAATTTCCTAATATCCAGTCTAAACCTCCCCTGGCGCAACTTGAGGCCATTCCTTCTTGTCCTATCACTTGTTACCTGGGAGAAGAGACCGATCCCCACCTCTCTACAGCCTCCTTTCAGGCAGTTGTAGAGAGCGATAAGGTCTCCCCTCAGCCTCCTTTTCTCCAGGCTGAACAACCCCAGTTCCCTCAGCCGCTCCTCATAAGACTTGTGCTCCAGACCCTTCACCAGCTTCGTTGCCCTTCTCTGGACACGCTCCAGCCCCTCAATGTCTCTCTTGTAGTGGGGGGCCCAAAACTGAACACAGCATTTGAGGTGCAGCCTCACCAGGGCCGAGTACAGGGGCACGATCACTTCCCTAGTCCTGCTGGCCACGCTATTTTTGATACAGGCCAGGATGCCATTGGCTTTCTTGGCCACCTGGGCACACTGCTGGCTCATATTCAGGTGGCTGTTGACCAACACCCCCAGGTCCTTTTCTGCCAGGCAGCTTTCCAGCCACTCTTCCCCAAGCCTGTAGCGTTGCATGGGGTTGCTGTGGCCCAAGTGCAGGACCTTGCACTTGGCCTTGTTGAACCTCATACACTTGGCCTTGGCCCATCGATCCAGCCTGTCCAGGTCCCTCTGCAGAGCCTTCCTCCCCTCCAGCAGATCAACACTCCTGCCCAACTTGGTGTCATCTGCAAACTTACTGAGGGTGCACTCGATCCCCTCGTGCAGATCATTGATAAAGATATTAAACAGGACTGGCCCCAACACAGAGCCCTGGGGAACACCACTTGTGACTGGCAACTGAAAACAGTGGGGATTGCAGCAGGAACGTGGCTGGGACTTCCCATTGTGTAAATTCTGTGGAGTTCCCACTTTGAATAGCTCTCAAATTGGCTTACCTCTAGGGGCAGACTGCAGGCTTTTGGAATAGCTGTACATTTCAGTAACTTTATTTTTTTTTTCCCCCTTTTAAATTCATTAGTGTTTGAGAGAAATCTTTCTCTATTCATTTATCTGTCTAGTTAGGGTTACTTTGAATACCTTTGCTGTTTTAGAGTCTTTCCAGTCTTGTTTTATTGTGTATGCTGTGAGTTGATGTGAATTTGTTACCATTTTTCTTTCTGAGATTTTGAAAACACAAATTATTAATTGTGATTTGTAGGTCTGTGAAAGTTCCACTGAACTTGATGCCAAGAAGCCTGTAATTTCTCTTGACAAAAGTGATAGTCCCTCCCTGTCACAGATGGTAGATGAAGAAACCACTGTCAGCAGTCACTCCCCTGAGAGCACATTGCAACAATCAGCTTTCCATCCAGTGAGAAAGGTATAAAGAACTTTTTTAAAAAAATATTTTAAAGCGAAACTATGATTTGATAATATTGAATATAATATGGCATTGGAATTTGCAATCAGGTTGAAAAAATTAAAATACAGTAGAAGTCGACAAAATGGCTTGTAAATCTTGGAAGACAGTCATAGCCTAACCCAGTGTGCATCTCCCAGTAAGATGCCTACACACTGTAGCCAGGATCAGCAACTGTTCTATAAGCTGATAATGTTTAGAACTGGCTGGCATGATTGTTTGGCATGAACTGGTAAATAAATAGAAGAGCTATTTCTTCACTGAGTAAATTCTGTCCAGTCCCTATCTCTAGGGGTTTAACTGTCAGGACTTGCTAACTACAGTACTAGCAGCAGTTAATTTGGGGGGGGGGGGGGGGGGGGAAGTCAGAGATTCTGGTGAAATCAGGCCTGAGAAACATCCTTCAAAATAGTTGCCCTGGAAATAACAATACTAATTATAACTGAAGATGTGGTGTCTGGAAGGAATATAATCCTGTTATACTGCTTCTCCTTGTTTGTGTATAAGCAGAAAAATCAGAGATTTCTGTATTTCTAGAATATTTCAGTACATAATAGAGCCATGCTTTGATCCTTCCACCTACTGGGAGGCCCTAACTATTGAAGAAGCAGCATAAGCTAAACCAGGAGGTCTCATCTTTATCAGTAGATCCTTGCTGGTTCTGGATATCACCTGTGCATTTGAGGCAGAGAAGCTGCCTTTTACCTCTCCATACAGTTTGTTTAAAACACTCTGAACAGCACTTCATATTCTGGTTGCTCAAATCTGTTTGGTACTTCTGTACATGGCTCATGTTGTGTACCACATCAAAGTCTTTCATGGATATTTTTTCTTGGAATTTGTGTGTGGAATATTGTGGAAGAACTTGTCTTTCCTTAGTAGCCCCAAAAAGGAAGTTATTTTATCCTTCTTTAGTATGTAGCTTTGTTGACCCAACATATTTATGATGCAATACCCACTCAGAGAGTTGTTGGTGATCCTTTTGGGAATTGTAGAGACACAGAAAGGTAATGATTACTGCGGGTCTGGAAGCAGCATGCAAATCAGATTTGGAAGCCACAAAGAAATCTGCAATTGCTAACTTAATCCTGTAGATGTGATGGAATTCTGGATCAGGCTGATAGTATCACAACATTCTGAGATTGATGCTCTTTGAATCTGAACTTTCACATGTGGAAGCAGATCTCCCTTAACCTCTGATGACAGAGCACAGGACTGAGGAAAGCTATGCAGCTTTTCTAGGATAGGGCTACCTTTAGGATATGACTCTAAAATTTGAAGATGTGTATTTAAGGCCTGAGCAAGACCATGAACCTGAGCATGTACTTTTCTTGTAATGCAGACACACCCTTAAAGTTATTTGTGAAGATGAGTGGTGCTGCTAACCAACTAGCTTTCAGAGGCTTTTTCTACATGCATGTTGAAGGTTACTCCCAACAGCTTAAAGAGGAAAAGTCAGAAAGAGGGAAGAAAATGGAAGCAGATGTGCAAGAGAGACACTAGTGTATTCTGAGGGGAAAAGGAGGAGGAAAAAAAGGGAAGACAGGCTGATTCATTGCTGTACAAGTTGAGAAGGCAGAAAGAGGAGGATTCCCCTAGGAAAAAAAAAAAAGGAAATTTTTCTAACGGTGCTGAGAAGTGTATGCTCTTGTGCAGAAAGCACAGGTGCCTCTTTTTTTTACTAGTTTCCTGGTACTTCTGCAAGAAATGAGGACATTCAACAGCTACAATACCCCATCTTTGCTTGTATTTATCTCTTGTAATGAGCTGTTTGGGATGAAGCCATAATGTACTGACAGCTTGGGCAACCGCTAATTAGAAATGATGAAGGGAAACAGCACAGTAAGGAAACACTTGAAATACATTCTTCATCAATGCTGTTTAAAGATGTCTGCTTTTGCTGACAATTAGATTAAATCTAGGTTTAAATAGGAGATTTGTTCCTATTTAAGAACAAGAGGATATGTCTATTCATTCTCATCTGTTTCACCTGATTAAATATTTTCACGCTCATCTCCAGACAAAAATTTCTGTATAGGTGTTTGTCCCTTAACTTCATATGGCCTGTATTCAGAATATTTCATCTCTCTCAAGTTCTTGGAGGACATGAAAAAAGTGAATGTGGAGAAGTCTAAAATAATACACTTGGAAAATATGGTAGAGAAAATGGCTAGAGAAACCTTTTGCTACCTGGAGGAGGACTTTATTCTGCCTTTTGGAGAATAATGGGACTTCTTGGCCTTGTGTTGCAGTTCTGCTGAATTCTGACAGCCTTCGTTGTGTGCAGCATTCCTAGTGGAGTAGGTAATTCCCTGGCTGCTGAGATTCTTTCATTAAAGAGAAAGCAGTGTGAACCAGGATGTAGCAAAATCCGGAGTTAACTATTTAGTGATATGTTTGCCAAGATCTGTCAAAAAATAAAAGCTTCCATCACCCCAGTGGTTTCCTTTATTTTGGAGGGGGGCAAGGCTTGATTGCTCATGTAATTAAACATCTGTGCATTAATTTTAAAACATGTTTATGGTATGCATTTGATACTGTTGACTGATAACTAGATGAATGGTCTGCATACAGGATCATATTTATGTGTGAAGCAATATAGAGCAGATGCTATTAATAGTTTGGGATCACAACATTACTCATAAACGGGGAAACCACAAGTACGTTATTCAGATCATCCTAGACAAGTGCTAGTGCAGCCGTTACGCCACGGTGTGAGGCACTCGTATGCCATGTGAGTGCCTTTGAGTTCAAAGAACGCCTGTTCAAGTTATTCTGATGAGTACTGTTTTCTGTCCCTCACATTTAAAGCTGGTTATTGACAAGCAGAAGTAGAGAAGCAAGGATAAAAACTTCATGCACTTGTAAAATGTCCTCATGTGTTACGTTTCACCATGTATCAGGACAAAAATTAAACCTAGCTTCACTGAGCAGACAGAATTTTGGCTTTCCAGTTGTATAAAGTAGGGTTTTCTAGCTGGTGTTGATCAGAAACATTGGCATCAAGGCTGTTGCTGTCTTAAAGTTCAGAGTAATTCCTGTCTCTGCCCACCTGCTCTGTATGCATGTGTATAGTACAGTCTCTAAACATGTAACTTCAGTTATGTGTGGGCTTGTTTTCATTTGTTTCAGTTTTTCAAACATGAGTGGTGATATTTTGTCAGCCTTTCTGTCTTCCTGTGTATTCCTCTAATTATTCTTCCTCTGTGAATTGAATTTTTTGTGCAGAATAAATGTTTCTATACTTAGACCATTGATTGTTTGATATAAGTCAAGTACTGCACTTAGCATAACTTTGGGCTTGATTTGCACCTTTTAAGAATGCAACACGAGAAATGGAAGTTTTCTGTCTATGTGCAAAATGGATATAATTTTCTCTTCACACTCCCCTGTCAGCATACTTCATCATGTAGCCGGGACCTCTGTTTTGGATTGTGGAGTTGTTCCATCTCCATGGCTGTCAAATACCCAACCTCTCCAGTAAGAATGCCAGCAAGACAGAGGACAAATCTCAGAATAACTTTTGTGATACCTGCACTTTTGTTCTGGGGAATCGTGCCAAGCTCTAGCAAACAGATTTTATACAAGCTATTGAATTGCTAAGTTGCAGTGTGAGGGAATGAGTACTCAATTAGATTAACAATTTTGTGGAAAGGGTTACCAGCCTTCTGCAATGATATGGTCCTCCTGTTGCTTTTACATAGTATGATATTGAGTTATTAATTTGTGTACAGGACTGGAGAGGTCATCTATTCTGGAGCAGAGGCGAGAATAATAAGATATTTTTGGCCTAATTGTGTTTTCAGGAGTAGTAAAGGGCATAAAATCCCTGTTTTGCTTACATGTACCTAATTGTCATTTGTGGCTGTGATGAGTAAGAGGTCTAAAGGCTGTACCTAGCATTTGAAGAAATGTCGTAATTACATCTATAGCACAAATTTGCAGTTTGAGCCTCAGGTACTGCTGCAACAGACATTGGCCTTGTTGCAGGGCCAGCTGGACATCTCTCCTCCTCAGACTCCATAAGTGCACCCCTTTCTCTAGTTAGGAGCAGGGCCTTTACTTCTTGGAGGGAGGATTCCTTGTCTTGTCCAGCTGTTGGGTTGGGTTGGGTCCTGGGCAGTGGAACACTCTGTACCATCCCCACTCATCCTAAAAACCTAACTGGCTTGGCCAGTCATGGTTCTGCCTTCTGGGACACTGATCAGTTGCGAGGAGATTGGACAGCGTTTGTCAAACTCAGGTTTGGTTATGTTCCTTAGCAACCTTTGAGGGTTTTGTCCCCTTGAGCTATTATTTCACCTTCTGCTTAAAATAAATCTCTGAATATGTCATGCACTGTATTAGTAAATTATTACTGAACAGCTGTATCTGTTCATTTAGAGCTGTAGCCAATAGCAGATGCTTAGGAAAGGGTATAAGAAACAGACAAATATAAACTGATCCTTTGATGATACACTATCCCAGCTTCTGTAAAACAACACTTTAGGGACTTTCTGAACTGAAGGTTGTATCCAGACAATTGTGTTTTGCAGTTCTTCATGGACCCCTCCTCTGTGAATTTGTCTAATCCATTTTTTGAGTCCATTTTAATACTATTGGTCTCCTCAGCATTCTGCAGCAACTGAGTTCTGCATTGCATGAGAAGTTCCTCTGTTTGCTTACTTTGTCTGTTGCTGGATAATTCAGTAGGATTCCTTCTAGTTCTTGTGTTAGGAAAACGAGTGAATAACCACTCTGTATTCACCACCTTCATAATATCCATATTTTATAGGTCTATATTGAATTTCCTCTCAAATGTTTCTTTTTGAAGCTGAAAAGTGATTGCTGGTCTCTGTAGTGTCTTTTTTTCATGGGAGACATTCTATACCATGGTCCTTTATGTTTTTGGCCATTTCCCCTATAAGTTGTGGTTTTGATAAATCTTTTTTGAGACAGGGTGACCAGAAATAGTAATCAAGGTGCAAGCACATGGAAATTTTGTGTAGTGCTATAATGCTGATTTTTGTATTGTTCTTTTTGATTCTCAGTAAGTCCCAGCTTCATAGTTTAAGAGCTCTGTTTTTCTCAGGCACCATAAAGTACCTGAAATGGGGAAATCCTAGAGGATATTCCATGCCATCCAAGGAGCACTCTTGAGAGAACTCTGAGAGAGGCTTCTGGTTTTTTCCAATTATATGCAACGGTGGCATTTCATGCAAGACTAACATAGTTCATGGTGGAACCTCTCAGTCTCTCCTGGGACTTGACGTGTGTGAACTTCTAGGCTCTGACAGGCCAGTGCTGCTGTTACTACAGGATTATCAGAGAGAACAGTTGATCTCAGTCTGCTGTAGGTGGCATTCTTGGGTATTTTGCCCCAACATGTTTGTCCTAAGCTTTATTAGTGACAACTCTTCCATCCTGGTGGCAAGTGCTTAACTAATTGTTTTTTGGTTTTTGTTGTTTTTTTTTTCTTTAAAAGCATGTGAAATTTGTGGGAGAGGGGTTGGGGGACACAGTACAGGTTTTATTTTTGTAAGTATTGCACTGAGCATGTTGTGATTACTTAGTGACTGAAAGTAATAATAATTTAATACCTGACCCTAGGACTTCGAATCTGAGCTTGGGACCAGGGTGGGTTTGTTGCTGGTTTATTTTTTTTCTAATTACTATTAATTTTAGGGGGATTAGAAGGAAATAATGATAACAGCCTGGAATTTAGGGTCCTGCAAATTCCTAAAGTATCAGAGTATTTTTTTGACTTTAAAGAATTGAGCTGCTTACAGCACAAATGCATTCATGCTTAATGCAATTAGGTACATTTCCCAGAATGTTAATTTAACAAAACCTTTTCCTTTGACCTGGAAAAAAGGATAAATAAAACATGATGCTGCTTGCTCCATATAATCTTTTCTTCCTTCTGCTTTAAGCCAGCTCCAGTTTATTCAGGCAAAATGTCAAGGACGATTTGTATTCTTTTTCTCATAAAAACGGAAAGGAAATCCTTTGGATTCTATTCTGAAATTGGGAAATACGAATAGGAAGCATGTGTAGACTGTGTTATCAGTGCTGCTGTGTGCGGTGAGTTAAACAACTGGATTGGAGTAGTACATTTGTTTAACCTCCTAGCATAATGAGCTGCCAGGGGGATTGCTCCACTTAATAGCAGCCGTTCATTACTCTGCAACCATTTGCAGCGTGTTATTTCTCTTATAGCAAAGAGAATTGGCGGTTCCTAGTTTTAGTTTTCTTTATCTGTGACACTTAATGTCAACAGCCTTGAGACTTTGCCAAAACAATCCTAACAAATCCTAATCCCAGTGTTTCAAGGTAAGTATTTGCTTCTCAGAATTCTTCTGTATTAGTGCTGCATGTTTACACTGGACCTTTTTAAATGCAACAGTGATCAAAGAAATATTTGAACTGAACAATATGTTTATTTTTTGTTCTCTGAAGGCACTTTGCATGTTCTTTCTTCTTACCTTTCACTACCATAGCTATGAAATTTGTGGTAGAAGGCATTTTGGGGTGGTGATGCTGCTGCCATTATATTATAAGGATCATCAGACCAAAATTAATTGTGAGACAATGAGAATTCCATTTATAATGACACAGATGTAGTTCAATGTGCCAGGATGTACATTAAAATGTCAAAAGTTTCAAAATTAACCTACAGCTGAAGCCACCCTCAACCCAAGAGCATAATTAATGCTTGTTGTTGTTCAAAGGGTGCAATGTAAAAGCAATAGAGCTTTTATAAAACAGAGATCAATTCTTTAAAGGCATCCCATTTGCAAAAACTAGCTGAACTGTCAAGGGAAAAGAGAAATTTTTGCTAATGGCAAAAGAAATGATTATTTTAGGGAGTGAATTAATAGGCTATTAATGAGCCTTGTTCCCAGTGCATTGTTCACTTCACACTTGACAGCAGCTCCATGGATCAGAATGGAATGTGTCTGTTCTTAACTGTGAGTTTTAATACTTTGCACTGAAAGATCATAATGTTGCTTCATCATTAAAATAACCACAAAATTAACTTTTGCCCCAAGGGAAAGACAGATGGCAGTTTGATGGCCTCATTATTCTTTTTTCTTTTTAACAAGAGTAAGGTTTTATATTGGCTTATATAATCTAAAAAGATATCTGAAGAAACTGATGCTAGCTAGAAGAGTAAAAAAGATATAGCCGTACAAATGCAACTGAATTTCACCTTTATAAAAATTACAGTTATAATGAAGTCTTATGCGTGTGTCTATTTCTTTTTTTCTGCAGTAGGAGTTGTCCCAGTGACTACTCCCAGTAAGTAAGATTGTCTCATTGAAGCCAGGAATAATCCTACCATTGTCTTAGTAGGGCTAACATTTCGCCTGCAGTGTATACAGTTACACACAGACGGGTCTTCACAGGGTCAGGTCTCAATATGTAATAGATGATGGCACGCTCTCGTAACATAAGTAAAGGAAGAAGCACATAGTCATTAGAGGAAGTGAATAGCCACAGGGTCTCCAGTTAACTTGCTGTGCAGCTTTGGGTGGTGTGCCTGCCACGTGTGTGCCTCAGCATGCCCATTTCCAATGGAGCACAGCATTAGGTAGTTCCTATTGACTCAGACAGGAATTTGAGGATGCTTCGTGCTTTTGAGAATCTGGCTAAATAAATATTTAACTACCTCACAGGGACTTAATTAATGCTCACAATGGACTTTGAAATAAAGGGAAAAGGCAAGGCTGATTACAGTCCATCTGTTCAGTTCAAGCATGGATTTGCCTATTTGTTTTATTTTCTGTAAGTGATATGAGAACAATTCACATGTTTATTTTGTCACCTGAAAAGGCTTGTGATAAAAAGAGTAATGGAATGAAAAGGAAAATGTGTACTTGATAGGCCACATTTGTCACTGCATGTGCAGGAACCTGTCACAAGCAAATTATGACAGCAAATGAACATTTTTGATCTTTGTGGACTTCTTTATCTCATGTGTGGCCATGAGAGCTGGATTCCTTTCTGACCTGCATATATTCCTTTGGTTTGAAACCTGAGCATTCTTAGGAATGCTCTGTCAGACAGAGTATATGGAAAATTGTGGCTCCACCAATGCATTTCCTCATTTGCTGTGTTCTAGTTTTCAGCTCAAATGTAAGGTAGGAAGAATGTGTTTGACTAGTTCCATCTGGTTCCAAGAAGTTATTACATCTCAGGCAGCTTAGATTCGGGGACATTCATTTGCCTCAAGAGGAGGAAAATGGCCAGTACCCTGGCTGCAGAGACCCAGTATTCTCTGGGGTGCCTTCTACATGAAAGGACTGTTTAAAACAGACTGACTAGAGCACCGTGTGGTAGAATGGCACAAACCTTCCCTAGCACTGCAGAAGAGCTGACCTCTTTCTGTCTCGAATGCAGGCTATTTTGTCTCATTGAATATAAGTGGTCATTGTTCAGGCAAAGCTGCTACTATAGTGTCTATTGCAAATTGAGGAAAAGGAGATTAAATTACATCCTTAGGTGGAAATTAATATCTGTGGGCAGAGTGTTCTCTTAGCACATAGGTGATATGCATTGCAAGCAGAGGAATTCAGGACTGACTTCTTTGGCATTATGTAGGATTTACACAGGCACAGCTGACAGCCCAGTCTAGGCTACTGTCTACCACTGTTGGATTAAGATGGACAAAGGTATCAAAATCCAAAATGGAGTAACAGGTGAGAAAAATACTAATTAAATCTAGGAAATGGGCCCTGTCTCAGATTCACTTTTTAGGTCACAGGCAGAAAAATAAGTACAACAACGAAATTAAACTCTAATTCAGATGCAATCAACACATTTCTTTTGTCTTGATTTATATTACAATGAGTGCTACTTACTGTATTGTAGTCAAATGAAAAGGATTTATTCAGTCAATTACCAAGGGTGAAACACCAATGAACTATGATGAAATAAATTGAAAATTACATATTCAAATGACACAGATCTGCATACTTCTTAAGACTGCTTATATTTGCTTCATATGGATGCTAGCAGAGTCCTGATTTCAGTACAGTCACGCATTCCTGGATGTAAGGCAGCTTAAGGAAGTCACCTAGATGGGTGGATTTGCTTTGTTTTGCATAACAGTATTTCTGTAGTTTTGACAGTGACAAATCATGAGACAGTAGAAAATGCATGTTGCTAAAACTATTTCAGAGATTTTGGTAAATATTCCCTTTCTTTGGAAACTAGATGTGTACATCCTTTCCTCATTAGTACATATAGGATGTTTCTGGATTTACACTAGGATATTTAAAGGGCAAGTGCCTTAGGTTTAATGGGACAGACTCACTAACTAGCATAAAGTTTTCAGCATCATTAACAGTAACAATAGTTTCATCCACTTGTGTCAGATCTGAGTCTTATTTCTTCTGAATCTTCTTTCTGAATAAAGTGATCTGATGATTTTTGAATAAAATGATAACATTTCTGATCTGAATCTTATTTCTTCTGGAATAACTTAATGGAAGCTAGTAGGGTTTATATCAAGGATTGATTTAGAATCACAGAATCATAGAATCGTTTAGGTTGGAAAAGACCTTTAAGATCATCAAGTCCAACTGTTAACCTAGCACTGCCAAGTCCACCACTAAACCATGTCCCTGTTCTACATGCTTAGCTTTCCCATTCATTGTAGGGAGTTAAAAATCAGGATGCCTCGGACTGATCAAAGGAAGACATTTTTTGTAAATCACAGAAGAGTAACCTAGGTGTCTCCTTTTCCAGCTTTCAGTTTTAATGGTGGAAACTCTAAAGCTTTTGGAGATGGTATAAGATTAGAATAGATACTTTCAAGCCCTTGTGACACCACTAGTTGATTACGTATAGCTGAAACAGAGTATCTCATCCATTATAGAAAGAACAGTAGCATTTTGCTGCTGAAAAGCTTATTAACATATTGGGTTTTTTTCTTTTTTCTTTTCCCAGCGTTCGGCATCCTTAAGCATTGTGGGCTTTTCAAACGGGTTAGAAATGGAATTACCTTCAACAAGGTTATCTAGCTCGGCTGATCCACAGATGCAAGGTGCAGCCGCTGTAACACTTGGCCCATCCCCGAATGCCCTTTGTGACTGTGATACTCCACCAGAGTCAGTGCCCAGCTACAGCCTGGCGTTGGGCAGAGCTCCAAGTGACCTGGGCCCTGGGGCCACCCCTGGCCTCGCACCAGGTGATGCACTCCAGGGCAGCACTAAGTGCAAGGTAGGAATTGCTCAAACTCCTCTACTGAAAGGGAATCCACTTTCATTGATAGCACATGTTATTGTTAGTCAGTCAAAGGCAGCTATTTCAGTAGGTAAAGTTTTCCTATTGTGGTATTTGAAGACTGATTACAAATTATTAAGATGGAAAGAAAGAAAACTAGTAATAAAATTTGTGGTGTTTTTTTTTCCCCCCCTCCCCTGAAGCTGGAAAACGAAGACTTCAATACTGTAGATCATCCTCTAGAAAACAGCTTGGCTACTGCTGGGCAAGATGTAGTTAATGAATTAACTCTTTCTATGCAAAAAGTGCTGGAAGAACCTATTAATCTTTCAATCAAGAAATCTCAACATTTCACTTCTCCTTCTGAACTGCTCAGCAACACTTCTTTCCTGTCTGTGAATGCCAGAATGAGACAACTTAGAAGCAAAGAAGGTACCAGGCTTTTCATTATTTCATTTAGGTTTTTGGTCTTTCTTTCTTAGCACTGCGTATTGCAAACATTGCAAAGCAGTATGCTTATTAATGTACTTACATATAAATGTGCTTTTCCAGCAAGCTTCAAATATTATCAGAGTACTTAATCCAATGGAAAAGTGTGTTTGATCTCATTTGTGGAGGAAAAACATGGAAATGATATGCCTTGAATTTGTAACATCCTTCATCTATGAACCAGAAATGAGTGTGTCTGTGTGAAGTACCTGGAGTATTAGTTCTCTTAGAAGCACTCCTGTTAATGAGACCTGCAGTTATGACTATTGAAGAGCTGGTTTGAAGAGTCCAAATTCAATTAAAAAAAAAATTACTTCCGAAATGTAATGTGCCTTCTGCTAAGTCCTTCACATCAGTAGCGCAGCAAATTTTTGTTAGGTTAATATATTGCACAGTATGTGCATTTGCTTGGCTCTGTCTACTGTGGAACATTCGCTTCAGCCAAGGCCTATTTCTTCAGCCTTAATGGAGAATTAGACCTTACTTAACTCTTTTCATGGGCAAATTGCCAGCATCCTTGTGCTACACTGTAAAGCCTCATTCCTGCAAACTCTAAAAGTCAATGGGACTATTCATGCAAGCAAGGGATTGCAGGATCAAGCTGTTATCCTGTGACTTATGCCAATATTTGGCTGCTTTTCTCTGTAAAAGTTGAGTTAATATTTCTATCTCTGTGCTGTATTTTTATTCAGAGAATTCTAATTAGTACAAAAGAGGCCTAGCTCAGTGAGCCAAGGAAATGTATTTGTCTTCTCTTATATGTACTATGCCTAACTGTGACAATTATGCCACAATCATTTGTGCGAGTTGTTAAGAATCAGGCGCACCCTTAAAAAGCTGTGCCTCAGTCAGGCTTAAGTGTGTCTGAGAGGAGCAGCTTTGTAGTATCTGGTTTGAGTCATGTGACACTACACACATAAAGCAGCCCCAACATACAGAGTCTCACTATCTATAACAGATGCTACAGATTTGCTCTGTGCAAAGCACAGGTCCTGTTGTGCAAGAGGATGGAAAGACTAGAGCGTTGAATTCAATGCTGCTCCCTTTTCACAAGGAAGGACCAGGAGCGAGCAATTCCGATCCTGCTGTCACTGTTTAAAGGCATGCATTGAGGAGGTACAGTCGCCGTATGCAGTGTGCACCAGTGAGAGAGATTAACTCTGTTGCAAAGGCAATGTTATCTTTGCTAGTGGCTCTCAGTAGGACTTACTGGCTTCAGCAGTGCTGTGCTGCCAAACCCCACTGCTTCTTGTATATATCTCCAATGACTCATCCTTTTCTAATATCAAATCTAAACATTTCACCTTAATTTACAACAAAATACTTCTTATCCCAGCCCCAAGGGATGTGGTAAAAATTGTACATCATTTCATCATTTTCCCTCTTACAGCCACTTTTCTTCTTATCATGGCTTGCAAAAACACCCTCCCCTCCCCTTCTCTTTCCTAGACTAAACAAATTTGATGCTTTCAGTCTCTCCCCATGCATCAGGGTTATGATTTTTTTTTTAAAAACCACCTCATTCCTGCTGCGCTATTCTGGGTTCTCTGCAATTAAGGAGTGCTGCCCATAGCCAAACGCAGTGCTGCAGCCGAGGCCTCTGGGGTGCCATGCACAGCCAGGGTATCAACTTCTTGTGTTTTACATTCCTCACTGCTGGTAATACACTGCAGGATGGCATTCGCCTTTTTTGCAGCAGCAGCATTATGTGGTTGACTCGTAATTATGTGACATTATGTGAATGGTCCACATTAACCCTTAGTTCCTTTTACAGAACAGTTCCCTAGTCATTATTTTCCTTTGTGATTACATTAATCTGATCCTTTGTAAGCATAATACCTACAGTTATCTCAATTAAGTCTTACTGATTTAGGATACTTTTTTTCTCAGATGTATTAAGATCATTTTTAAATTGTAAACATTCTCCACAGTGTTTGTAACCCCTCTAGTCTGGTGTTTTCCTCAAATTTTATAGGTACTATTATTTCATGAGCCAAGTTGCTGATGGAAATGTTGATTAATATTAGGAACCCAGCACCGCTGGAACATCCTCTGGTTTGACAGCGTGCAACGAGAGGTGCTCCTTCAGCTCAGTGTGCAGTCACCCTTTAGTAATTCTGTCCAGAGCCATGACTACCACCCTTCACCTGAGCAACAATCACAAGTGAATAACACTTGAGGAGTTAATAACACTTATCTCTAGATAGCCATGATATTTGGTTTGTTTTCTTGTTAGTACTGTCTATGTCAAACTAATTCCTAAGAAAAGGAGGAGTTACTATGAAATTTGTCAGTGGATTGGTATTTATGAGGGCATCCACTGAGGCATACATCTCTACCCCATCCCGTCTCTCCAAAGTTTTGTTACTCTTGTGTTTAGTATCAGTCAAGAGCTACGGTTACTTGCATGCTTATATAACAGATAGTTTTGCATTCATACGTTTATGAGTTACGTACGTTGGAGGATAGAAAGGAATCATACAGTGTAGCTTTCGTCCCTTAGTGGCAGATATGGGACACACAATTTCCTTCCTGTTTTCAAGTAACTGGAATTATCCAGAAGCTTCTTAGCATGGAGCAGGAGACTGCAGAGACTTCCTGAGCCTCAGGGGTTCAGACCTCAGTAGGTCTGTTTTTCTCAAGTGAAGGCTGTATAGCAAAGAGGATTACTTGCGTTGTTCCATGTATATGGATGAATGTGGCATGGCTGTGTACATATATAATTCCCTGGGATTGTAACCATTTCAACAAAATATTTTGGAAAGGCTCCCTATATTCAGTACAGAAGCAGTGGTTAAAAGCAAAGAGAAAGACAAAGACTGAATCCCAGAATAGAAAATAGCAGACGCATTTTCTACACATATAGATGAAATGATTCCATAATTCACTTATGATATCATATTAAACACCAGTCAGAAGTACATGAATATTGAAGTACTTTCTACCCTAATCTGACTCTGATATTATAAATATTTTATTCATTTTCTTATCTTCTGTTCCAGATTCCAATAACTGTGAAAAGGAACATTTTGAAATGGATATGAAAAGCAATCAGAATGTCAGGTAAGAGTCTTTTTTTTATACAAAAGCACTGGCCATAAAATTTTATGCATGTATTTAGAAAATTTGTCATACTTAATGATAATGGAGAACTTAAAAAGAATGCAAGATTCCTTATAGATAATAATTATGAAAGTTGTAAAGTATTCTCTTAAACTTGGAAACAACAATTTTGTTGTTTTCAACAAAATTGAAGTGGTGAGTTCATGTATTTCTGTTATTCTGTGTAATTTTCCAGAATGAATAAATATTTGCAAACTTATCTCACTTGAGCAATTAGAAACTGTTTAGCCCCAATTAAACTTAAAAAATATATTGGGGACAGGATTAACATTATCACAACAATTTTATAAAATTTTGTTTTCAGCTACTGCTGTGATAATATTTTAAAGTGAAGTTGATGATGTGCTGTGTTCTTGCTTGAAGCCAGCCACACTGAAAAGTATCAAGCATGACTTAAATTGGAATAATTAAAACAAAAATATGTGGAGCAGGCCAAAGTCTTAGCACGGAAGTTAGTGATGCATTTACACATATGATTAATTTAAAGTGATTGCATTCACATTTCTTAAAGAATTGGCATGTGAAAAAACGTCCAGATTTTCAGTGTTTAGCCAGCAGAGTCACAGTGACAAAGGAAAAGGAGCACAAACAACAGTGTGTGAAAAATGTGGAAACTGAGTAGGGAGGAGAATTTTGTGGAATATGGCTGAATTTAACCATGTGTCATTTTGATTGTAGAGCTGGCCCTAAGGAGCAGAAGATCCCCTATGTGCGACTGGAACGTCTGAAAATATGTACATCAGAAGCAGGGGAGCTCCCGGTGTTTAAGCTCCAGCCACAGGACAATGAGCAGGAGGGCAATTTTCTCCTGATAATTGAATGTGGGACCCAGTCTTCAAGTATGGCTATAAAGGTGAGTGGAATTTACTTGAGGCTTTACCTACTTTCTCCCCTTTATCCCACTGGCTTGTACCCACAGTTTCTGAAAGCTGTTATATACTAAACAGGTCTGTTAATTCATTTCACCCTCGGACACTTCTGTGATGGGTTGAAGTAATAGAGAATGCAGCTTTTAGTTTGCTGTGTAGCTCTGTGATACTTCGATTCCTGAGAAGTCTGTCTCTGGGATTGGATAGCTGTAGTGTTTTTGTATTCTAGCAAACAACCTGGCTTGTCTGTCTAGTTACAAATATAGGATAAATAGCTTAAAACTGACCCAAATGTATATTTGAGTGATAGGAACCGATTCCAGAAATCACAGTGTAATAGATTTTTAAAAGCTTTGTATTCTATTGCTTCGTTAGAGTCTTGAGTGTGAACTTCTTTCCACAGAAGGAAATGGGAATTTCTGGTTGGAACAAAAAACTAGACTTTTTTTTTTTTTTTGAGCTGTTTACTGTAAAATTTGCAAATAAGATTGTAAAGTATCCTGTTTCTATCATCTGTGGTATGAAATCTGTACAGCTCTCTCACAGTGCTATTACATTGTGGTATGTGGAGGAAATGACTTGACCAAGGTGACCTGGATGGCCAATGGCAGCCATTGAGCTGAGCCTGGGCCTGCTGAAACCCAGTGCCCTCTCCAGTAGAGTTCACTGCAGAGAAACCATTTTGTCTGCAGATAACTATTGCTGTTATATGCTTACATATGAAAATTATGATTGTGTGATCCCAGATTTTTCTTCCTTCAAGATAAATAAAGATAGTCCACCTGAAAGACTGAAATCCAAAGAGGAGAACTCAGAGGACAGAAAATTTCTCATATCCCAGGCTGCAGGACAGACACAATCTCCTCCTGTAGATACTCAATCTGTTGACCAGAAGCTCAGCAATGGCATCTCCATCATGAAAAAGTCTCCAGTTACTCAGGAAGGCAATCCAATTGAAAACGAGGATTTCTGTGCTGTGTGTCTTAATGGAGGAGAACTGTTGTGCTGTGATCACTGCCCCAAGGTCTTCCATCTCTCCTGCCATGTTCCAGCCCTGCTCAGCTTTCCAGTGTGAGTATGTATGACGCTTCGCTAATGTGCTCAGTTTCTGCTCACTGCCTTGGGGCAGAATATATCCTCAGGGGTATATGTGTCAACCTTACACGAGGGCAAGGACTGCATCTCTCACTTGCCTTTTTTGTTACTTTTCTTGCAAAGGGAAGAATTGTCTTACACACTAGGAACTAGCTGAACTGTTAACAAGAACTGTTTCTGGCCATGTATGCCCTTTCTGCAGTTAGGTGGCCAGTACAACAAAGGAGGTGGCAGACCTGAGCTTTAAAAAACGTTCTTACGAAGTACTGGAGAAAAATAAAATCCTAACTCTTATGTAACTTCTGTGGCGTAGACGTCAGCTCTTCTCTGCAAGAACAGTGACTAGCACAAGGAAAGGGCAATCAGTGAGTTCCTGTTCAGTTTTCTAGCCAGTTTTATGGGAAATTTAGGCTTATTGGGGCTTTTGTGGAAATGTTTAGGACATTGGTTTCCCTAAGACATACATTCCCTAGCAACTTGTCACAGATGAATTGTATGCAACAAAGAGCCAGAATTAGGTACACGTCCACATACCAAACTTTAAAATTGAGGCTCAATAATGTGCATTACTGGTGGTGTATAATTCTGAATTCTGTTACAAATCATTACCAGGTGGGACCAGAGGCTACTTCATTTGTGTCAAGCCCAAATAACTGTCTCAGCTGAGAAAAATACGTTGTGAAATACTAATTTGGAGATTCTGGTTTGTTCTTTCTGTTCAAAAAGCAGATATTTCTCTCTCTTGGCTTTTCACTCTTTTCTCTAATAGCTAAGTCATTATTAAACCTCTAGTTTCAAAACAATGTGAAAACCAAGTCTTCCTTTTAAAATAAACTTCCTAGGCAAAGTTAAATTCTAATGGAGTAAATTAATTCCCTTAACTAAAGTTCTGTATTCATAGTTCTTTAATATGCATTCATCTACAGTTATTCAGGCCCTGATGTTGCAGAAGTTGCATCACTGCATGCACATTCATGAAATTGTTCAAGAGGTTTCTGAAAATGGATCTGCTAGGAAGGACACTTATGCCCACGCAGAATTATGTGTATTTGTTTTGGGAACCTGTGTACTAGCACATGTTATGACCTTTCCTGATAATGTTGATTTCTTAGATTAATATGTTAATTATCATATCACTTGATAATAAATATATCAATTATCAAACAGACCTGGTTTTGTCTTATGACCCAACTGTTGGCTATTTTTCCTTAATATATTGTTTTAAAAACAGCACTTGCATTAATGCAGCTGCACACACTGCTGGTACATGATTTCAAACACTTACTATTTTGTCTTTTTCTTTTTCTCTGTGAAAGAAAAAGTGCAATGAGTAGAATCTGAAATTATTACACTTCTAATTAGATTCAAATCTCTTGAAGAATTGTAATACTAGTTAAGGATGAGACTTGCTTCCAAATACAGTGATTCCTGAGGTTTGTTATTTGTCAAGGTTGCTGACAAAATTTGACACAAGTTTTTGGTTTCTTGTTTTGCAGGGGAGAATGGGTGTGCACACTTTGCCGTAATCCAGTGAAGCCAGAGGTAGAATATGACTGTGAAAACACACGCTACAGCCACAGCTATAATGCACAATATGGCCTTGACGACTATGACCAGAAGGTGGGAATAACTATATATTGTACTATTTAGAAAAGGTAATATGATCTCAGCATGAGGCTTTGCCTCTTCATTGGAAAGATGACTGTTTTGACTTGGTTGCTACTTGAATATTTCATAGAGTAGTAAATACAACAAAAGCATGTCTATCTAGACATTGCTGTTCAATTTTAAAATGAGTGATGTTACGGAAAGATGAAACAGGCAGATCTGGAATTCCTTTCTCCTTTGAACAGGGAAGTCACACTCAACAGCAGAGCAAGCTTCCCTGAGTCAACTTTGCCTGGCTTTCTGCCACTGAATCTTTTTCCTTTAAGACTTGGCAGCTTCTCAAACATCTACTTAGGCCAGTTGCAATGACATTTTTGTGATCTAGACACTTTTTGACTTTCAGTTGGATTGAAATCATCATATGGTCTTCATATGTACCATTAATCCTCTTGAAGATAATATTTAGGCATTGTTAACTCAGCATAGATGAAAGCTTATCTCTTTATATCCCCATTACCAGTTTCCCCTACCAAACCTCCCATGAAAAAATGCCTTTCTTAAAGTCCACTTGGTACTCGGAAGCCACAAGTTCCAAATAAACGTCCTGTGTATACTGGTGACAGCTGGACAGGGAGCCTAAGTCCACACAACTGAGTGCAGATGCTGAGCTGGCCCTGCACAAATGAAGCCTAGAATAAGGCACTGGTCTAGTCTGGGCACCATACATAAAGCCAACAGCAATGGTTCTTAGAGCACTGGGGCCCCTTGGCAAGGCCTATGAGCATAGCCACAGCCCTGCTCAAATTCATCCATGATGTTTCCATACTGGAGCTACTCTGTCACAGAATCACAGAATCGTATAGGTTGGAAAAGACCTTTAACATCATCGAGTCCAACCGTAAACCTAACACTGCCAAGACCACCACTATACCATGTCCCTAAGCACCTCATCCAAACGTCTTTTAAATACCTCCAGGGATGGCGACTCAACCACTTCCCTGGGCAGCCTGTTCCAATGCTTGATAACCCTTCTGGTGAAGTAAAATTTCCTCATATCCAGTCTAAACCTCCCCTGGCGCAACTTGAGGCCATTTCCTCTCGTCCTACCACTTGTTACCTGGGAGAAGAGACCGACCCCCACCTCTCTACAACCTCCTTTCAGGCAGTTGTAGAGAGTGATAAGGTCTCCCCTCAGCCTCCTTTTCTCCAGGCTAAACAACCCCAGTTCCCTCAGCCGCTCCTCATCAGACTTGTGCTCCAGACCCTTCACCAGCTTCGTTGCCCTTCTCTGGACATGCTCCAACACCTCAATGTCTCTCTTGTAGTGAGGGGCCCAAAACAGTATTTGAGGTGCGGCCTCACCAGTGCTGAGTACAGGGGAGAGCTTGACATAACTTCTTGACATTGATGTGATGCCTGTTTCTATTGGATTGGGTACATCTGGCCAGAAATAGTTGGGATCTGGGTCTTGATTAGTGAGGTTCTATTTAGAAAATGGAGTTGATTAGAAATGCCATTGTTGGTGAGCAAACATGGCTTCTAATATTTTTGTAGTGCATTTTTTTGCATCAGTGAAAAAGCCAAAGACTAGTATAAGTATTTTACAAGTTAATGACGATTAAATGGAACTTTTTTCATACAGTACAACCAACTACATAACTTACATCCATTTGTATGAATGGATATGAACAGTGTGAAACGTTTTCCATTTAACTGTTTCCACACCGTTGCTGCTGTTCTTTTAGTCAAGAGCCAAGGAACAGATCTGGAGTGCAGAAAGGAAATAGTGATAGCGATGAATTCCCAAGAGTTTCCAGGAAAGATACATGCATACAAAAAATTTTACGTAATGTTTCTTTTCTTGCATTTCTTGACTATCCTCACTGTCAAAACTATAAAAATGCTATGAGGCAAAATGTCCCCCAGGTTAGAGTGAAGTGTGTAATTTTGCATCAGAAATGCACAGACTACATGAAAACTCCCCTTGTTGCTAGTATGATTGATTAACTAAGGACAAGAATGAAACTCACTTGTTTTGAATTAAAATGTATTTCAAATTTGGCTTCTACAGAAGTGTGAAAAGCTGGTGCTTTCCCTGTTCTGCAGTAGTATGAGCCTCCCATTCCATGAACCCGTCAGCCCCCTGGTAAGTACTGCACACGCATGGGTCAGAGGGAATCCAGAGAATACTCTGGCACACCTCTTGACTTTCTCCTTTGTTTTCCTGAAAGATATTAATCAGCTTTTTTTCCGAACAGTATTGCTTCCTGGGGAAGGGTAGGTGTTTCACTCTTGCACGTGCTTTTGAAGGTGCCAGGTCAGAGGCAGGTAAATGCTGGCCAATATTCTCAGGCCAGGTTTGGGTGCCAATTTAAGATGCTGGTAGCATACTAAAGGTATATGAGGAGTTCCAGTGATTAAGAAAGTTGACTTGCTGCATACATGGAGAATGTTGCACTGCCATAAGAGAGGTCTGCTTTAGAAATAACCCTGGACTCCCTCTTTTCTGGTGTTTTGCACAAAGGTGACTGTTCAGGGGAAGATGTAGAGACTGCTGTTTCATCCATGTACTCAACATTTGCAATATTAATGGCTATTTTAAGGAAGATGTAGATTCACGCTATTGTAACAATAGCGTGAAACAAGTTGGAGGAGGAAAATGAGAGGAGAAAAAAAGGTTGTATGTGAAGGACTAGTCCAAATAACAATATAAAAAACATTCCACCTAATAAAGCTTGCAATGAACTATGGAACACATTACCTAACAAGGAGGTTTTGACCCAGCAAGATTTAGGGAGTGGGATATCCTGGTAGCTGGTGCCCATTGAAAAAGACTTTTGTTGAACTTTAAAAAGAGTGCATAGTAGTATATTTTTAGTCACTCTTGGCAGACTACTTCCCGCAGTATCAGCTGCCAGTATCTCAGCACATTATTTTTATAACTGCTTAGGGGAAATGTTAGCTAATTGTCAATGTTACCTATATTATTTATTATGGTTAAATGATGACATTTATATCTGGGGATAAACGTTAGAAAGTGCAAATAGCAGAGTAGTCACTGAAGTGTGCTATTTTCAAGATCAATTTTGCAAGCAAATATGTTTTTAATCAGACCAAAAAGCACCCAGGAAGATGATGTGCAAGTGTAGGCACCAAAAGACTAGAGCTCTTTTCCTTGATGCACGGAATCCTCTGCAGTGACTTCTGTCCAAACTTGCATAGAAGTCACCGGAGGGGAAATGTTTTCATTAAAAAGGTTACATACCTGCGTTTTATTCTTATTGCAGGCTCGGCATTATTATCAGATCATCAAAAGGCCAATGGATTTGTCAATCATACGAAAAAAGCTGCAAAAAAAGGATAAGTCCCACTATTCTGCACCTGAGGAACTTGTGACTGACGTGCGTCTCATGTTTTGGAACTGTGCAAAGTTCAATTATGTAGGTTTCTAATATGCATGGGTGGGGGAATACAAACCAGAGGGTTGCTCTTTCAAGCTGTCATAGTGGTGCAACTATTGGTTCCATTGACATCAGATATGGGATTGGGATAAACAGAAGTATTAATCAGTTTTACTCTTTGGAAATGATATAAATTTTTTTTAATGACAGAAATGGAGATATATATGGACCTGAGAACTTGAGATACATATGGATCTAAAATTAAAGAGGGACATCTTAGCAGACAACTTTTTGGAATGATGCTGAGTTTGCTGTAAGCAGCCAGTCATAGCCAGCAAAATAGCTAGGGAAAATTCAGGTGCATAGAAATTCCTAAGCAATGATGACTGCTATTCTTTCTAGTTCACTGCACATCTCTTTTTCTTAGAGGTGCAGAAACATGTTCCTTAATAGCAGCATCTGGTATTTACTTACAATGTAAATGCAGAGGGACTAATGGGCTGTAGAAAGTGGGCAGGAGACTAATGGAGATGTAGGAGACAGAACCAAGGTGAGACATTAGGGTAAGGTAGTAATTTGGTTTTGATCCTTGATGATTTCTGTGTACGGTAACACTGAATGGTTATTTATTCTCTTACAGCCTGATTCAGAGGTTGCTGAGGCTGGACGATGCCTAGATGTATTCTTTGAGGGCAAACTGAAGGAGATTTATCCAGACAGGCATTTTCCTTTAATGCAACAAGAAGACTCTGATTCTGAAGAAGTGGAGAGTCAGAATAGCAAAATGCCACCCCAAGATTTTCAGTGGCCATCATATGGACAGGAGTGCATTCAGCCTAAAAGGAGACGGCGCCACGCTGTAAGATTGCAAAAGCAAAAGCATTTGATCGCTAAGTGGCCACCCTGCTAAGTGGCCACCCCACTAAGTGGCCACCCTATCAGTTTACAGCTACTGATGGGAAGTTTTGACAGGGCTGTGTAGGAAAACTGTCAAGCTTCTATCACAGAGATGTGATCAGTTCTATAATTTTATGTCAAGATCCTCTGAGTGGAATAAAGTGTCAGTTGTGTATAAACGTGTGAGCATGAACAAATGAAGTCTCTCAGGCTACACAGTTATCTTCCTAGCAGAAAACTCTGTCAAGATTTTTAAAAAGACTAAGCCCTCTAGCTATTCACTGTTTGTTTCCTTTGTACACAGGAAAGTGAAAAAACTAAAAGAATGATGTTTCAGCCAGCTAACAGCCTTCCTCAGGTATGACCTCCTCAAGATATGAGATTTGCTACGAGGAATCCAGCAGCATAACTGACAGAGTTAAGGTGTGTGGGAGGAAAGCAAAGCACTCGGGCTGTTTATTTAAACTCTCCTAATCTGCTGACCATATGCCTTATTTCTAGATCTTGTGGATAGACAACAGATCCAAAGTGTTTGAATCTGTCAATATTCAATCTGTTAAATCATATATATGTTTTGCAGTGTTTACACTGAAGTACTAATGTTTTGGTGATAGGTAATGATGATTAATAATAAAAGTAACATGCTAATAATATCTAATACTGCAGTACCATTTTATAATCTGTTCAACATGATATTTCTATTTTATAGAGCACAGGTAACCATGTAATAATCTTGCAACCTCAATGTGAATGTTGGCCATGCTTTGTGATAAATACCATGCGTAGTCATAAAAGCTGTAACCCTGTTGTCTTACTCAATGATTTTTCTGGGAGCTTGACTGCTCAAGGCCTGTGAGATACAGTCTAATGTGATTATCTGATTAGCTGTTTCTTTTGAAGCAGAGCATTTTCATTAAATCATGAAAGAACAAGTGCTAATAGTGCTAATACTAGGGCTCTGCGTGAACTGTTTCTGAGTGCATGCTGGATGCTCTGTTTGCAAGGAATGATTGTTCAGTATCTAATTCATGCTCGGTAAAGCAGTGTGGTGTTTCTTGGGTCTCAAAGGTAGCATTTTTATACAACCCAAGCCAGTTGTTTTTCTTTAAAGCAGATACTGGAATTCAGTAAATTAACTATGAAGCAAATTACATGGTTATAGAAGTGCCTATAAAATAATGTCATATATTCCTGATTTTCTCTTTGCTTATTTCTTGTAGTTGTGATTACCAACAGTGCTAGAAGATGATGATAATATGTATATGTAGAAGCTCAAACAGAATGAAAGGATGCCTAAGTTTTTTGGGGGTTTTTTTTGTTGTTGTTTTTTTTTTTTTCCTAAATTCCACAATGTATTGGCAGAACACCACCAAGGGCCAGAAGAGCCATTTTAGAGTTCACTTGAACAAAGGGTAGCATGTAATTGTAAAGCCTGAAGGGTAGGATAGGTAACAAGACATGACACCTGATCAGAGAGTGATGGTTTGCTAGCTGCTTCCCACCTCTTCCAGAAGCAGGTGAGCCAGATCTTTGCATGGCCAATGCTTTCTTCATGTGTGTTAGGGGCATCTTCCTCCTTAGGGCTCTGCCCAGCAGCGTAAAGCTGGGCTGTGATCTGGCTCTGAGAGAGAAGGGTTGTTGCAGATCTCAAACACAGTTAAAGTTCATTTTAATTAGGTTCCTGTAAATAAAGATGATATTTTCAGCATAGTTTATATGGGCTATTTGGTCTGGTAACCATGTATGTTATTTTAGATAACACTTTAAAGTAAAGGTTTATATATGAAATAATAAGACGTGAATGTTATATTCTACTATCTATGTGACTTATTGTTTGCCATTAACTTAGTAGTGAGCTAATGTTTTCTTTTCTTTGAAGAAATGAAAATCTGGATATTATAAGCTGACTGGAAAACTGTGAGATGAAGGGACAGCCTTTACATTTTGTATATGTGAATTCCTATGTGCTTGCTTTCTGTCAAACTCCTGTTCTCAAAACAGTGTGGGTCTGGGCACAGGGAAATGAGTGCAGGTTTGTAACTGAATTAATCACCCTTATCTATGCTACAGGTATCACCTTTTCTCAGTTGGTAATTAATTCCTCCACCAAAGACCTATCTTTTACCATTAATAGCACAACAATGATATGCTGTAAAGGTAGAAATGGGAGAGACTATTGATGACTGCCTCTTTTCCTGGAAGAGCAGTCAACAAGAGCCTGCTTCTATTTCTTAAGAGCTGTAGGTTTAACTCTACCATTAGTTTTGGAGAACACCTGTTTTAATAAAATTTAGCCAGGGTATAATATACCTTCATTAAAAACAGAAGTGTACCAGTTTGTCATCATATATAAGACACCCTTTGGATGTGTGCTAGCAGGACTCTATGGCCTGAGCACTCTTAAGGCTAACTTTGTTTTTGATTACTTCTCTAAGACATAGTAACAGTTAAAAAAAATACTCGTAAACTTCATGTCATGTTGGTAAGCAGAACAAAACCTGAACTTATACATATGACTTCACATACTTTCAAATACAAATCTGTGGGTCAACCACTTCACAATACATTGCATGTCGTAAGAACATTATCCATCTCTGATGTTGCCTTAAAATTGCTGGCTTGTGATGTTCCTGCTGCTGGACACCATACCACCAGGGCCGGTAAATTCTTGGGGTGTTTACTCTCTTGAAGTCCAATTGCACACTGGTAATGGCACTGACAGGTATGAAAGGAGGGGTCTCTCTTCTAAAATCTAACAGCCCACGTGGCCCAAAAGAGAAGTGGTAGGTTATGTAGGTACTTTTTCTTCTATCACACAGCCTGTTTCACAATCGAGAACGTGTAGGAAAGGAAGCAAGGAGGAACTCGTGAAGTTTTCCACTGGAAGTAAGTATAGCAGAAACAAATGCCAGGAACACTGTGGAAACCCCAGCGAATGCACTAGGCTCCTGGAAATGCAACCAAGGGCACAATTTTTCGTTTTGTCTTTAGTAATGGGTTACATGTAGAATGGGAAAATCCTCTTTGTGCTTAAGCAGTTGGAAAAGAGATTAATTACACTTCAGTAACAGTTGTTGAAGAAGAAACAACAGCTACAAATTTGACTTTCATTCCCCTACAGACAATTTCAAAGACATACTTCTTCCAGTATCATTACAGCAGAATGGCATTAGAGTTAATACAAACAGGTGTTTAACAATTCAGATTATCGAATGACTGCATGTTTATATGTGTAATGTGCTTTGTTGAACAATAAAATATGTGAAATGTATTTTTGCACATCAATCTGAAATTTTTGCTCTGAGTACATCTGCTTTCAATTAATATATGGATTATATAACATCATTTACACTTATTAGCTAAGTTGTTGATAACTACTGATGGCAAAGTGGAATGATTACAAAAGCAGCTATGCTAACACAGGAGATCGGCTTTGTATTTGTACTGGAATTTTCAATACCAAGTAGATATTTTGCCTTTTAATTTTTCAATTAGTGTAAGTTAGTGAGAACCAAACACGCCATGAACAAGTAATAAAAAATGTTTGTAGTTTAAATGTATGTATACGTTAAAGTGCCAAAGAACATACCACTTACTAGTGAGATGAAAAAACTATTGTAGTGTAATCAGAAGGAATCAGAAAAGATATTCCAAAATTGAAAATGCTAGAAAATGAAGAATTATGGAATAATTTACAAAAAATAGAACAAAAATACTCTACTGCCAAAAAGTCAAGCAGACACTGCAGGTGTTTTTCTGTTGTTATTGGTTCTCTCAGTTTGGTTTATGGGAGTATAAAACTATCAGCAGCAACTTTCTGACCTAGAGGCCTACTGGCTTGAGGGGTAAGGAACTCTTCTTTCAGGGTTACAGCTGTGCTGCTCTTCAGACATAATTAAGAGAGAATTTGTAGATAGAGGTAACTTTTTTATTGTATAAACAGGAAAATGTCGAAAAACTTCTGGGCATGCAATTCCTTCAAGTGTGAAATACAGGCAATAGACTTCAAAGCTAAATACCAGCTGAGTTTCTCTGACTTTAATTAGATATCAATGAGATAATCTGAGGGAAAATAAAGATAAGCAGTAGTCGTGGGCTAAGGAGGATGCACGCCTTTTGAAGCTGTTTTTGTAGATCAGGAGCAAGAAGTGAGAGGTGGAGTGATTGTTTTTTGAGAAATGTTACTCCACTGTTCCTGTCCTTTAGTAAATGTTTATGAAAGTCCCTTTCAGTGTGTAGTTATGTGCATTTTCATGAGAGCATTTAGTAGATTGGTAGCATTTAGTCTACTAAGCAGACTTTCATAGAAGTTTATATTAGGATATGTAACAGTAGGAACATGGTATTTGGATGGCTTTGCTGTGAAAAGTGTTTACTGTGGTGGGAATACTTCCTGTGGAGATGAGAAATTGTAATGTTCAAATCCGTTGTCAAATTTGTAGCTCCACTTGCTCCATTTTCATTCCAAGTGTCTGAAAAGACGTTCTTGAAAGATACTTTTCAGATAACATCTTCCTGCATAGGATGTAATTTGTAACGGATTCCCTGTAAATTCTATCTCACAGTGTATTTTTGCTATAGAAAAGTCCTTTTTAGGTTAAGGAGATAAGACCATGCAAGTGTTTTTCCAAGAGCAAATAGGGTAGTGTCGGAAGGTCAGGGAGTATTTTACTGCCTTTGGAGAGTGTTTGAGATGGTTACCAGTTTTATGGAAGTAGCAACACTGATTTATGGTTGTGCTGTGGATGTTTGTTAAGTTACTATTCTTGATCTTGATTGTAGTGCCTTGGACAATTATGTCAGTACGGAAGTGTTCCAGAGGCAGCCTGATACTGAGGCAAACCTTATCTTTTTGACGATGTTTCTCATTAACAGTCGTGAGTTCACTTTAAGTGGAAAAAAAATCATCTATTTTTATACACTGACATTTGGGCAGGAAATGAAACATACTTGAATATTTTTCCTTGTTTGCTTATTAGCCTGCTCTTGCTTCTGACGAAGTTAGTAAGAGCAGGAATGGTTCTTACATCTCTTATAAATTCAGTACTTGCTCTAGGAAAATGTGTTTGTGCTACTTCATTTTTTACAGTAGACTTCCTGGAGTTTCTTGATGTAGTGCAGGTATGGGACAAACCGGGAAGTCATGAGACGCCTTATGGGAAATTCACAGTGAAAACATTGTAAAATATTCAAATCAGAGCCACTGTTTGGATTGTACCTCTGAAACAGTGAGATTTGCTCCTGTGGGTAGACATTGTAGACCTAGCTGGTTGCCAGGTCTTGTGCTGACAGCCTGCACTAGGCTGAACTTCTGTCCTGGCTGAATGAACAAACACAGTGCTTAATAGTGTTTCAAATGCTGAATTATGCTTGCAGAAACTTGTAGAACTTAATCTGGTTTTATACTGGGCCCAGCAAATGTCAGCGTACGATGAACATGAAAAAGCAGTAGAACAATGCTATCTTCAGACACGGAAAGTAAAACAGATAAACTGTTGTAGCAGGAAAGTTAGGGTATTGGAGCGGTGGGATATTTTATGTAGTCACTTCTGGATCATACGGTAATTTACAAGTCAGTGTGTTCATTCTATAAATAATTGCATTTTTGCTATTTACAACACTTTTAATGTTTCTTGCAACAGCACTAAACTAGACCTAAATTTAAGTCAAGGAAAAAGTTTATGCACATGTCTATACCATATTGCGTAGTCTGTGGTGCATAGTGCAACACTTCTGAATTTACAGATCATTGGGCCAAGTTCTCCCCTGCAGCCGAACAGCAAATGGAAAACACCTTTAATCTCTAATAATGACAATATTAATAGAATAACCAGCAGACTATGCAAAAGTGTTCTGTAAATCACAGAAATTAACAAAAACCTTATAGGATATTTTATTCTATGGCATAAATAAAGAAACAATATAGAGCTTAGATAAATTGAAAATCAATTCAAAATTCATCCTTACACCCTACCCAAACTCTGTGCTACATCTTACACATAATTGTACATACCTCAGGCATCTGCAGTGCAGTATATTAACACGTACAGGTGGGCTTCAGTTTATGAGCAATAACATTAAAAAATTCAGTGCTTTAAGCAAACACTGGACAATCCTCTGTTTCTTTTTCCCCTTGGTCTCTGAGGGGTTTAGAAACATCGGTAAACTGGCTCTCATCCATGTTTGTGATGTACTTGTAAATATTTCCCAGTCATAACTGTGAAAAACAGCGTGAGAAACTAATGGAACAAGTGAGCAGCAGAGAGGGAAATCGAATATAGCCCTCGGACCTGGTTACAGGATTATCATCTAGCAGTGTGAAATGAAAGTATCGTGAGACATTTCAGGTTTGGGATGCACAGCTAAAACCATTCATTATGGAGGAGGGGATTTGGCTCTGGCAGCGTGCTGCAAATGGTGCTTGAGGTTAGCATCTCCAGTCCTGGAGCGGTGCTGAGAACCACAGGGAATTTTTATCCAGGGAAGGGGAATGGGGCAATGCTCAATCCACTGCTGCAAACCTACCACTGCCTTACAGCACGGGAGCAGTCGCAGTGGCCTGGGAAACGTATGATATAATGATATAATGGTAATCTCTGGCTGAGTGAGGCTATCTCAGGGATATTACAAACAGGATGGATTTTCTCCAGAGAATGAACCTCATAAAGGCTCCCCAGAAGTAATATTCCAGACCATTTGAGAAGAATGAAAGTCTTCATCTTTATTTTTGATCTTCTAAATACCACAAAAATGTCTGCAGTGTCAGCACTATGGTTTGGCATGAGTCTGCTGGACAAGGAAATCACAGCAATGATCTTTTGAGGTGACAGTCTCACCGCTTGGTCTCGGCTCTTGCATCATGTTCAGAGCTCTTCCCAGACTGCTAGCGCCGTGCTCTGCTGTGTCGTGTTGCATCATGCCAGCCTGAGCCATGTGCCGTGGGGCCTGTAATCCCAGGGGCGGGGGAGAGGCAGCCTGCTGAGGCCATGGGCTGGGGAGGTGGGAGCACCCTGGAGACATGCAGCCCCTGAGCTGGGAAAAGTGTCAGGCCAGCACACTCTTCATCTGCTATCTAGATGAGTCATATAGCAGAAGGGTATTTAATGGAAAGAGAATATATACTTTCCCTCCTTTCACTGGTCCTAATTAGGAAATACTGTAAATATCTGAGTATACTTATAGCCACAGAACTCAGCCTTCTACTCCTCTGGCTAGAGAAGGGAAGATACCTGCAGAATTAGTCTGATTCTGCGTTTATTGGATTTTACTGCTTCCAAATAATGTATGTTCACTTTACAAATAAATTTACGTTGGTTGCCTCACCTCTTCCCAGCTGTCAGTCCTATAAAGCCCTTCTCATTTTGAGTTAAGTTCTCCTGCATTATTAATTCAGCAGTTTGTAATTAAATGATTACCTAATCAAATTGTCCCCTCAAGAGTACCTGTGTGAATGCATTG
This sequence comes from Mycteria americana, assembly GCF_035582795.1. Taxonomy (NCBI): domain Eukaryota; kingdom Metazoa; phylum Chordata; class Aves; order Ciconiiformes; family Ciconiidae; genus Mycteria; species Mycteria americana. The sequence goes on from NC_134369.1 coordinate 13,602,524, forward strand.
AAGACTGATTGATTTAACTGAGGTCACTCAGAAATAGTTTAGCCTTCAAACTCACCGTTATAAAGGATGAGAAACAGAGGAACAGATCTTGTGAGGAAAAGGCTCTCTGAGCTGGGGGTGGGAGGACTGTCTCTTTCAACTTTGTACGTGTTTTCTTGTAATTCCTGGGGTAAAAAAATGGTTCTGGAACTAGAGATCCAAAATCACATGGACTTTTGTGTTCATATTACTTTACCTGTCAAAACTGCTGTTCGGATTTTAAAATGCATCATGATAATTAGCTGCTTTCTCCTGTGTTTTACACTGTCTCGTCATATGGGAACAAAAGGAGAGTTCCTTTGAAGGTGAGTAAACACAGAAGGGCAATACTGTGAGGGTGGCATTGCAGTATTGCTGTCGCTGGTTTTGTAAGAGAAGTTAAGTTCTATGTGTAACTGTCCCTACTGATTTGAGCAAAACTGCTTCTGCAGCTTGTATGAAAAGATAAAATGCTTACACAGTTGTGAAGGGGTGGGAGAAGATGGAGATAATTTTTTTATTTCTCCCTCAGTTAGCTTTTGCAACCAAATGGGTGTTTTCTTAGGTTCTTCAAAAGCATTTAGGTAGTGGTCACTTCCAGAGCTGGTGGCACAGCCTGGATGGGTCGGTAAACTTTAATGATGCAGCAAGGTTCAAGTTTTCCCAATATTCCCTTTAGACCAAATGACCCAGCAAGGCAACCTACTCCCTCTGGTAATGGGAGATTCACCACCCTGTGGTAAAGCAATGTAAAGATTTGGCACGCGGGCTGCTAGGGTAGCAAGCAGGGTTGGTACTTGTAAAACAAGGCAGTTGGCTCCCTCTGCTGATTTGCAGCATGATTTTAGTTGTTTTAAGCAACGAGCACTCTCCTCCTTTAGGTCCTGGAGGTTCCAGTACCGTTGTGCCTCCTGGTTTTAATGTGGTTTCTTTCCCTGTGAAGTAGCTATGAAGCTGTATGTTCCCCTTTAGCTTAAAATTTGTACAGACCTTTACAAAGATTAATATATGTATTTATAACCGAGAATTAGACTGTAATGTGGCAGCTGAGTATAAGCATTTTAGGTAAGACTTCCATAAAACCATAATTACACCCATCTGTTTCCCTTAAGCATCCAGTAGAAAACAGTGCTTATATATCTCTTGATAGCTCTCCCTCAATTATGGGGGAAAGAGCGAAATTAATTTCCCCCTTTATTTTCTTTCTAGAAAAAGATAGTGCTTAAATTCAAATATGTGAGAAAACCAAGCTGAAAGTGTTTGTCAAAGGAGCTTTATTTGTATATGGATAGTGTCAAAACAGCAGAGTTTTCCAAAAGGCTCTCTAACCCTTATGCACCAATTATGGAAAAGACAGAACAGCCACATTTCTAATAAAGCTGTGGCCGTATAGATGTTAACAATAAAGAAACACATACTATTTCTTAAAAAATACATACTGTTGCATCAAAGCTGTTGGATATAAAAAGAGCTTTGTAAATAGCTGTAAACTGAATTCTCATTGAGAAGATACACAAATAAGCCTTACTGTCATGGCCTGGCCGTTACGTGATTACTTGACCAGATTCTCACCTGGGGTAAATGGGTGAGCATTGCAGGGGAGGGCTGTGAAAGGCCAGCTTCCACTGTGGCAGGACTGATGCACCGGCTCTGAAATGGATACGTTTCTATAGCCAAAAAAGGAACTGATCTCAGACACTATTGGGGAAAAAGAAACAAAAATTGGACTAAGAGAACTTGTCTGCTCCTGGGGTTTTTACTACTTATTGGTAACCATTGTAGGGACATTGGTGTTAGAATATTTGATACTGCACACTTTTAAAAAGGGTCGCCTGCAAGAATTTGACAATTTGGGTGCAACCAAGTTATCTAACCTAAGCTCCTCGTGCCTTTTGAAGTGCCCTCATGTACCATATCACTTGGAAGTTACTGTGGAGTCTCAGTGATTTTTTTTGAGCTCATTTGAAGGTACTTGAGACTTTCCACAGCCAAATGAAGATGGCAACCTCTGTCTCTGCTGTAGATACCCACGTGAATCTTTCATGAACGAATCTTGCATGTGTCACGCACCTACGTGTGCCTTTCTCATTGCACAGACCGATGAGATCGGCTGACCGGGCGCTCCAGCTGTCAGAGGGTTGAACATGGTGACCAGGCGGTGTTGTCACCTTGGAGAGGATCTTCTGAATTTGCAGCAGCAGCTTCCCAGAGAGGATGGCGTTAAACTCGCAGTTCCACCTGCAGTCACTGCTGTCTGTTATCCCACGTGTTCAGGCGAGTGTCTCCTCCCGGCTGGCACCCCGCAGGGTGCCTGGCCCCGGCAGATGGGGCCGAAGGGTCCCCGTCACTGAGAGGTGGTGACGCTAATGTCGAAGGTGCAGCCAAGACTGTGCCTTTTTCGTGTGCTGCTAATACTTGCCCTTTGCTGTGACGGGTTTTTTTCCCCCTGAATGAACCTGCATTGAGAAATTAATACAAGGGGAGCACTTTACAAAATTTGAGAAGTCAGGCTGTCTAAAAAAAAATTATATAAGCATTTACTGCTGTGGGTCTCTGTCCAAATAATGCTTCCCGAATTTCACCCATTGTCAGTGATGCTGCAGCTCTTAATGTCACATTGTCACTGTCATGGCAATTAGTACTGCCACTTGATAAGCTTATTATGCTCTGTACTGTGAAGGAGGTAAAAATTTCTGTGCATCTGTATATGGGCTCTTACTAGAATCACGTTACTGTATGATAAACAACATCATTTTACATCTCTGGTAACTGTTTCCTCTGGTGTTGCTGTTGATGGGGGGGGGGGGGGGGTGGCGGCTGGTGGTGCTTTGTCTACTGCATATTTAATGCCATACCCATCCAAGACAAAAATAACTTTCTGCAGGCTCTAAGGAGAGAAGCAGGTATACTCACACATCATGAGATAAATATTTAGATAAATAGCAAGGATATCTAAAGCCGTATCTAAAGCTTTCCCACAGACTTTCTATTAGTACACACTTCTGCTGGATTCTGTTCAAAGCACAGCTAAGTAGCAGAGAGGAGTGAGAGCTTTCTAAAATTCCTCTTTCAGATAAAGAAGTTTAGATGTCACATGTCAAACGTAATGTGACCTCAGGGGTTTCAACCTAGTCCTTAACTGGCATTTCTCACCCTTGAAAAAATGGCCGGCTTTTGAAACAATGCCTCCTTTCAAGAACTTTGGCTTAATATTATGGCATGAAGGTCAAGATTGTCTTGTACTGACTGAGAGGAGCACAGCAGCTTTCACAGTGGTTCCTTTCTTCATATGTAGCTCTTACTTGTACTTAACATTTTGAACTAAAAACTGAGATGTAGCATGAGAAAGTATCATTTTCTGTGTGAGGCTTTGATGTATTTTGTCTTTTAGCCTCGCTATTGTTGTCGTATTGTCGTAATACTGAATGCTTATTCTCTTATTAACTGATGCCCTTTATTTGACAGGACCATTTACTTTTGTTGGTCTTAAGTTTCCTGGCAAGGTATGCAGACAATTTCAACTTGAACCTTTCGGTGGAAGGAACACAGAGACAATTCAGCGTGTCTCCTCTGTACAGGCTACCAATGGGATAAACAAACAATGGACCTGTATGAGGCTGTGGACAAGCCAGGGCCGCTCAACCCAGACACAATGAAGGTAAATTACAGCACAGGCAGGCTGGGAGCAACCACCAGAAGGCCTGGAAAAGGTTATATTAAAACCCGTCAGATCCGAATAGAGGGATTGCTTCTGGGTATAAAAAGAGTCTGCACATTGTATGTGTGCAATTACTTCAGAAGAGCAATCCTGCTCTAATGCACCCAAAAAGGCAGTTAGCCAGTCAGACAGCCGGCCGTGGACAACGGGGCAAAACCCCCTGAAAACAGCCCTGCATCAGGTCACGTATTTTTGTTATCACCCGCCCTGTACGAAGACCTCCCGCCCCACCCCAGGTGACTGCTGGGTGCCTGGGTGAGCTGGCTCTTGGCCTGCTTTCCTGGGGCGGGCGAAGGTGCCGGAAATAACGCGCTTGTTTGGCAACTGCGGACCGGAACGTCAATCTGCGACGTAGGTATCTTAGAGGTGTCAGAGTTGCTCTTGATTCACAAGCCACAGTGGTCAAACAAGCAATTTTTCTTCTGTAGCTGGCATGTTACGTATGACCTCTTCTACTGGAAGTGGCCTTTCGCAGACGTACCCGAGTCACTCGCTGTCGCCTCGGCCTCCGCTTGCTGTGATGTGGTTTTTTTTCTCAGACTGAAACAAAAGTCATCTGGAAAGGAATGTTTGAAAGGACAAGCGAGAGAGACAGCTTGAAGTAATAGGGCTCTTCCCAAACTCTTAGGGATAGCAAATATTGAGGAATTTAAATATACTTATAATCCATTCCTTTTTTTCTTTTTTTCCCCTAAGATGCCTTTTTGTCTGGAAGGCCTTGTTTTTTATTAAATAAGCCTTTGAAAAAGCTCTCTTAGCATTGGTACTGCTGGTCGCAGCTGGCGGCACCAGTAGAAACAGAACTGGAGGTGCTGTGCCCAAGTTAAAGCAAGATTGTAACTGGGGACTCCATCCCAAGGCTCGCTCCATGCAAGGAAAAAATCAACATCCCTAAAGAGAGGACAGCACGAGTGCTCAAATTTTAGTGGGAATGCCATGAAATGTACTCAAAACAGGGACAACCACAGTTTGTCCCTAAATTGTGACAGTAGCCAATTTCACTTGCTTTCAGATTATTCCAGAGCTGACAAATACATACCCATGTCTTTATGTCTAGGAAATTAATAAGCTTTCTTCAGGAAAAAATAATGACAACTACACTGGTGTACAAAGAATGCATAATAATTCACCCGGAGTAACTGATTCATCTATCACCTTAGTCCTTACAACCTCATTTACTAAATGGGCGGATATCTGAGGTCTAATATTAAAACTCTGGCAATGTGGCCTATCTATTTGAATAATAGTGGTTTCAAAGGCCTGTTTAATACGGTGATAGCAATAGCTGTGGAGCATGTTTTTAAGCCTGGCTTTTTAAATTTCTCATCTTTAGGACCAATTCTTGCTAAAGTAAATCGGGGGAGTCAATGCTGGTTTTGGTAGGAGATGCCAGACTCTTAAAATGTACCAGCAGTCCAGGGAAGGGGAAAAAAAAAGGCACGTTCAAGACCCTCATTGACTCCATTAGGTTTGACTTGCATTCAGATACCTTTTAAGATGATACATCTGCTTAAGTCCAATAAGTTAATATAGTAGTTTTCCTTTTTTTTCCATAGCTATGCAGCATTCTCTTTGCCTTGCCCCTTTATTTTTTCCTGTGTTCAGCTAAGACATGCAAGGTTTAAAACAGCGCGCTGCCCGTGCTGAGAGAACCTCGCCAAAACCATTGCCGCGCACCGCTTAGCAATGCAGGAATTCCTTTTTGTGTTTTTCTCCAGCAGCCTTGTAACGCCGCATTTGCTTGTCTGCCCTCTGAGACCGAGCAGGGGTGCGTGCCACCTCCCTGGGCGGACGCGGATCCTCCTCGCGTACCACAGCGCGTACGACGACGGGAGAGGCCGCTGGGGTGAGCCCCTTCCGCTCGGCACGAGCTGGGACCGAGTACCCTGTGGTACTTGAGGGAGACGGCAGCAACTTCAGAGTCGTATTTTATAATATGTAATGACCAGAATAAAAGCACTTTTAAAAATAGAACCTTTTTGCTTTGGTGTTTTTTTTACTGGAAAATCAAATACATTTCAGTCGGGTACTTCAGACATTTTGCGTCTCTGAAACGACAGTATTTTAGGCATAGAAAGAATATTGGAAAATTCAGAAAAGAAAATGTATAGTTACTGCTTGAACATAGCTTTTAATGCTCTAATCCCCAAAGGTGCTGTCTCTGGAGCCGGGAGCGGACTGCAGGCGTAAGCAGTGCTACGACGTTGTGCCCCCGCTGGCTTTACTGTCTCTCCAATGGTGAGTAACTGTGGGGAAACACGTGTAATTAGTTCAAGTAGGATTACAGGTGATGTTCTTATATATTAGAAATACCAATATTGAAGAATATTGGGTTTTTCCCGAAGATAAACCTATCTGGGTCTGATGTCTAACCTGATGCCAAGGATTAAGCTCTTTGTTACAGGCAGGCCAGGCAGTAACTCCTACTATTCAACTTCTCCAACAGAATTTTACGGACAGACCAGAATTTATGAATGCGCAGTGTTCGGCCTGGATTCACCTGCAGGATATAGCCCATGGCTACCAAAGAGCAACCCAAAATTACAGTGATAAACGGAATACACTGGTGGGTCAGAGCAGGTGAGTGTGCCTGTTTGTGGCACATCTGAGGGGCAGGCGGGACCGGTCCGGCACTGGGCTGGAAACCAGCACAGCCATGGTTCAGGTACTGCCTGGGCTGGGCTGATAAGGTGTAGCCAGGCGGTAGCAAACCTCTGCGTGGGAGCCTTCAGGGGAGCGCTCTGAATTTCAGCGTTAGGGAGAGGCAAGCAGCAACTCCATAGCTTTAAAGAAACCTGCAATAACACACTTAGGAACAGGTTAAATTAAAAAAAACCAAAACACAATAGTTAAGGGCACCGCAAGCCGTGGCACATGTGGAGTGCCAAGGTGGACGCGGGTCCCACCGCTACCCTTGCCGTAGCAATGTCGGTGAAAGAACACGGTGCTTTTGCTAATTATTGAGCAATTACCGGGCCCACCCAGAACAACGCACGCACCCGGCGCTCGTGGGTGCTGCCGCAGCTCTGACGAAAGCCCGGGGCGCAGAGGGTCCCCCAGGGCGGCGCGGGGTGGGGGTGGCCGCCCGGGGGCCCTGGGCGGTGGGAGAGGTGGGTAAGGCGGCTTCTCGGCTGCTGGGCACAGAGCGGCTGAGCCAGAGCTTAGCGTCTGACTGCCAGGTCGGTGTGTGCCCAGGGAAATGTCTGGGGTTAAAAAGCACTGTGAGAGTTAGGATTTTTATTCGCCCCCATCCGCCCCCGGAATTAACTGCATCATCCCTTAAACAATTCAAGGAAGAGAGTGTTTTAGTCCCTCTTGTCCAGGTGAGACCTTCTTTGCGTTGCCCTGGCGCGCGCGCTCGCCGGCCGCGGGCACGCGCGGAGCCGCGCGGGCAGCGGAGCGTAAGCGTGAAAACTCAGCGCCCCGGCCGGCGGTGACCTCTGCCCCTTCGCCTGCCGGTGCCGTTGCCCAGACCTCCCCCGTGCAGCCGAGCGTCGGCGCGTGACTGCCGAGGAGCCGTGCCAGGGAGTCGGCGGGCTGAAGAAGGATGCCCTCCGTGAGGGAGAAGCACCCAGGCCCCCAGCTCTGCCGCCTGCCCGCAGGGAGAGGCTGCGCGGGGCTCTCGCCTTCGCTTCTTCCCTCCCTGCGTGAGCAGGCCCCTGCTCCCTTCTCCTTCCCCCCAGCCCCTTCTGCAGGCTCCCGGCGCTCGCAGAGCGAGCGGGCGCAGCTTGCAGCTCCCGTTGTCCTGCAGGAGGTGGTGGATTTTTTTTTTTTTTTTTATGGCTCTGAGTTTATGTCAAATGCGATTTATGTGTGCCATGCAATTTACATGAGTCGAAAAATACAAAGGTAATTTATCTTTAAATGAGTAAATTTTCACAATCTAGATTTTGCTGGCTTAGTAGATGAAGGCTTTGGTATTCTCTCATATTTAACAGTGTGTGTTTTCATTATGAACTGGATTTGCAATAAGTACAGGGTTTAATTTTGATATTAAAAGTATTCTATTCTTAGGTAATGCGTATTGCTAACTTTCTCTGTTTGCCCATAATAAACCAGTTTATCTAGAGATTACAGAAAAGGTCATCTAAGAGATACTCTACCGAAATACAGCATATTAGTGATATGAAATGCCAATTTACTAAATCAAGCCATAAATACGTCCTTCAACTTTACTGCTACTTTTTTCCTCTTTCCCAATAATGTAGCTGATTGTCCTGATTATTTTGCAGTACAAACATTCAAAATCTTTGATCAAAGCTACTTCATAACTGTGTAGACCCTGATCCTATAAAGCCCTTGCATTCTTCATATAGAAGCTTTGTTTTCTTTTGTATTATTCATTTAAACAAGTAATGCTTTGCAGTCAGTTTATTTTGATATTCTAAAAACGGAAAACAGTGTCTCTGTCAGGGCAAAGGCACAAAGATTAGCTGCAGAGTCTCGCTTCTGTTGCCATAGCTGTTTTGTGGTTAAGATATGTATTTCATTTTCCAGAACTCTGATATTATTCATAATTCTGGAGAGGAAAAAAAAGTCAGCTAATTAAACCCAAAGATTTTGATTTATGTAATAATGTTGTGCAAAAGGCATAGAGTGAGAAGGTAGGATTGCATTTGGGTGTTTTCCAACATTGAAAATGTGGCAGAAATGTTGTTCGTCAAAAGTAAGATACTCTTCCTAAAAGACGTTATTACGAGAGGCATGGAAGATGTGGGAATTTGTGTTGGTATGGCAATGATTTTAAACCTCCATCTGCCTCCCCTAGACCCTAGTAGCCATTCACTTATTTCATGTTCAGTCGGGCTTAGAAAATGCTTAGAGTGTTTAAAATATTAGGTGGTTTAAAAAGAACTAGGTGAAAGAAAGTATAATTATTAGGTATAGATAGAATTACAGTGAAAAGGTTTTGAGTGCTTTCCAGGAGGACGCACAAGCTCAGACTTGCCTGATCTATTTCCACCCATGTCCCTTCAGTCTTTTTGTTCTGATTCATTTAGGAAGCTTCCTTATCTGTGCGTTGCTCAGTAAGGGGTATGCCATCTGCATATTAGTGTAAATTAGAGGTTTCATCCATCTACTATCTTAGATGAGTATGGCTTTCCTGCAGGAATTCGTTAAATTGTATAAATTTAATTCTCATATCCCTTCTGGAATATTGAACAAAACTCATTTTATGACTGCAGGGTTTTAAAGCAGAAGGGGCAGTAAACTAATATAATTAATCATTGTGTCATTGCTACAGAATAATGGACTAATTCTCTTCCTAATTTCCAGTTACTTGTCATTTTAAATCTCCCAGGGAAAGCAGCACTGTATAGAAAGCAACAAGGAACAACCAATTGAAAAAAAGGGTTTTATTTCATCATCTTAAGCAAGTGTAACAGAACTGAGAAAACTACGGTTGTGATTTATTAGTTGCATTTGTTCTTTGGGTTTTCACATACAGTTAGATACTGTATGCAGTTAGATACTGCATTTCACATACTGAACAGTTTCACATGGAAAAAATAATTAATTTCCCCGTATTGACGTATTTTGTGCATCACATTTGCATTTTTAAAAAACACTCAAGTATATAGAATAATTGGCTGGAGTTAAAATGAACAAAATAAGCCATCTAAAACTCTTAGCTAACAATTTTTTTTTTAATGTCAACTGTTAAAAAATAAGAAATTCCTGCAATTACAAAAATTCAGTTGTAATCTGACATTCTGTCCTAATTCGGGCCACTTATAAACTAAACACTTATGTTTTACTTACAAGACTGTTTCAAATATTTATTTCACAGCTGAATTCAACTCTGCCGTTACAGGTTGGTGAGTATATTCTTTACCAGTCGATCATTTCAAATGTATCTACTACTGGTCCCTAGTTTGGGTGTGACACTGTGGGCTCTACTAAATCTTTGCAGGTTCAAGTTTAGACTGGCACAATAAAGGTGACCAATACCTCTGGTATCTCCTATTGGGATTGGAATTTGGGTGCTTTTAGAGAGATTCAGGCCTTCTCTGCTAGAGGCAAGGGGAGAATATCAAGAAGGTGAAAGAGAACGGCAAGGAACGAAGCACTAGGAAAAACTGGTTCAGAGACAGCTAAGGAAGGAGCTGGGAAAAAAGCATCACTGAAAAGACTGTCTGGAGCCTGTGAAGATGCAGCTGAGTAGCAGATGAGATGAAGGAAAGGCAGAGGGGGAATGCAGGAGGGAACAGGAGGTGCTTGGTGGGAATAAAGAAGCAAGTTTTGACACACGTGAGATAAGACTCCGTGGGATGGGTAGGACAGAAGGAGAGAGGGCCAGTAATGTCTGACAGGAGTAAATAGAGGAGGAAGATAAATTGGCAGTTCCTGTTGCTGTACAGAGTTCAGCATCGCTTCTGGCAGCAAGCTGGAAAGCATCTAAAAGCTGAGCTTTCAACTAAAAATTCTCATTAAGTAGGGGCCCAGTGACCCTATCTGAAAGGTTAGAAGAAAAACAGTAAACAAGGCAGCATTTTTTCCCCTGGTTTTCGTATAAGTACAGCTAATTGAACTGAACCTAGAGGAAGTACTGATTTGAACCATTCTTTTTTTTTCTTGAACAGGAATTCAGCATGAACTGTTCGTAACTTTGAAGTTTTGTTAATCTGGAACAGCTTTAGTCACTGCTGAACCCAAATTAGAACCTAACCGGCCCTCTACTTAAATGTAATTTAATCCGGGCAATACTGTTTTCTGCATTCCCCCGTTCAATCCCACTTCTCGTTTATCCTGCCTAGATTCCTTCCAGCCTCCTGCTTTGAATCAAGTGGTGCTAGAGGTTGTAGGAGACCTTCCGGTGGGACGAGTTGGAGAAAATTGGTAGGGTTTGGACTGTGGCAGTAGCATTGCTCAGGGTTCTCTTTTTTGGTATTTCTCTATTACTGCTTCCATCCTCATGACAAACTTCATGAAAGGTAAGAGGAATGACCTACCTGCCTGTCAGACACTGGGGAGAATATTTCTCCATGTTCTGTCTTACTGCTAAACCAGCTGTCCTCTGTGCCTAATCGCCAGAGGAGCACTGCTGTGACAAGCCGTTTGGAAAAAAAGTAACAGGGATTGTGTGGGTTTTCATCTAGAACTGACACCAGGTGTTTAAAACATTTTAAAGAAAATGCTGGGAAAATTCATATAGAAATTGCCATGCAACAGTTCATGCCAGTTATGTTGTTAGTAAACTTAAATGCTGTACAAGCAAGCTTTTGGAGTTTGATTTTTATTTGAGTCTGTCTGGAGAACATGTTGTCAAGTGCCCACTTTTTATTTTAAGAATACTCCTAAAGACTTGATTGCTCTTTGATCCTAATGTTGTGTTGAAGGTAGTTCAAAGTTATAAGGAGTTATGTATGCTGTATCTTAATGAAATGCTTGTCTGAAACTGTACTGATAGCCTGCTGTGAAAAAATCAATTTGCCATCAGCAAACTGAATGTACTTGATGCTCAATTTAGTTCACCCAACTATTTCATGTTCTTTCCCTATAGTAAAACAAAAGGGTCCTGAGAATTAATTACAGTGTTAGCATCTGTTCGTGGCAGCTTTGCTGATATACTCAGTAGAATAAGATAGTTAAGGCAGGAGTGAGATGGAGTGTAAAGTTTTTCCCACTACCATTTCTTATGCAAATATCTTTTAAAGGACAGGCCTCTGTGTTGATTCCCGTACATACTTTTTCTTTTTGCAGTAGAGTACCCAGTTGTGTATAAAATCAGGAAATATTGATCGCTTCCAAATAATTTGTGTTATGTCACTTTTTCATGGTTCATATTGCTATAAATATTGCTGGCTGCACAGTGGAGTATTGTTTATCTGAATACCAGTAATAAAATTTCTTCCTTTAAAGTAAATGCCAAACTTTTTGGGGATCAATAGGTGAATGAGAAGTTTGCTGAGATTACAGGTTGCTGAGATTCCTGATGCTGAATCTCGTATTAGTGTAATTCTAACCTGCTGTGCCAAGTATGCTGCGGAGCAACCGTGAATGCTGCACAAGCATACTTCTGTGTTGTGCAAAATCTCCTTGGACAGTTTCGTCTTTATTAACATTAAAAAATGTTAGTGTGCTAACATGCCCATCTAAACTGAGGTTTTATTGTGCTAAACATAGACTGAGCTGCAGCACAAGCCCACAAAATATTGGTAATTTTAGGATTTTAGTATTCTATAATTTTGTATTTTAATGCATATTGAGGCAAATAAATCTCACTCACTTGAGCTACAAGAAGGATCAGGTCCTGTACTTTTGTCTAGGCTTTTTCTTTGCGCTGAAACATCACAAGGTATAAATTACCTTTCTTAGAATGCCTGAGAAAATGTGATCTCTCAGACCCAAGAGATTTTCATTCTTTGTAAATTCTCTATAATTTCTGTCACGTTGGATTTGAAATGTGTTCATCCATATCACTGTATTTTGGAGAGGATCATCTTAGATTTCTGTGGGAGAGTGCCTGAAATTCAGTCTTGTCATGAATGGTTGTGATGCCAGTAATGGTAGTAGGGTTAGTCCTGTTTGCATTGGAGAACAATTTCAGTTGACGTAGTTATAATAAAAACCCTAAGTTTGGTGAAGTAAGAAGAGGTTCATGGTCTTCAGTAATTTGAAAGAGGAAAATTATGGCCAGAACTAATGCGAATTTTAAATGTTTTTAATATTTATTGTTTCATATTTTCTGACAAGCTGCAAGCACAAATGGGAAAATTGTGTTTGCATATCTGAAGGTGTAATATATCCTCTGAGCCTGCAGAAAATTTGCATGTGGCCCATTAGTTGCTTGTAGGTTTTGAATGATAAGTCATTACCCAAAGAAATGCAACCCAAGCTTTCATTAGATTAAGCTTTTTCTTCTTGAAGATATTTGAATAGTCTTTTTGATATCATTTGTTAATATTATTTTTTCTCTATATATACAACATTATCATTAATGCTTCAGCTTTTATATTGGATACAATTCTTAATTTTATGTCCATTATGTTGCCACATACCAAATGCTTTTGACTTCTTAACTCATAAAAAAAATTGTTGAAGCGGTGCCTGGCACTGGTCAGGTGCAGTGATAATTAATACTGAAGTGAAAAGAAAAATATCTAAATTATATATTTCATTAATTAATACTCTTATAAAACTGTAGTAACATAATGTGACATTTAATATGCACACCTGCATATCTCGTTTCTTCTATCAAGTAAAATTTTAACTAAGGGTTGAAAGAGTGGATCTTTGTTGGCCTAGCAAATGAAAAGCATTTCTGGATTTGTAGATATGCTTTATTAGAACATCACATGGCATGAAATTTAAACTCTACACATGTATAACAGTTTTCGAAAGAACATGTGGTTTGCTACTCTTCCAGAGCAAACACATCCTCTAAATAATAACCACTTTGGTAAATACTTTGAAGGATTGCTGAGCATGTCTAGAGAAATCCTTGAAAAGAAAAGGTGGTCTAAGTGAAATGAAAACACAACTAAACTACCAATAACCCTGCTAATAAAAGAACAGCCTATCTGGACCTCAGAACTGGGCTGTGCACCCCCATCCTTTTCTGTTTGTCAAAAATGCACTGCAGTTATGCAAACAGGGAGGTAACAAACAGCCTTAAAACTAAGAAATCATGTTTTCTCAAAACTGGATTCATCCAGTTTGAAGGGATGAAGATGTGCTTCATCCCCAAGTCTGAGAGAGAGTAGAATCTGCTAGTTAGGTAGGGAAGTATTACTGAAGTTAGCAGTTTACTGAAATCATTGTGCTTTTCTCCCCTCAATTTGAACGTATGTAATTGGCAATTGTCATAAATACACAGTCTATATTGGAGCAGTCATTTTTGTTATTTAAGCTTCTTAAACATGTAACAGGTATGAACTATTACATGTTGTTAACCAAAATATTTGATCTATTACATATAGAAAATGCCATTGTCCTTCAGAAAATAGACTTTCTTATATTACTGTTTTATGAAAATGGCTTAATATAATGAAATGTTTTAGCTATTACCATTCTTTTCATCATATAAGTAGATCCCATTGTGTACATGTAGAAAGAGGACGTTGAACTTGAAAAAAATCTTCATACTTTGTTATTCCTTTTTTTAATTATTTATCATTTTGTATCTACTTAGAAAGGCCATCTTAATTAGGAAAAAAGTCTTATATTTCTTTATAAAAATAAGATGGTTATTTATTAAAATTGCTGGTGAGAATGTTTGTGATCCCTTTAGATATGAATAGATACTCAAGTGAATTGAAAACTAGTGGTTTTTATGATTCTTGAATATAGTTCCAAGCAAGGTATATGCTTTATATATTGTTTAACAGTATTGAGGGGAGGGAAAAATAGAAACACGTTTTATCATTCTAGAATTTTTATGGCACATGGTAATTGTTACCATGAAGATAGTCAGGATACATTTTCACATAAGCTGTAAGACTTCCAAAACTATTTTTTTATATGTTAGATTTGGTCCAGTAGGTGTGCAAAATCTTATGACCTTTGTTCCTTGTATTTATATGACAAATAATTGTCAGAAAGAAGTACTTTTTTTGAATACTTCAACAAAAAACAAATGGAAACTTGTATGTAATGTCTTCTGTGCTTTCCATTTCATAAGAAAGGAATCAATTTAGTAATTTTTTCTTTGGTGTGGGAAAAGCATTCCTGATAGCCTAATATTTCATACAGTTGGGAGGAAAAATAGTAAGTTTTGTACACCACTTAATTTCTCTAGACGTTGAAATGTTTTCATCTAGAGAAGCAGCGTATTTTGTGTCTAGCATTTTTCATTACAAATGCTAATTAGCAATAGCTAACAAATGATGGTGTTATGCATTAATACTCAGAAGAGCATCCAGGAGCTCCAAGAGCAATTGGATCCATTGCTGAGACTGGGGACGCCTGCTCCCAGAAGTTCTCAGCAAAATACCAAATGCATAAATGGTATTGAAACCGTCTATAGTTTGATTAGAGTAATTTATTTAGATGTAGTTTGAAATATGAAAAGTGAAAGCAGTGGAAGTCGTAAGAGAGAATGGTAGGAAGGGAGATTTCATTTAATAAATAATTTGTTGTTGCAGGAGCACAGGATATTGATTGCTTCCTTCTTCCTGTGGTCCATTATAATTGATAGTTTTGGTTAATTTAGTTAATTTCTAGAACAGATGCTCTATTTGTTGTGGGATTTGAAAAATATTGTCTGACCTATAGGGTATATTTTAGCATGTGGATTAGATTGTTTTGTGGATTTTTTCGAACTAAGCATCCTTTATGTGGTTGCCTGCAACTGCATGGAATTGAACTTGATGATTCAGATAGTCCCAATGAAGAGGTGAGGGGACTATTATCTTTACCCATGATTGATGTCAGTAAAATATGGAATATTTTGCTACAAGTAGCTCCTATTTAACATACGTCAGGAATGTTTCTGTATTTTACTTTTCAAACAACATCATTGTCCTGATTGACTCCTTACTATACTTCTTTATTTATCTCTGTGGCAAAAAAGATTTTTATTTCAGCTTTGAAGGGCCTTCATTGCTTGTCTTTCCTTAATCTATGATAGCTAGATACATCACATTGTAAACCTCACCTTTTATAGTAGTAGAAGTTTTTCAAGTCCACCTTAAAATACTTTGGGAATTTAACTGATCTGTGTAGTTAAAAATAAGTAAATAAATAAATAGAGGTCCTTCTTTCAGGTAACACTCTCTGTTGTCCATGGCTGGACACACAGGGCAATTGCACACATAACAAAAATCTCCTTTCTTCTGTTCTCATGCTAGTCCAGATCATAAATTTGACAGGTTTTAATTTTTTTTGGATACATTTTCATCAAGTAATAGATTATAAACTCAGACTAAAGTTATTATTTATGAGGTTACAGGGTGGCTGCTGATTCTTTCATGCTCCTTTACCTGCTACCAAAAGATGAACCAAATGGACTTTTCATTTGGTTTTTTTTGTTTGCTGCTTTTTGATGAAACAATATGTGTTTTCATCTGCTTCCTTATCCAAGGCTGAAAAGTCTTGATTTGAACTTGTCTAATTTCTCACATGTTTTTAGCATGTAGGTATAGAAAGGTTATAGGTTTTCTTTGAGATGATTTATCTTTTCATCTACTGTCGGCCAAGCCAGAAGTTTAGAGGGAAGGTAGGAAATTGTATTAGAACAGGTCTTTAATAAACCATCACAACAGGTGCATATAGTTTATTGGAGGCTATTTCGTTACCACAGGCCAATGCCTAAGATAATTATTTATGTAAGAGGGTGCTTTTTTTCTTGCATATCCTATTTCAGTTATACTCGTTTTTTAACTATGCAAACAATTTCCTGCCTGGCGCAGCAGGCGCGTCTCCTCTGTGACTACCCCGCCTTCCCAGGTACCCTTGGATAATAGGTATGCAGCTCTGCAAGTGGAACTGAACAATAACGAAGATGATGGTTCACCTAGCTTGGAAGTGTCACCAAGGTTAACTTGGCCTATGCCCTGCATCAAAACTACTTCCATAAAGTAAAAAAGACGGGTCATTGTCATAGGAGACTCCCTTCTGAAGGGAACAGAAGGCCCAATATGCAGACCAGACCCACCTCTTAGGGAATTCCACTGCTTCCCTGGGGCCCAGGTTAAAGATGTGAAGAGAAAGCTTCCTACCCTGGTACGGCCCTCAGATTACTACCCATTATTGATTTTTCAGGTAGGTAGCGATGAAGTTGCAAGAAGAAGTCCGAGGGCAATCAAGAGAGACTTCAGGGCCTTGGGACGACTGGTTAAGGGATCAGGAGCACAAGCAGTGTTCTCCTCTATCCTTCCAGTTACAGGGAATGATGAGGGAAGAAAGAGGAAGAGCCAGCAGATCAATACCTGGCTCTGAGCCTGGTGTCACCAGCAGACTTTTGGGTTTTTTGATCGTGGGTCAGTCTCCACGACACCAGGCCTGCTGGCAACAGATGGGGTACACCTGTCTCAAAGGGGGAAAAGGATCTTCGCCCAGGAGTTAGCACGGCTCATTGAAAGACCTTTAAACTAGATTTGAAGGAGGAAAGGGATAAAACCAGGCTCGCCAGAGATAAGTCTGGGGGTGGCACACTGATGTTTGAGGGACAGCGCGCTAGCGAGGTCCTTCGGTCTGCTGTCTCAGTGGAGGTAGGGGATGGACATCCATGTGGCAGCAGAGACGCAATGGTTATGGATGTTTTAGAAACCGCAGAAGTGCCTGAGAATGGTTATGTAGGAATTAGGGTTTCTCCCTCAAAAAAGGTGGCAGGATCAATAGCCCAACTGAAGTGCATCTACACCAATGCACGCAGTATGGGCAACAAGCAGGAGGAGCTAGCAGCCACTGTGCAGCAAGAAAACTATGATATAGTTGCTATCATGGAAACATGGTGGGATGGCTCACACAACTGGAATGCTGCAATGGATGGCTATAAAGCCTTCAGAAGAGATAGGCAAAGAAGAAGAGGCAGTGGGGTAGCCCTCTGTGTTAGGGAGTGTTTTGATTGTCTAGAACTTAATGATGGTGACGATAGGGTGGAGTGTCTATGGGTAAGAATCAGGGGGAAGGCCAACAAGGCAGATATTGTGGTGGGAGTCTGTTACAGACCACCCAACCAGGATGAAGAGGCAGATGAAATATTCTATAAGCAGCTGGGAGAAGCCTCACAATCACTAGCCCTTGTTCTTGTGGGGGACTTCAACCTACTGGATGTCTGCTAGAAATACAATTCAGCAGAGAGGAAACAGTTGAGGAGGTGCCTGGAGTGCATGGAAGATAACTTCCTGACACAGCTGGTGAGTGAGCCAACTAGGGAAGGTGCCCCACTGGACCTGTTGTTTGTTGAACAGAGAAGGACTTGTGGGTGATGTGATGGTTGGAGGCCGTCTTGGGCAGAGTGATCACAAAATGACAGAGTTTTCGATTCTTGGAGAAGTAAGGAGAGGGGTCAGCAAAACTGCCACCTTAGACTTCCGGAGGGCGGGCTTCGGCCTGTTTAGGAGACTGGTCGACAGAGTCCCTTGGGAGGCAGCCCTAAAGGGCAAAGGAGTCCAGGAAGGCTGGACATTCTTTAAGAAGGAAATCTTAAAAGCACAAGAGCAGGCCATCCCCATGTGCCAACAGATGAGCTGGCAGGGAAGATGACCAGCCTGGCTGAACAGAAAGCTTTGGCTGGAACTCAGGAAAAAAAGGAGAGTTTATGACCTTTGGAAGAAGGAGCAGGCAACTCAGGAGGACTACAAGGATGCCATGAGGTTATGTAGGGAGTAAATTAGAAGGGCCAAAGCCCAGCTAGAACTTAAGCTGGCTACTGCTGTAAAAGACAATAAAAAAATGTTTCTATAACTACATTAGCAACAAAAGGAGGGCTAAGGAGAATCTCCATCCTTTATTGGATGTGGGGGGAAACATAGCGACAAAGGATGAGGAAAAGGCCGAGGTACTTAATGCCTTCTTTGCCTCAGCCTTTAATAGTAAGACGAGTTGTTCTCTGGGCACCCAGCCCCCTGAACTGGAAGACAGGGACAAGGAGCAGAATGAAGCCCCCATAATCCAAGGGGAAATGGTGAGTGACCTGCCACACCACTTAGGCACCCACAAGTCTATGGGGCCAGATGGGATCCACCCAAGGGTACTGAGGGAGCTGGCAGAAGTGCTCACTGAGCCCCTTTCAATCCTTTATCAGCAGTCCTGGCTAACTGGGGAGGTCGCAGTTGACTGAAGGTTAGCAAATGTGACGCCCATCTTGAAGGGCCGGAAGGAGGATCTGGGGAACTACAGACCTGTCAGTCTGACCTCGGTGTCAGGGAAGGTTATGGAGCAGATCATCTTGAGTGCTATCATGTGGCACGTGCAGGCCAACCAGGTGATCAGGCCCAGCCAGCATGGGTTTATGAAAGGCAGGTCCTGCTTGACCAACCTGATCTCCTTCTATGACAAGATGAACCGCTTAGTGGATGAGGGAAAGGCTGTGGATGTTGGCTGCCTAGACTTTAGTAAAGCCTTTGACACGGTTTCCCACAGCATTCTCCTGGAGAAACTGGCTGCTCAGGGCTTGGACGGGTGTACTCTTCGCTGGGTAAAGAACTGGCTGGACGGCCGGGCCCAAAGAGTGGTGGTGAATGGAGTTTACTCCAGTTGGCGGCCGGTCACAAGCGGTGTTCCCCAGGGCTCTGTGTTGGGGCCAGTTCTGTTTAATATCTTTATCAATGATCTGGACGAGGGGATCGAGTGCACCCTCAGTAAGTTTGCAGATGACACCAAGTTGCGTGGGAGTGTTGATCTGCTTGAGGGGAGGAAGGCTCTGCAGAGGGACCTGGACAGGCTGGATTGATGGGCCAAGGCCAGTTGTATGGGGTTCAACAAGGCTAAGTGCAAGGTCCTGCACTTGGGCCACAGCAACCCCATGCAACGCTACAGGCTTGGGGAAGAGTGGCTGGAAAGCTGCCTGGCAGAGAAGGACCTGGGGGTGTTGGCTGACAGCCACCTGAATATGAGCCAGCAGTGTGCCCAGGTGGCCAAGAAGGCCAATGGCATCCTGGCTTGTATCAGAAATAGTGTGGCCAGCAGGACTAGGGAAGTGATCGTGCCCCTGTACTCGGCACTGGTGAGGCCGCACCTCGAATGCTGTGTTCAGTTTTGGGCCCCCCACTACAAGAGAGACATTGAGGTGCTGGAGCGTGTCCAGAGAAGGGCAACGAAGCTGGTGAAGGGTCTGGAGCACAAGTCTGATGAGGAGCGGCTGAGGGAGCTGGGACTGTTTAGCCTGGAGAAAAGGAGGCTGAGGGGAGACCTTATCACTCTCTACAACTGCCTGAAAGGAGGTTGTAGAGAGGTGGGGGTCGGTCTCTTCTCCCAGGTAACAAGTGGTAGGACAAGAGGAAATGGCCTCAAGTTGCGCCAGGGAAGGTTTAGACTGGAAATTAGGAAATTTTTCTTCACTGAAAGGGTTATCAAGCATTGAAAGAGGCTGCCCAGGGAAGTGGTTGAGTCGCCATCCCTGGAGGTATTTAAAAGACGTTTGGATGAGGTGCTTAGGGACATGGTGTAGTGGTGGTCTTGGCAGTGTTAGGTTTATGGTTGGACTCGATGATCTTAAAGGTCTTTTCCAACCTAAACGATTCTGTGATTCTATGAATTTCGTATTCATTATACAGAAGTCTGTGCAAAATTTCTGAAATAGGTTGTGTTGTTACTGAAAAACTTTTAGGGGTCTTCAGATTGAAGAAGTTTGGAACAAGTGCATTAAATTTAATGGTAGGCAATCTTTAAGAAGGAATATAGAAAGTTGTATTGGATGGGCAAAGTAAAGTAACTGTAAGAATTAACTTTTACTCTTGACATTTCTATTCAGTAAATACGATCTTGCAACAGTGCATATAATTCACATTCCCCTGTTTGTATTCTTAAATTTTGATAGATTTCTGGGTTTTATGACTGTTCAAATTGCATGTCGATGGCAGTATAAAAATGAATGACAAGTAATTTAGTACCACTGAATTTTCATTTCCAGGAGAGATCTAAGTAAAATGCATGAATGTCATATACTCAGGAAGATCCTAGGAGCGGTTTTCTGTACCCTTTTTCCCCCTTCCAATCTTTGAGAGCCAACCTTTGAAATTATATTTCATATTTTGAATTTTTTTGCATAAAGTACTTAGCTTAGCATGTGTTTGTGTGCACGCAACCATGTGTCTTTCTGTGAACTTTTTTATTTAATGTAAAAGAAAAATTGGTACCTTCCCAGATCGTGATAACAAAGTATGGAATTAAGGAATACATACATTTGATCATGGCAGAGAACCAAACACAAAAGAACAGCGCTGAAAACAAGACAGCAGGGTTAGCATAACTTCTAGAGAGAAAGGCATGTTTAGTTGCTTAGCTTTTTCCTCTTCTTAATACGATTACTTTATTTGTGACCTTGCTTTAAAATCTGCCTTACTGTCATCTAAGAAATCTTTCTGTAATTTACAATTAGTTTTTGATTAGTGCATTCTCACAGACACAGTAAAATCTGTAATTACTTGTAATTTTATAATTTATTTTAAATACATAATGATATAGCTGTTTACCTATGTAATATATGTACTAGTATGTAACTTCATGCAGTGCAGAATACTTTTTTTGGCAGTCACATATTTAGCTGCTGTTTGATTTTATTTTTTAACGATAAACTTTATATAACTTTTAAAATTCAGATCTTTGGGTGTAAGTATTGAATGACTGAACTGTTTTGATCAGTATCGGACAGGTGTAAGGGTAGCTTTATAGGTTAAGCTAGCTTTATACATGTTTGTAGAGTTTTCATTTTTAAAGCTTTAATACTGAGAGTACCAAGTATTAGTACGCAGAATACCAAGAGATTTTCTGCAATCATGTCTAGATCAATTTTTCTTTTATATTTACTAGATAAATGGAATTGGAAAAAAGTTGAACTGGATGCCATGACTTGCAAATTGATTCCTACGTCAATGGTGAAATCAGTAAACGTTTGATCTTACAGGAAGAAATAGTGATGATTTCTGAATATAATTTCTAACATGTCTTTGTACAGTGGCCTCTACTTTTCATCTGAGGTTACAGTATTTATAAAGGATAGGTTGGTCCTATCTAGGATATTAAAGAAGGAAAATGTAGAATAAAGATGCCACCTTGTGGGTGAAATAAATGATGCAGTAGACGTGATTCAAAATAACTTGTTTACCAAATAGATTCTATGCATTTGTGTCTGGTTGCTAGAATTTGAGCTTGTATTTTCTTAAACATTTACAATTATTTTGGGGGTTTACATTTGGTATTTTTGTATGAAGTATCTAAGTAACTGCAGTTGGACCATTTTGGTCATAAGTGTTAAATGACTGCTACAAATCACACAATGTAATTTCATTCATGTTCCTAATCAGCACATAATTTTGGCATTGAATTCAATGTATTGTTCTTAATGTATTGAAGCACAATTTTAATGCAGTCATCCTAACCTGAGTGGATAACCAGAATTACTGGTTTTGTAGATATTCCCTGATGAAAACAGAATGGTGATGCATTTCTGTGCTGGAATTCTTCTCTACTACATACCCAAATTAACATGTTACATATATTAATTTGCCTTTCGTAGCTGCACATCATGGATTTCTTACAGCAGTCGGTGAAATAGCAGGTGTCTACAGACCTTGGTGCCATGGTTTTGAATCACCTTTGGCTTGGACAGGTTTATATATGGTGTTCTGGATTTTGAGGACATTATTTCAGGTTTTTTTTCCTCATTCAGTGGTAATTACCTCTCATAGCTGCTGTATATGTCGAACACAATTGAGAGAAATGATATCAATACTTAAAAAATATGGACCAGCAGACTGTGGCTGGGTCAGCTTATGAGAGCTCTCAACTGAAGGCAGTACTGATGCCCAGTATCCATGCCACAGTCCAGCCAGGCACCAGAAATTCCCCTAGCAGTTTCAGATAGAAATCTGATTTCTGTTCCTGTCATGAAGTATTGTGTAGTGTTCATGTATTCTGTTTGTACTGCTTGCACAGAGTGAGAGAGGTCTGTGAAGTGCTTCGGGTGAAAGACTCAATATAAAACCTATGTTATTCTTATTCTGGCCATTTTACCTGAATTTACTTGTCCTCTTTATTCTTGCATGGATTCTTGGAGACCCATTCATTTTGGCCTTTTGCTTTTGGAAAAGCTGTGTTTGCTGTTCAGCCCAGGTTTATTGCATAAGACTCTCATAACACTCTTCAGGATCAGTTAAGCTTGTTGTGGCATCATGAATCTTTGAGGTGACATTGGCGTGGGGAACACTTCCCAGTGCCATTAGGATTTTTTTAAAAGTACTCCTGCGACTACATGCTCCACAAGATCTTTTTTTCATAGGTCACGTTGGGGAGCTCAGAGTTGTGTGGGTCACACAACTCACAGTTTAAATGTTGCTGCCATGCAGCATGTGCATTTTGTTGCTGATGGAGGGAGTATGCATGTGGAAGAACATCTGAGTTACCCAGATCTCAGATGTGGCAAGAAATAAACTAATGGGGGTTACCAAGACTGGTGTCAGGTTGTCCTGCAAGTCAAAATCCAGCTTCTAGTGGAATCATCTACCCTGTGTGAGCCCTGGTACTCAACCACCTAGAAAATAGCCCCTTACCTTCACTCTTTGCATTACATGTCTTGTACTTGTCCACAGGATATTTAACTCTTAGGTGTTCAGATTTTCTTTTAATGAGAACACTTTTATTACTGTTTTTGAAGATGATGATCTACAAGGAGGAAAAGGTTTATTTTTGCAAATAGCAAAGATAAGCTATGTGTGCAACTGAGAATTTGCATTCATCTGCCTCCAGAGAAGTACTTACCTCCCCATGAGAATGTCTAAGCTGGAGAAGGCTGCTTCAGAGTTCTTGCCTTCTGCTTTGCCCCTTCACATGTTCCACCATGTGTAGAGCAAGATTCAGCCTCTCCTGAAGCATCCATGTCCATAAAAACCTGATGTGTGTACTGGAAAGCAGCCGTGACACAGCCCAGTTCCTGATGCGAATTACCAAAGAACTGGGGCTTCGTGGTGCACAGTAGGGAGTACTTGCCTCGCAGTTTGGCCACAGTCTCAGTGGCCTCAGTAATCTAACTGGTAAATGCATTTTTATTGTAGTAGCTGTTTTTTGTGGTTTTCTCTTGTCCAAATTTCAGAGATATCCAGAAATATATGATACAATTCTTTTCAACTTAGTCAAATAAACAGAGTACTTGACATTTCCAGTGGACCAGAGTAACAGACTTGTGCCAAACAGGTAGTAGGTCTCTAGCTTGATGTGTTTATAATCTCAGTGCACAAAGGAAAAAAATCAAGTTCTACATGAACACAGCACGTGATAAAGTGGGGTCTTGTGACAGCACTTCTAATATTTCATGGAGATGGCTACCCAGACATTTCCTGGAAAGAGGCTGCAATGTTTTGATACTATTTTTCATCTTACAGTCTTCAAATGAGGTCTTATTGGTAGCATTCTTTGAAAGGTTAGTAGATTTTTTTTATTATTTTTTTTTTTACTTTGGAGATTTTATACCTAGGACTGTACTCCATTTAAAATGTATCATATGTACATCAGTATCTATTGGAAACCAGGTTGCTAAGCTTGACGAGTCTCTAAAGGAAGGGTTAAAAAATTCCAAGCTTAGTCAGGGGGAAAAAACCAAAGTTGTTTAAAGCTGCTTTCTTTAGCACAGCTTCAAATAAAACAAATGTAGTACTTGGTCTTCTTGCTTATTTGAAGTATCTATGAGCAACATAGTCTTTCTTTGGCTTTGGATTCAATTCTTGCTGATTCGTCTGTAGGTTTCAGGAGGATTGTTAATGTAACCGATATAAATCCCTAGGTAGGTTTCTTCTTTTCCATCACTAACTTTGGTTCAGATTAGGCAAAGGCAATTTCTGTGCATTTTCTTTTGTATGGACAACTGGAGTAATGCAGATGGGAGTTCTGCCGTGCAGTTGAGCAAGTCATGGCTGGTAATTACTTTCTCCATGTCTGGCATCTCGTATTATTTTATAAAGGACTGGTTTTACTTCTAGACAAGATATGGAATTAGACCTTCTTTATTTGGTAGCTGGAAAGGTAGCGGAATTCCTGACGCCGGGTCACAGCTCTGAAACCTGCTGCTTGCTCA
This sequence comes from Mycteria americana, assembly GCF_035582795.1. NCBI lineage: Eukaryota > Metazoa > Chordata > Aves > Ciconiiformes > Ciconiidae > Mycteria > Mycteria americana. The sequence continues at coordinate 13,626,934 of NC_134369.1, forward strand.
CATGCTGTCATCGTGGACTGCTGAGCAGGCTGCAGGGGGTTTGTAGTAGCACAGGCTCCTCCCTGTGCTGAGCAGGGCTCAGATTGTCAGATGTGCTGTCTCCAATCTTCCTTGGGGGCTGAATAGTAGTGTGGTGGCTTTTCTTGGCTGATGTTGACCATAAAAGGTCGGGCATTAAAAAAAACTCTATTGCAGCATAGTAAAAACAAAACAAAACAAACCCCCTAGTTTGAAGATGTTTTAGGCTGTTGTGTACCCTTAGGAAATAGTCGATGACATTAGAATCATCCAAGGAGCCAGGTAAATAGTCTGGTAATAACTGCCAGATGCAGCTCTTCTGTATATGATTGTGCATCTCTTTTAAGCGTGCCAAGCTCTGCTTTATAACCCCTTGACCTATTATTACTATGGTGTTTATGTGTATTTAAACACTAATGTAGTGCAATAAATTAACGTCATATTTACTGGTTCAAAATATATTACTGCAGCTATCTATTCCTCATTTCCTGTAAGAGTGCCTTTTGTTTTGAAAGATTTGTCTTTCCCATAGCAGCTCAGTATTCTGAACTTCATACTTCTTTGCACCCTGCTCAGAAATTACAGGGTATATGAAATGTACTCTGAAATTCATTCAAACTTTTAAAACTGATTAGGTCTAGGAGAGACAGATTTAAGATTACTGAGGTTTCTAGTTGAAGTACTTCAAGCAGAAATCCATACTCCATTAGGTTTTGTAACATTATGTGACCTTAATTTTCCAGGTATTTTGCCCTTCAAATTGAAGATAGTATTTTAATACTATTTAAGCCTCCTGAAGAGCCTTGTAATATGATAGGCTTAAGTTGTGAAACATTTGAACAAAATGAAAGATAAAAAAGTAATTTAGGATTTTGTATTTTTTTTTATGTATAGCAACATAAAGATACGCATCAAATAATAAATGGAAATAGGTGATAAAAGGTTTTTTTGGGGTGCATTTATCAGTGAAGTTACGTGTACATATAGTCAGCCATATTTCTTGTATGAAGGTCTTTCTTTGCATTTGATTATTTTAGGCAAAGCCATTCCCAGTGCTTTGAACGTAGGGATTTGTCTCTTATGTTGTGGTGTACTTCAAATAAAATTCTATCTGGACAACAGCTGTAGGATCCCATCTCAGGAGATGAAATAGAATTACAGAGCTATACTCGTTTGTTGGGGAAAAAGCCGAAGAATTGTTTTTAAAAAATCTTGTAGAAAAAGATAGGGGAGAAACATGTTTTCTTATTAATAAAGGTGATATAGTCTTTCAGTAATGTTAAATACGAGGAAATGAAAATTATCAGCAGCTAGTGTTGTGCGCAGCTCCATAATATGTTAGGACTGGACCTAATAAATTACAGCAGTAGCTTCTGATGTTTTACCCCCTCTAACGTAATCCTTGAGCAGTCAAATAGCTGTGCAGTATGACAGATGCAAACCACATCACTTTCAAAAAATCTTGAAAAAAGTAGGAACAGTATCTGATTGAAGTGTAACAGCACTTATACTGGATGTGCCGTTATATATATTCACGTGTGTATTTGTACATTTCGTAAGTGTGTATCCTGATGGTTACCCTAGGCGTTGGGCGCTTTTTTTTGTCTAAAAAATCATGTTTTATTCATATACACCAAAAGTGTCAATTGCTAGGTTTTCTGTAACTGACTACAACGCTGGCTGTTACTATATACTGTAACAACTTAACATAGATTGCCTTATTTAAAGATTCTTCATCACTTTGCTGATAAAAACAAAATATTATTTAACGGAATGTCCTTTTTGCAGGCTTGTGCGCTGATAACTGCCTACCAGATTATATGAATGTTACAACGTCAAACAGAATCGCCTGAGATGTGGGTATTAATACTGAGACGTTTTTCAGTCACAGCTTCAGGTTGGGTATTCTAGTTACTGAGTACAGGAAGAAATTTAAAACACAACTCAGCAGGCAACAATTAATTACATTTTGCTTGTCTGAACTGTTGTCGTCTTGTTCTTGGCTGCCAAACATTGAGATTTTCCCATGTATTTCATTAGTTGTTTCCCAGTCCCTTGGGTTTAGCTGTGTATTTGGTATACTTCTCTGATAGTTTCAAATGTAGTGGTCAGGAGTGGCTACCAAATTTGGTCTTACTGGCCGGTCCAGTTTTGGTGGAGTCAGAATAAATGCCTTTTGCTGACAAGACTTCCAGTTTTGATTTTTAAGCATTGCAGGCTGCCTTGGCACTTGGTGAGTGTGAACATTCACCCTGTATTCCTGCCAAACTCGGAGTAGGATAACTGTGAGTGCAGAAAGGCAGCCAGAAATCTTGAATCAGAGCTGTGAAAAATTAAGTCCCCTTTTGTCTGTGCTTCTGGACTCTATTTTGCCAAAACCTACCAACTTGACCTCTGCTTTGCTGAATTTTACTAATTGTAACTGCAAGTAATCTAAAAAAAGATTGTGCCAAGTTAATAAAGATAGCATATTTGCCGATTTTTTAATTTCAGCTAGAAAGCTGTGAAGTTGTGTGTCTGCTTTACTAACTCAGAATAATTAACCGAACATCCTAGCACTCTGAAATGCAGAGAGCAAGGGTTTAGGAAGATCACGGAAAGGAAATTGCAATCAAAATATGAAAAAGTTAAAAAACATAAACAAATTTTCAACGTTGGTGGAGTCAAGGAAAGATCTTTGTCAGATATCTAGAAGTACTGAGTTCATACCAAAACATATCAATTTACTTTAACTCTCAGAAGTTTCTTGAGCCAGAATTTTTGTAATCCCATTAGTCTTTATTAAGACAAGCTTCTGTCTGAGTTTGGAAGGACGAGTCTGTTTTTACATCTTACCATCACTAAGGACTAAATAAATCCGTGGCCACTTGTTTCTGCATTTGCAGAATCACTTCACAGTGTTATGTCAACTGTAGTGGTGGTACCAACCGTGTTGTGATCTCTGGTCGTGTTGCATGGTACGTGCTGTATGGCATTCTTAAGTGAAATCAAATTTTCATGTTCTTCACATTCCATTCACAGATCAAAATAATTCTTCTGGTAAAATACAGGGCAAGAGTGTTTCTGTCTAGCATTTTACAAACAAAGAACAAAACTTAGTTTTAACTTTGAAGAAATGACATGGTCTTGTCCTTCTAATTGAAAGAAAGGATCCTTTGCCTGTGAAAATTAAATCCTCCACAGTTTGTAGTTGCTTTTCAAACTCGTCAACCTGACAGTGAAATCGTGTAATCTGGTAATAGCATGCCTGAGGCTTATTGCAATTTTTTGGGCAGTGGTATCAGCAGATGATGTGCTCTGTTGATTTTAATCAGTTAGGGTTTGATTCTGATCCCACTGACCTGGGTGTAAATGCAGAGTAACTTCACTGACTTCACTGGAATTACCATAAACATATCAGTGTAAGTAAAATCCGAATTTATTTCATTGCATTTATGGTTCCAGTATAGGATCTTCAGAAGTCATCAAAGAAAGAAAGGTACGGATGACTTTTCCCATCCCTTTGTGACAGCTTTCTTATTCAAATAGCATTCGTCTCTGTCCGGTTGTTAAAATTGTCATGTATCTGTCTGTGTCTTTGTACTGACGACTCAAGGTCGTTGTGCTACATGCACATGCCAGTTGACTTTTCATTGTCTTACAGCCAGTTTGAGTTGCTTTAAGGTTCCTGCAGCTTGTCACTAGAATTTCTCTTTATTCATGAGCTTTTGTGCTGACTTTATAGTCAGTTTGAAACTGATATGAATATATTTTAGTGTATCTGGAAGGATGGGGTAATTGGACGTGTTCTAGAATACTTTTTGGTAAGTGGCCATAAATAAAAGTATTGAAATGTAGGATCTAATCCTGCAGTCGTTTTCTCCACCTCTGATACTGTCGGCGGAAGATCTGTCTACATAGCAGGGACTAAGGCGTTAGGCTTGTACAGAACAGAAATGTAGCTTGTTCACAGCAGATTTTATAGCACAGATGTCTTCAGTGGCACAGACGTGAATGTTTGCTGTTTAGTGAAGACTTTTTCTTAACACTGGAAGCTCGCTTTTCAGACTTGTAAGCCAAAATCTCCACAGCAGACCTTTCAGTAGTTTTGGTTTTGGTTTTTGTTTTTTTTTTTTTTTTTTTTTTAATGTGATAAGACCAGTTAATTTGGTGCTGAGCCTGATGTGCATTTTTCCTCCTTTATTTTACTGACCAATGAAAATTAATGGAAATCCTATGCCTGTTTGTTACTTGTGATTCTCAAAACCTCCCATTTTGGTATTTTAAAATTTTGAATAAAAGGTGCTAATCGATGAAGGTCAGAGATATCTGTGTTAATAACTACTGACTGTTACTCGTAACTAGTAATTAAGTAGTAAGTTTCTGTTGTCTCTGTTAATAAATTGGTCCACTGTAATTTTTATGCATCCTCAGTGTAATTTAAGGATGATATTGAAATGTTAAACACAACCAATAGGATGAGAAAGGAGGAGCATGAAAAAAGTGAGTATGGGCTGTATTTTTATACCAAAAAATACCTGTTTATTGTAACATGGTAATATGGTTTAATTGAACATCCGTCCTAGATTTGACTAAGGTATGGATATGGGGAAATAATTATCTATAAATATTTCTAAAGCCCTGAAACACTGGCAAATTTAGAGCTAGATTAGCAAACTACTTGAAGTATATTCATAGCCAATGCTACATCACAGCACTTCTAGGTGTTTAAGTTATGGAGGAGAGCTTAAGATCTCAGCCTGTTCTGTACGGGGAGACACGTCTGCCTTAGACAGCGTTTGTTCTGCAGGAAGGGGTGCGTCTTTTGGTCCTTTTTGTTCCCAGGCCTTCAGCTGCAGGACAGCCCTGAACCACTCCCCTCAAAGAACTGAGGAGGTCTTCACCTTCCTTTAACACACGGCCAAATGAGGAGGCACGGTGCACACTCTATACGGTCACAACAGAAGAGCTGGCAGAGTCTGTCCTGACCCCCCATGAGTCTAAAATGTCCCGCTCTTCGGGGAGAGCGCGAGATGTGCACTTGGGTCTGTCCGTGACGGGGGGCTTGTGTTCCCCGCAGCCTGCCTCTGTGGCCGTGCGGGGCACAGCAGCCCGCTGCTCGGGCTCCCACGGGTGAAAGCCCTCCTACAGAAACCCTTTGGGTGCTCTCTGAGCGTCGGCAGCCGAACAGCCACCAGGGCAGACTGCGCTGGAAACCCGCTTGGGATCGAGATGCAAGGTAACTTTTGAGCTGTATTTTTCCTAGTACCAGTGTGGCAGCCGGGGGCACGTGTGAAAGCAGAATTTTAGGCGTGTTCAGACATGGAGCACCTGCAACAGGCAGTAGGGAAGGTCACCCCTACCTTCTGCCTCCTTTCCGTTGCACATCTGGCTCTTAGTGGCTGCAGAATAAAACAAACAGATCAGCCTAGAAGAGAAAGTATCTAGACGTGTTTGACCTAAACGGTGGCTTTATCTTTGTTTGCGTTGCCACGTTATTTTTCTTATTTTGTCGCTGAGGGAAGGGTTGGTGATGTATCCTAGCACTTCTGGTCTCTGCACAGACAAGCAGTGACGCGATTGTTAAAGCTGGAGTGTAATGCTGTGTCAGAAAGACCTGACTGTGTGAGTCTCTAGGAAAGTCTCTGTCTGCTTTCTAGGAATTCCTGTCTTGCTTTCTAGGAATTCACCCCTCAGCTTTCTAGGCGTTTACATTGTACTTTCCAGGAAAACTCACCTTCTGCTTTCTAGGTATATTTCCTCATCACTTTCCAGGATTATTTCCCACCTGCTTTCTAGGGATTTTCCCTAGGCTGCCCAGTAATTTCCCCCCATGTGTTCTAGGAATTGCCAGTGTGCCTTCTAGAAATTCCCTCTTTTACTTCCAGGAATTTCCCTGTGCTTTCCAGGAAATGTCCCTGTCCTCTTCCTAGGAATTTTACCTCTTGTGTTTTGGGAATTTTCTTAGTGCTTTCTGAGAAATATCCCCTCCAGGCGGGAATTCTCCAGGGGCTTTGTAGATTTTCTCTCTGTCCTTTGTAGGAATTTACCTTATGCATATTAAAAAATTTTCCTTGTGCTTTCTAGGAATTCCCCTCTGCCTTCTAGGAATTTTCTCTGTGCTGTCCAGATATTTTCTCATGTAAATTCAAGGAATTTCCGCTCTGCTTTCCAAGACATTTTCTATGTGTTTTGTAGAAATTTCCACATGTTTTTGAGGAATTACCCCTCTTCTTTCTAGGAATTTATCATGGGCTTCCTTGGAATTCACCTTTCACTTTCTGGTAATTACATACTTTTCAGTTAAACTGAAGGTAGAAACATACTCCCTACAAATGGTTATGTATTAATTTATTAACTAATAGGATCAACTATTTTTATAGTTTATATTGAGGCCTTTTGTGTTGAGCCTTTATTTTTTGCAAGAGGGTAGGATTAGTTCTAGCTTTTCTTTCTGAAGAATGGTGCACCGTCAGATTTTGGGAAAATCTACATAACATGAAAAGATTTTCACTGCTTTATTAGAGCAGTTTGTAGTAAGCTATGTGTAGGCAGAGACCGTTGTCTTGCTTTTGTATGCACACATTGCCAGCTGCAACGAGATCCTGGCCCTGCTTTTGTGTATTCTACGTGTTGCTCTTTCACAAGTAAAATTGCAGGAGGAGGCCACAAAATTCATTCATAGCTCTTGCAGTACTTGTCTTCCTGTACAAATTATTTGTCATGTATTAATATTTTACAACACTAATTGTGATATGTGGCATTATCTTAATTTAACAGATAAGGAAAATTGTAGCAGGAGGATGATGTAACTTCTCAGCTCCCAAAGGAGGTGCTACGTCTGAGAGAAGATTTAATTTCTGACTTAGTTTAGAAGCAGATATGCCAAAATGAGTAATGAGAATAGAAATGAGTAAAGCTTAAAACCTAGCATTCTGGTTTGTTTTGTTTTTTAATCAAGTTCAGGTATTGTGGATGCTAAAAATTGTAGACGAATTGAGATAAAAGAAGATCTGGGATGTTAGATTCTGATATATGGGCCAAGTAGCTCCTACCTTTCAACACCAGAAAGTTTAAAGTGGGAATTCCTAGTGTGTGACCATTCTTTATTCATGATGGACACTGTGTCTATTAGTGTATTCACCTTGACCAGTAACAACCAAACATATTGATGTGAGCTCGCATTCCCTTTGGATCCCTCATCATTGTAACTTTGATCAAAAGCACCAAAAAATACGTTTGGGTTGGGAAGGAAAAATAACTTCAAATTGCTTTTTGATCTTATTGTCAACTCACAATGGAAAAGAAAGCAGGCTGCAAACGTGATGGGGAAGTGCTTCTAGGTGCCTAAAGCTGTCATGTAACGTTTCCTCCTCTGCTATTTCCCCGTTAGTATCGCATGCATATTATACTGTCCCTGTTTGTTAAAAACAAAGCAAATATTCATCTGCTCTTCCTGTACAGCTTTTAATTGTATAACGTGTGCATTTGTCATAGTTACTTAGAGGCAGATAACTCACTGCTGGAGCATTTGAGATTTTGGATATTTATTACCGGAGGATATCTAACAACCGTACTGTGTATTCCAGAGCACTCTCCATTCTTGCTGTATGCTGCATTCCTCTCAGCTGCTCTCATTTTCACCTATCCATAGGGCTGTCTGCCATGCTATCTGTTCATTCTTTAATTGGTTAATTAAATCTGTTGTTATAGTTTCTAGTTTGAGTGATTAATAAAACATTGCAAAATACTCTGTTAGGCGCACACAGGCGTTGCGGTAGGGTTTGCCTGCTGTCTTGTCCTGTGGCACTGACACCCATGAGGATCCGAGGAAGGCCACGTGACTCTCAGAAGGTGACACAAGTGTTGAGAATAGGAAGCCTCAAGCAAAAGCTAACGTAGGAGCAGGGTTTTTTGCTTTTTTCCCATTGGCAGTATTTTGATTTAAAGCAGCTGTAGGTCCCTCCCTCCCTTATTTATTTATTTGGTTAGTTTGAACTAATCTTTTAGTAGTAGTACTTCTTTGTGGCTAGCCGAAGAGTTCACAAAGATTTTCTGGAAAAGTAATCTCTCCTTTTTCTTTCATAGTCTTATTGATAATGTTAAAAAATGTATCCTGCAGTTTATTGATTTGTCAACAGAAGACTTTACTCAGTTCAGAATTTTTTAATGCAAAAATTTTGTCCAGAAGCAAAATGTAAAACAAATTCAGGATTTTAGCCTTTTTTATATTTTTGGAATATCTTCAAGAGAACAAAAATATATTTACGTATCATTAAGCTTATCTCTTCTTTGTGCTAGTTATCACATTTTTTTTTTCCTGATAAGTTTCAGAGAATCAAATACTGTAATAATTTGATCATATTACAGTTAAAAATTTCTTAGATGGTAGGAATAAGAGTACTAGTATTGCCAGAGACTTAAATATGGAAGTAGGGTATTAATCACACTTCTTGTAAATTGCAGAATGTAGGCTATCGAGTGAGATTAGAAGTTATCTCTCATTATAAAAGCACTATATCAGAAAAGAACATTCTCTTAAGTAGTTTTTGCCTGCATGTAAGGATTTTGTACTATTGTTTTCTAATAAGCCATCTGTCATTCAAAAAGAAAAGTCCTAGATCTGGGAAGTGAGGGGATAGGGAGGAACCAAAGGACTTAAGGATGTTCAAATGACATCTGAATTTATCGCTGAGGTGCATCAGAGGAATTGGAGCAGAGGAGATTTTGCAGAATGCCTACTGAAAATTTGGTCCTTGTTTTCTGCAGAAACACAGGTTGTACACTCTCAGCTTAAGCCAATGTTTTCCATTTTCTTGAAATTTGGATCCTTCTTTTATCTTATTTGTCTATCTTGGTCTCTAAAATGCCATCGCCCTTGTGGTCTCCATAGGCTGAAGCTCCAAATTGCCTGAGATAAGGGGTGCTGCCTTTCACAGCCGGGCAGGGCAGAAGCTGCTTCAGCATGGGGAGTAGGTGTTTGGTGAGGGATGACCACAAGCGTAGGCTCTCAGGTCCTTGTCCTGCAGGAGGTGATCAGCACTTAAAGGTAGTTTTCAGTGCCTCACTCATGCTAGTTGTCTGGAATGCAAGAACAACTCTCTTTTATAAAGCTCAGCATCTTCAATTTGCTGGTTTTCCAAGAGTTAAAGGTAGTTACTAGTTCTGTAGTTAATCCCCTAACACTTTCAGGTATTGCTTCTTCTCAGTTCCCCACTGTGGAAGAATTGAGCTCTAGCCTTCTTGCCTGAAAATGTTTAGATAAGCATGTCTTCTTTTTAACTCCCTCTGAGCCTTTTTGCGCAGCTTCTTTTTTGAGAAAAGTAAACTTGGAGGAATCATGTGCAAATCAGTAGCTCTCCAGGGGAACTACAAGAGTACCCAGAAATACTTGCTTTCGTTCTCACTGTCTTGGCAGTACTGCTGAAGTATGTCCTCACATGGTGCCAGTTAGAAGCAAAAGTTCATTTTTATTTGACACTCCGGAGCAACAACTTCCCCGGTTTAATGAAGTATTTTGAAATCCTCTAGAAATGTGTTGTATACCATTTGCTTTGAAGGAAAAACCTATTATAGTTCTGAACTGTCTGGTGGAAAAAATGCTTTTTTTCCATCTCTGAACGCAACCAGCAATCTGTAGATAGACAAGCTGAACTATCATTTTTAACTATGTTTTTTTTGTTTTTTTGCAGATCTGCCATCCAAACCAGTATGCAGTGTTCTGCCAATCTCCTTCCTTGTTAGTGTGGCAGGCAGCTGTAGTTAGAATACAAGGCTTTTCTGTTCCACCAGCCCCCTCACCTCTCAGGTTTTATTCTGTTTCTTCAAGCAGTGGACACGTTCCTGCCAGTCTCTGTGCTTTTACTTAATTCGGGCAGAGCCTATATAAGACTGAACAGATGGCTGAAAGCAGTGAAGGGAAGACCATAAAACGTACCATGTGCTTGGCCTCGTTTGAACCAAGCAATGTTGTATTTTTTTGCCCCCATTGCAACAAAGATCCCATGTGTTCTGGAGGTGCGTTAGCAGAGGCATCCAGCCAAGCAGCCAGCGACAGAGAGGATAACAAATAGCCCCACCTTTTGAAGGATCCAGCATGCGTAGAGCAGGTAAGCAAACTGGAATTGGACCTATCTTTCTTTGCTATGTATTTTTGAAGTTTGAAGGGTATTTCTTCATATTCTACAGTTACTAGTGCTCGTTTCTCTGAAGTAAAGCAAGGATTATATTTCCCAATGAATTCTTTAAAGTATCGTATAATAGAGTAAAATCTCTTCCACAGAGGGTGCTTTTGAACTCTTGCACCTAATGACAACTTGATGTTATTTTCAGTGGTTATGGAAGGTGCTGGGTTCCAAGAAATTAATGAAAACACAGAGGGGTAGTTACACCAGGTAGGCATGACAGGAATTCCACAGCAAAAGCTTTTCACTGTTTAAAAGAATCCATTCATTGGAAGACGTGTTGAATAAATTAACTGAAAATGTTGAACTTTAAAAACTGTTTATGTTTTTAGACAGTTAGCGTTATTGTTTTACCTCAAGGTAATATAATAAACAGGATGAATTATGTAATGTTTTGAAATGGTGTAGTGGTTTGTAGCAATATTTATCTGGTGATATGCCTTAATTATTAAGATTGAGTCAATTCATGCAGAAGGTTTGTCTGCACACCCAATAGATATATTTTCTTACCACTCTATAAACTGATGAAGAAACGCATGTTCTAAAGGGCTTATTAGTCCTACAAGTAGCCTAACATATGTTAGATTATGTTCATAGGCTGTAAAGTTATAAATTAGTCTAAGGATATAGGTCTGGGTAACTATGTAGGGAAAAAAATAAAGTTAAAGAAGTAAGTAAAACTCTATTAAATCCATGTCAGAAATAATCAGGTGATACCCAATTAGTTAATCTGTCCCGTGGTCAGTGAACACATGCTCAGTCTTTTCTGAATTTGGATTATTTGTTGACTCAGCCCCTGAAGAATTGACCTTTGAGGTCACATGCTTTACAGCTCTGTTGAATAGTACTCTAAGTACAACTAACTTGATTGTTAGAAATACTGGGAACGCACGCCTTCAGTTGAAGTTAATGAAATTTGCATGTTCATCATATTTTGAAAATCAAGCTTTTGTTTTAGGAGTCAGAGTTTGCATATGGTGGGCAATTTTCTGTTTTTCCTACCACTCACTGTACCCCTGATGCCTTTCAAATATGGTACTCTTCAGCTGTATAATAGTGTGTAAATGGTAATACTATACTAATGATAGTAGGTGAAAAAATTTAGGCAGAAGTTGGATTTGAAGTTGATTGTCTTTAATTTCTCCATAGTTCATTCTTATTGATGTACAGAACCTCTTTTCCTATCATTCCTGCAGTAGTTAACACATTGATGGAGACATGTTTATCTTCTATCATACTCCCTTCTTTGATATTGTAGGCTTTAAAATTGTTTGGTTGAAAACTTTAAAAGCATTTGTTGAAGGAGTTTGTATTATGTGTACATCTGAAACAAAAATTGAAAAAAGCACTGAAACTGAAATTTCAGAATAAAATCCATCATTTTGGATATTAACATAAATGGGTCCCCTTTCAAGTAACATTTCTACATACACATTTCTTCATATACATGGGTATAAAGTAACTATCATCCTAAATTAGTCATATCTGAATATACAAGCAATTATTTGCTTTTGTGAATTATGTGGAAAATGTGGTTAGTAGGAGGACACATAAAGTCTCAACAAGGAAGTTAGAGATGTGTAACCATAGATATTTGTGATACTGCAAGAGCAGTACCAGATTATATTGGATAGTCACCTTTATTACCCCTAGCAATTGAACTTGTAGTAGCTCTCTAGTTTGCTATTTCATTGCTGGCACCTAAACAGTATCCACTTTTAGATCTCATAGGAGTTTTATGAAAATGCATGAGAAAGTTTGATTAAATGACACTGGTTTTATGTGAAACATGCCTGTTTCTTCCAGTATTACATTCAGGGAGTGCCACTTTATTACGAACAGTTTTTAATACGTAAATTCTCTATTACAGACAGTTTTTGCAATTCCCAAGCCATAGGCATCATGGAAGGTGGGGTTTTTTGTTTGTTTGGGTTTTTTACTACTAGCATTTATACAGTGACTATCCACTCACTGTCTCGGTAGCTCGAGTCATTATTATCCCGGGTTGACCAGAGAAGTCAGTGGGTATTTTTTTGACAGTGGATGAGGCCAGCCGAACATTTCTCTGTGTTTGACTTCCATCCTCTGCAGATTATTCCATCAGCTGCTGCAACTTAAGAATTTGCTTCCCCCTCCTGTTGCCTTCACAAACTTTGTGGTACCTCTGGCAAAGTGTCCTACTCAGCAAAACACTTTGGAACCAACATAATTTCAGATACCTGAGATAAAGATGTGAAAAATAAAGGGGGAAATTCCTACAAAACAATGGGGAGACTTCCTAGAAAGCAGGTGGAAATTTTCCTAGAAAGCACAAGGTAAATTCCTGGAAAGCAGAAGAGAGATTTCCTAAAAAATGGAGGGAATTTCCTGGAAAGCATGAGGGTAATTCCTGGAGAGCAGTGGGGAGGGTTCCTACAAAGTAGAGGTGGGATTTCTTAGTAAGCATATGGAAAACTTCCTGGAAAAAGTGAATAGAAAATTTCCTAGAAAGCAGAGGGAGGCCTACACAGCCAGGAGGGGTTTACTAGAAAGCACATGAGAAATTCCTGGAAATCAGTAAGGGGAATGCATAAAAAGCAGAGAGGGGAGTTATTAGAAAGCACTTGGGTGGTGGGAATTAGTGGAAAGCAGGTGGGAAAGTGGGAAGCTGCATGGGAATCTCCTAGAAAGCACAAGGTAAATTCCTAGAAAGTAGGGACAGAATTCCTAGAAAGCAGAGGAGGACTTCCTAGAAAGCACATAGGGGAAACACTTGCAGAGCAATGGGGAGATTTCCTGAAAAGGAAAGTAGGAATGCCTAGAAAATGGAGAGCGTATTCCTGGAAATCACAGGGTGAATCCTAGAAAGTGGAAGGTAGAAAAAGGAGGACAGAGCAGTTGTGTGGGAGAACACCTGCAAAGGTAGAAAGCACCCAGAGAAAGCCTAGAAAGCCAAGAAAGCCATTCTAGAAAGCACACTTGAAATTCCTAGAAAGCTAGGGTGTGAATTCCCAGAAAGCACATGAGCAAGTCCTATAAAGCAAAGAGGGAATTCCCAAAAGTCATGTGCAAAATTACAGATATGTGGAAAATCTCCTAGAAAGCTGAAGGTTAATGCCTAGAAAGCAGAGGGATATTCCTGGAAAGTAGTGGAGTGCATTCCTAGAAAAAATAAGGTGAATTCCTACAAAGCACATTTTGGGGTGGGGATGGGCACTCCTAGAAAGCAGAAGGGGAATTTCCCAGAAAGCATGCAGGAATTTCATGGAAAGTAAAGGGAGGAATTGCTAGATAGCAATGATGGAATTCCAGGCAATCACAAGTGGTGGCGTGAGATCATCGAGATGGGTGAGGTGACTGAGACAGGTTGGGTGGTGGAGTCAGGGGTTCCACCTAACCCTGGCACGGGTCTGGGTACCAGCGGCAAAGTCACAGAGTGTTTGCTGTGGGTGCTGAATTGTGGTCAACATGCTCTGTGTACAGGCATTTGCACAGATAGGCAAATTTCTGAACTTCAATCTTACCACAAATTAGAATTTGTAAGTATTTTGTTTCTGAAGTCATGTTTGTACTCATGTTGCTGTTCTAAGTCAAAACTACACTAGAAATTTCTTTGCACACTGACCACGTTGTTCTTAATGTTTCAAAATTGCACCTTGTCTATTACTCCTCTGGGGTTGTGGTTAGTACGGGGATAGCTCATGGCACTTTGTACAGTGAAGTAGAAAACTCATACTGATCCCTACAAGTTGCTGGGCTTAAAACTTACGGTAAGCATGCATGAAGACTGAAGCACAGTCAGTAGAAAAATCTGTAAATATTTTTGTTGAAAAATCAGATTGCTTCTCTGCTGTTAAAAACATCTTTTAAACATTTGATTGCAAAGTTTAGTTTACTTTAAATTAATGGATGATAAATATATTACGTTAAAACTTTTTTAAAGCTGAAGTTATTTTTTATGATTATCTGTTTCTTTATTAAATCTGTTCTTTTAGAAGATAACTAGGACAAGGCAGCTTTGGGGTGGTAACGGAAGTAAAACACAGGACTACCGGCAAAAAATGGGCCATCAAAAAACTTAACAGGAAAAAGGTGAATATCATGTAGATAGGTGATTTTCTTTAAAGTATTCTTAGCTTTCTTATGATCTGATGATTCTTTTTTTCCAATCTCTGTTTGAGCACCGAGATGTCATATTAGATCCAGAATTTCTCTTTTCACCTATGTAGATGTTTATTCTTATTTTTCGGGTATTCTTTTGTGTCTTAGTCATTGCCCCTGTAGAAGAAACTAGAAGCAGCATGAGTTTTTAAAATACTCAAACTATGTTGTCTAACCATGTAAGTTAGGGTTCTTATTCCTTCATGAAAGAATAATTGAAAAGATGTTTGCATATTAGATTCCAAACTACCCAAATCTGATCAAAGAATATATGCAATTGAAAGGTGTTTCTTTTTTAAGTATTTATTTTAATTTTTTGAAATAAAGTAAGGTATACATTAGGAACACAAAGTGTTACATTCACAAGTCAGTATGAATATAGCAGTACAACTTTATGCCTCAGGTTTTGTGCCTGCATGATGAATCCTGAAACTCGCAGTTTACCAGGTGAAAATTCAGATACGTTATTTTGTTCCTCTTGATATTCTGAACTTTTCAAACTGTTAAATTGGCAATAATAAATTCTTTTAAATTTTGGGTTATTTAACAAGTTAGAAAAATACTGCATTTGGTCATTGTTAGCACATGGCAGCTGTGGCAATACTGGGTATAATTACGTTTAAATGGGATACTCTCAGGTAGGGTGGATTGAATTGTTTCCTCTCATTGATACCACACTAAAATCCATCATGTTATTGGTGGGTACTGGGATGCTTGGTGCTCTGTAAAATAATTTTTTGCTCATTTGGTTTTGTTCATATATTTGTGACATCATGGGTATTAGCTCCACTGAGCTTGCCAGCTTCCAATGTGAATAATTATATTTCGTTTAACTCCATTGCCCCAACATCTTTATTTTGCGTTCATTTTAGATGCTTATTGAACATCACCTATTCTATTTAAGTCTTCTTTATTTTTGTTTCATAGGTACATGGTGTGTTTGGATAGTGTGAAAACGCTTGCATAAAATCACAACCATTTTCACACTACTGAAACTTGAAGGCTTACAGGACATTTCACAGAATTGTGTATTTAAAACTGTAAGATATTACGGGCCAAATTTATTAGATCAATGGAAACAATCCTGCAATATGCTATGATTTACTTGGTAGTCGTACTTCTGAATGTAGGACCTGTTCATTTCTTTAATACATCCTATAGGGTTTTTTTTAAAGTAACAATATTATTTTTTTCAAGAACAGCAATCTACGTTTGTGAAATGTGTTTTCCATCAGTAACTAAGGGTGGAAGTTCTGCCATAAACTACTTGAATGGGACGTGAGCATCTTGAAGAGAGTGACCTATCATGATATAATACACTTAGAAGAGATGTTAGAGACCAAAGGTAAGATTTCATTAATAGCTGCACTGGTGTCAGTAGACTGAAAAACAAACAAACAAAAGAACCATCTGTGTTCCATGGTAACTCATCGTATATCTTATTTAACAATTTTGTAATTTGACACAAATCTTACAGCTCTTGACCAAAACATTGTGGAAATATTTATATTTTATTTTCCTCTAAATTCCTGCTAAGCCTACTAAGAAATATAAACTAGCAGTTCAACAGAGGACAAAACCAGTTTATGTCAAGGGAAATACCTGACTAAGCCTGCTTTGTTTGCTGGTCTCTGATAGGCAGAGACAATTACTACAGCCTAGGTTTTCATTTCTTCCTTCTTGCAATTCTCATAACTTTTTTTTTTTTTCTTTTTCCTATCCTATTCGGAACTATTGCAACAATAATTAAATATGATCACCATGAAAATTACAGGGTTGTTTCTTTCCTCTGCTTGTTTTGCTGCACTGCTCTATAAGGAAAGTGGTCCTCTTGTGTGTCCGTAGCATTTCTGACAAGGGGAAACATCAGCCGATAAGCAGTATTTCCATTTTCTATAGATGTCTGTTGTTTTAGTAATTGTTATAAAGCCAAAGAATGGTGGAAATCTTATTGCTGAGGTTAAATTACTACTATTCTGTCTTTAACTTACTGTATTACTTGTTGGAAAGGTGTTATTGCTGAGCTGAACAGAAAAGATCTCAGGACTTTATAATGACAGCACCATATTATAAATATTGCAGTAACACATGTAAAATAATATTTGCTGTTAGCTGTAAGGGCTTTTTGGGGAGTATTGAATTGGTCAGAAGTCTCATTTCAGTAAGGTATTATAGTTTTCATTCCTAGTTGCTGAAAAGTTGCATTTTGTATTTTTTCAAATGCTGGTATCTTCTTAGGCTTTCTGTAAAAGCCATTGATGATGCATTGAATGGAAGAGGCTTTACACTAAATCCATACTTAGTCCTTCTTTTGAAATAATAGTATTTTTATACATTTTTAAAATGTGTGTGTTTTGAAAGCTTGAGAGTTTGTTGTAATAAGCACTGGCAATATTTGTGGCAGGTCAATTGTTTTTTGCCTTCCGTTCATAAAATACTAAGTGCATTGGGGTTCTAGGTCATCACTGCAGCTGGAGCACTGCTATTAATTATACATAGTGTTATTACATTAAAAGAAACTAAACTCAGAAATAACAAAATCATTACATTATCGCTTTATTAATATTAGCAGATGTATCTTGTAATGGAGCTGTGTGAGGATGGAGAACTTAAAAACCATTCTTTGTAGTAAAGGACATTTTATAGAAAATGAGACAAGGCACATCATTCAGAATCTTGCTTCAGCAATGGTGTTATCTTCACAAAAACGGTAATTAAGTTCCTCTGTCTCTCCCATATCTTCATTGATTTTGAGTGTTCATACATTTAACAACATTTACAGATTGCTACTCTTATCTATTATTTATTTCACAGTATAAGGACAGTCCAGTAAAAAAAAGTAGAATATACTACATGAATGCTTTTTTAGAACTTTATTTTTCTTACAGATGCAATAACTGCTACCATTTTTCTTTTCTTTCTCTTTGTGTACCAGCTATGGAGAATAACACGTATTATTATTTCCTAACTTGCAACTGCTTTGCATTATAACATTAACTTAGTTTAGTTGTTAAGTGTATAGTCTATTACAGCAGGTAAAAAAGCAGGGTGGACTGTTTCTGATACTTCTTAACAGTATGTGTTGCATTTAGGATTCCGTAAACACCAGCATTTTCATCCACCACACAGAAGCATTACAATTCTGCACAGTCCACAACAGAGTTAACCTATCCAGCCAAAAATTTAGAACTGGTAAATAGTGTAGGATTGTGAATAATTCTGGAGTTTTTTACACAGAAATTATTAATCTCTGTGTTACAGCATACTACTTCTAGGAATCCTTCTTTTACCTTTTTTTTTCCATAGAGATATACGGCATTATGCAATGGTGCCTTATTTAGAGCCTTGTTTCTTCTGTGTACTCATTGGAAGGGCAAAAACATCTTCTAGTTTTGGATATGAAAATAAAGTGCAGGTATGAAAATATGTGCAAATTTGATAATTACACAAGATAAACCCTACTTTTTTTTTAGATGATGTCAGGTGATCTACTGATATTAAAGACTGAACCAATATGAACTTTTTCCTTTATTACAGGATTGTGGGGAGGAACGAGATTTGAAAATTTGGAATACTTATATGACTCCCTGGATGAAATGGGAAAGATGCTCTTGGTTAGGCTTCCAGTAGTTCAGAGTAAAATGCACTGAAATTGCTTAAAGAAATTACTCAGTCGAAAGAGTTTAAAACATTTCTGTCAGAATATCTTCACTGCAACTGATAACGTTTTATTTCTTACTCTCTCTCAGCAGATATTGTTCACAGAGTTCTAAAACTGGAAAACATTTAGTTAAAAGCAGTGACATTGATGAAGCAAATGAAATGAAATTAAACATAAAGGTAAGACGACAATTGGAGCAGTTCTGCTTCAAGAACTGGTTTTAATATCCAGGTATTACTGGGAGACCTGACTTTGATACCTATTAGCAGCTTTTGAAATGAGCTACTAAATGGTGTTATTAGGGAAAAAAAATCATTTTGGAAGCTAAGTACCACTGCTGAAAAAGGCTTTTTTTTTTTTTTTTTTTAAAATAAGTATATTTCTAGGTCAATTTAAAAAAAAATTCCTTAAAGTAACCGTACCTTGTTCATCCAGATCTACATTAGCGTAGTCCCAAGCCATTAGTTACAGGAAACCAGCAGGTGCTGTGAGATGCAGTTAATTTTTAAATTAGGAATATTGTCAATTTAATGTAAATCTGTTAGTAATTTAGAAAAAAAGCCTATTTAGACTGTGCCGTTGATTGAAATATAAATATATTATAGGATTCTTTTTATATTACTAACTATTTACTACCTAAACACAATGTGCCATATGCTTACATATTCCTTTTATTGAAAAAAATACTTTGATGCTTAATAAATCACATGCTGATTATCCATTGCTGATTTGCTGTTTTAGTAGTAGTTACTGTGAAAATGTAGGGCTTCTAAAATAACCTTGTAGAACTGAATTATTGGGTCATGAATGTACTACCTTGGTTAGAAAAGTCCATGTTGAGAGCATTTCAGACACTGAAGAGTGTGGGCAACTTGGTAATTCATGGTGGGAGAAATCCAGGGTGCAGAACTCTGTTTGCTGTGTTTCTTAGAGCCTTTGTACTTTTATATAATATTATACTTGTTTTAAGAAGCATAATTTTGGATTTCCCTATATCCTTCCGTTTGGGGCAGTTTGTACCTTTCTTCCTGCAAATGCTAGAGGTAGGCAAGACATTGATATAAATCTTCTGGTTTGTCAGCTGGCTTTCCATCCTTGTAGTCAGTTCACCACTTCCACCAGTGGAAACCATCACGGCCAGCTGTTCTTGTTTCATGGCCTTGTTTTATATATCCATTTGGAACAGCAACTATCACACTCTATCATCTCTCCTTCAAGGTGCAAGCATCTTTCCTGGCCTCCATCCTGTGAATAAGAATGGATCTTTCTGCATTTTCCTTGTTCTCCTGATTTTAGAGAAGAATAACTCCTGAATAACTTTGATGGAAGAAGCAGAAAACAAGAAAGCAAACCCCAAAGCTGGTATGGATAGCAGCAATAAAAGTGGCTACAGGAAAGGAGAGGTCCATCACACAGTGTGGAATAGATAAACAGCTGAGAAGAACATTTATCTGTTTCAGAGTTTTCAGGCTTGAGGCAGGCGATGTTAAACGTGAGGCTCAGGTTCACACTCTCCTGATTTTGGCTATGAGAAATAGTCTTCCTGAATCTTTAAGACTTTATGGTTTGGGGCAGGACATGCAGGGAGAATTATGGGAGAAATACAGACACAGATTTCTCCTGGTGAAAAAACAGAGATTCTTCCGTACGACACGCTAGTGCACAGCACAAGTGCATACTGGCATGGGGTTAGATGATGTTTTGTTTATGTAAGTATAGACAGACCTTCAGTTTCGAGCCACCTGTAGGTATCGGGACATTCCTTCCCAAACTCAGAGATACTGACAACTTCAGATATATGTATTGTCTCACAGACTTTGAGATAAAAAGTGTAAAAATATACTGAAGAAATTGGCTTCTCCACATAAATATTACAGCTGAATAAGGTTTTACTATCAGGATAAACCCCCACCTAATAAAAAAAAAATGAAATCAGCATTTCTTTGCACCCTTTGAAATGCTTTCCCACATGAGGGATGAAGTCAAAGCCCAAGGGATGGGTCCTAACTGCTTCCGTTTTTTTTCAGCAAAAAAGACAGAGTTTAAGTAATTTTTTATAAGGAAAGGTGACTCTCCAAAAGGAAACAATCGGGTTTCTAGTTTGCTGTTTGTGGGTATGTGCAGTATTATACCTGTATGGAAGATGTTGTGACTGATTTTTTTTTTATTTTTTTCTTGTTTTGAATATCAGAGCTCCTCATGGTTTTGTCACATGGGAAAGGAAAGGGAAGAAGGAATTGAGTTTAGGTAATAAAGCCTATTCTAGGACACCCAAAATGCCTGCAAGGAGGTACTAGAGAATAGGAGCTGCTACCCTCCACCCCCCCACACCCCACCACCATTTTTTTCCTCATTAACAACAAAGGTACAGTGGCTGAATTGTAATATCCTGGAATAACAAAATACGAAATTTGTGACCAAACCTCACTTATTTCATCATGGTGTACAGCATGACTCTAATATTTTAAGTCAATTTTTCTTACTTCCAGGGCTTTGATGTTGTGCTGCTTATGGCATGACAATTATTTGAAAGACACAGACTTTTAGCTTTGTCTCCTTACAGCTAACTTTTAGAGGCACCCATAATTTGGCCCCATTTCACTTCACTTTCATTTCACTAATCTCTCTAATACATGGTGTGTAAAGTGGCGAGGAGGCAGAGTGCAATAATCTTATTCCTTCATAATGTGTTAACTAACGTAAACTTGGGGAAGTAGTTTTCACTCATAGACACCAGTAAAACAAAGAGGAGCAGCTAAGTGTTCTTTTTGGTTTTGTTTTTTTACCCGTCCCCCCCAAAAAAAACCCAAACCAAACCCAAAACCCAAACCAAACACCAAACCACAACCCCTAGCTTTGTAGTTAAAACTTTGCCCACTGTAAAGATTTTTTTTTTTTTTTTTTTTTTTTTTGAGGGTTGGGAGAGGGTGGACACACAAATGTCTGTTTTGGTGAATTCCAGGATTATAACTGGACAAGAGAGAAGTTTCTAAATGTGGGTATGTTCTCTCTCTCTCTTAATTTGTTCACTCTACTTCTATACAGAATAAAATTAATTTGGTTCAATTTAAACCAAATCTACAGTAACACTCTCTGGTTTTAGTTAACATTTTCTAGCCATCATCTCCTGCTTTAATGTTGGAGCTGGTGGTCTACTCTGATGTCTGGTTCAGACCAGGAGAACAACAAATAGAAAACTGCCTCCAGGACGTGACATTTGCATTTTGCATTCTCTTTTTCTTAAAGACCAGCTTGAGAGACAGTGGAATCCATATCAGTCTAACGGACAAGCACAAATGCATTTGTGCAATATAATATGAGATGCAAATTTCAGTGGGCCAAAGCTGCGGACCCACTGAGTGGTTGGCCCTGAAACACGGCCCTGAAACACTGCCCTGAAGGTGGAGGGGGAAGGTCCGCTGCTTAATTGGGTTTGGAGCCATGCCAAGGATCATCTCTGGTGAAGACCGTGGAGGCACATTTCCAGCCATTCGTCTTTCCTGCTGTACATGTCCCAACAGCTGCGAGGAGGAACAGACCCACCAAGAGCACGCTGTAGCCATCGGTTGAGTTCTCCATGTTCATGTGACAGTTTAGGTTTTCACTTAGGTTCTTAACAAGCAGCACTCTGATTTATCAGCAGCTGGGTTTTATTTATCTTGACCTCTAAGCTCTGTCGCTGTCCCTCCTCGCCCACAGCACTGTAGCGTCTCCACCATCAGACTGCTGTAGCTGGGCTTTCCAACCTGCGTTACTCACAGAGAAGGTGAAGTGGTCAGCAGGGATTTGGCCTGGGTCCTTGCAGGACACTTAGTTTAATGTGCGCTTGAATGTCAAGGAAAAAACTGTTACATTAAAAAAACACTTAGACAGTGGAACAAATTGTCCAGCAAAGTAATTACAAGACAAATGTTAGTGGTGTTTGGCACAAACTTGCTTATCTTAATGAAAGAATAGGGGAGGAAGAGACTGAAGATCATTATATGAAAGTCTCATTTTTAATGTTTTTTCTCTGACTTCAGCATTTTGACTACAAACAGTAAGTTCTGCACTCAACAAAAGCACTAAAAAAGTCCACCTTTATTGCTAGCTTTAATACTGCATTTTTTTTCTACTAGGTGGCTGGCTTTGGTTTAGCTGTACAACAGACCGGTTTAGCTGTACAACAGACAGTACAGCATGTTTCGGTCTATCTGTGGGACTCCTATATACATGGGTAAGTTCAGCGCTCCGTTCTTTTTAAGAGCTACAACTCGCTAGATTCCTTCCAGATCACAAAGAGTCATACGACCTCTAAGCCCCTTCTTTTCCTTCTTTTATTTTCCCACAGGAATTGTCGTACTAGCTTAAACCGCCTGTATGTCTAATCTCGTACAATTATCTCTGAGACCCAAAGCATCAGCTTCAGAGAAACGTGGAGCTATAACTGATAACAACCTTTTAGTGGGGCTCATCAGATCTTATGCAGCTGCGGTGGAATAAATTCTCCATCATTATAAGAATTTACATTTCATATGCGTTTTCCATTACATAAATGTGAATGTTCATAGTATCTGTTTCTGATGTGTCCATTTTACTAAGGTATAGCTTCTATGTAGCAGTGAATTCCACAGATTAACACTGTGTTTGTTCACAGTATGGTGCAACTGTTGGATCCTTGGCAGACGGCTCGCACTGTCTCTCTTGTGGTCTGTCAGAGATCAGGCCTTCTCCCGAGGATCTGGAGCGGACAGGTTGCAACAGGTATCGATAGGTATCAGGGCAAGGCAGCTGGCAAAATCCTGATACTTGCTGGTGTTTTAAACATGCTTACTACTTGTTACATATATGAAAAAAAATAGTGAATTTATGTGGCTTGTCCATGTGCACTCCACTCTACATGCCTTTCAGTTTCTTTTGGCTAGTGGTGTCTAGCAGGAGTGACCCCTTATTGTCTTTATTCATCTGAGATGTCAACACTTATTGTTAAGAATATGTAGACTGACTGCAAGACCTTCAAGGGTCAGTGCTCTCAACTCTTTCTCTGCTGATGGTAGCCAGGTTCCACAGAGGCCTTGTACCTCCAGCCCCTACCTCCAGCCAGGAAGCCCACGTCTTCTGAGCTTCTAAGGTTTTTCTGAAGGGAGTGATAGAACCATCCTTGACCCAATAGCTGCATAGTTTTTTCTCCCCTTCTCCCAACTTCTTGAAATGGGTCTGGGCTCGTTCGGCAGAGTCATCTTTCACTATTGGCTACAGACAGAGTGATATGCAGGTTTCATTTCAAGTTTGTGTATTCTGAATTTCAATTACTATTCATTTTCCTTTTTTAAGTTCTACTCTAAGGAAAGGAAGTTAAGGTACATGCCTTGCAAGCTCAGATTTTGTCCTACAGAAAAATGTCATCTCTTCAGCTATTTGTAGCTTTTGTTGAAAGGGTATGGAATCACCATTTTAATTTGGATGCTACCTCTATCAAACGTGATAGCATCCTCTATCAAAATAATTGTATTTCATTGTGCTGTTATTCAGTCAGCCTTCATAGGTGCTTTGAGGCATATATTTCTGGTAAGTAAGCAGAACAGCTGCGTAGGTTCTTTACATCCCCTTTTCAGGGACAGGTGATGAGTAGTGCTTTTTTGGTAAGGTTTCTTCTAATAGTCATGGGCTTTATTGTCTGCCTCTACTGGTTCAGTGAACTGGAGTGGAGATAAATGGGGCTCTGAAGAAATCAACTCTGGGGTATGTTTGCCTGCACATGTTCCTTCTTTCTCTTGCTATTCTGAAAGTTCAAAACCTCTGAAATTCTTCATTGGTTAAGAACTTGAATAGTATTTAAGGTTGTGCCATCCTTTAAGCCTGCCGTGGAAAGTTCATGGATACTTAAAGCCCAGACAAAGTTGACAGGAGACATTACTGGCCAAATAATCTGAAATTGAGTGTGTGTGGTTTTTGCAAATGTGCCATTGGTGTCCAGAGGTAATCAGAGATTCAAAGAGTCAGTTTTAATGCAAGGTAACTAAGTCTTTTCGAACTCCCTTCTGCATAACAGAGATGGGAGAACTCCATACTTCTCAACTACTCATGGGAAGAGAGGTACAACTGTTGCACACCAGCTGAGGACTGCTGCCAATTGCCGCTTGGGTCAGCTGATGGAGGGGACGCTCTCGCTCCGCTCACTATCCAGTTCCTAAAGGAGATAAGCAAGCAGGTCGTTACAGTGAGGACAAACAGCTACTCCAGCTGATTGTACCTCTTCAGAGTGCAAGCAGTGACATACGGTGTCATGCAGGGAGTCACTTTAAAATCAGCGCCTACAGGCTGCGTGAAATTAACTCTGTATCTACTACCACAAAGGAAGGTAGCAGTTAGGGAAGATTTTGATCGGATCTTAGATGTTGCTGTAGAGGAGTCTGGGTTCTTGTCTGATGATATTCCTTGATGATGCTGTACTGTCTGTTGTCAGACACTTCTTTTCTGCTGGTGTTTTTTTTCCTCTCTGCTCCCCTAGCCCATCAGGTACTCGTTACGATCTCTTAGATCATATGCAGAACTAATTTCTTCTTATTTTCTCATGAGCTTTATCATGCCCTCCATGCAGACAACACTCACGTTGCATTTCCATTCTACACGACGCTGTCTTCAAACTGCCTCGGTCTACCTTATATTATTGCGAAGTTCAGTTCAGTGCAAGTAACATATTCCACTGTTACAAGGTCAGCTTTTTCCCCGTTGCTGGGTGTTTTTGAAGCCAACAGTGCTACCTGAATCACAGTACCTCCATCTGGTTACGTAAAGCTAGTTTGTAACTTCTCATGTGCTGCAGAAACTTTTGAGAATCTCCAGCTAAACAATGGGGTTAAACTCTAAACCAGGTTTTTCTTAGAAAATTTCCACCCAAACAATGTGTCTATCCCAGTGTATGACACTGATTATTAT